>NC_042618.1:116590741-116906001 GCF_901001135.1 Rhinatrema bivittatum | reverse complement strand
GGGTTTGATAAGTGACAGCTTCCCCACAAGTCAGTGGTAGCTGAATCTGCTCTCGAGAGCCAGGCAATCTCAAAACCATTCCTTTGTGCCCCCAGAGAAGGATCACAGAGCAATAGACACTCTTGGGAGAGAGGTTTTTCAGGAAGCCATGCCCACGTAGCTTCTTACCAGCTCTGCATGAGCTAATACTTGCAGGACATTTGGAAGTAGATGCAGGAGGTGGCTAAGCAGTTGCCTCAGCAGCAGTAGGACACCCTCGTGTCACTGGTGCATAAGGGCCTGGAGTGCGGAAACACGAAGTCCAAGCAGCCTATTATGTTTTCGAGATGGCATCGAGGGTCTCTGTGGTGGGAATCGTCGCCCGCAGAATGGCATGGCTGCGGGCCTCTGATCTCCAATCAGATGTATAGAAAAGACTCACTGACATGCTGTGTACTGGGGAGAATCTCTTCGGAAATAGGGTGAGGGATGTGGTGGTCCAGCTCTGGTACCACATGAAGCCCTCCAACAACTTTCCACCAGCACTCCGGACCTATCCTCCTCTGCTAGGAGGTCAGCAAGATTGAGGTAGAGGAAGTCTTTTTTTTCACCAAAGTACTATCCTCTTCCCCCTTGCTTCTGTCAGCAGCATCAGGGCTCCCGAAGCCTTCCCTGGCAGCAGAGAGTGCCCACAGCCCAGCCGGCACCTCTGTCAACTCCAAGGACGGAGTTTTGACTGGGTCGTACGGAGCGTAATCCAGTTACCCGTACCCGGAGAGATAGATCTGCAGGTTGGGGGCAAACTACGTTTCTTTGCGAACCAGTGACCCAGTATAACCTTAGGCCAGTGGCTTCCTTCCATTGTCTGTGAAGGGTACCAATTGAACCTATTGGGTGCCTCGCCAAATTGCCCTCAGAGCCTTCTGTTGGGGCCAGTAGCGCATCATGAGGTACTAACAACTGAGCTCTCCTCCCTCTTAATGGCCAGAGTGGTTAATCCTGAGGGCAAGGATTTTACTCCAGGTACTTCCGGAGAAAACAGGAAGACTCCTTCCCATCCTAGATCTAAGGGCCTTGAACAGATTTATCAGAAAGGAAAAGTTCAAGATGGCTTCCCTGAGCATCTTGATCTGCCTTTTGCAAAAAGGGGATTGGCTATGCTCCCTCGATCTGAAAGACTCATATCAAGATCTTCCCAAGTCATTGGAAGTATCTACGATTCATGGTAGAAAATAGCACTTCCAGTATAGAGTGTTGCTGTTTTGGACTAGCGTGAGCCCCTCGGGACTTTACAAAATGCTTGGCCATGGTGGCAGGACATATCCGCAGGCTGGAAGTGCATGTTTTCTCTTTCTGGATGATTGGCTGTTCAAGAGCAAATCTCAGGTAGGGGCCATCAGGTTCATGCACTTGACCATCTGGGTGTTGGAGTCACTAAGGTTTCTCATCAGCTGCCCAATCTGAGCCTTTCACTTCAATTGGACTCCATAGGAACGCTGCTAGACATGGCTCAGGCCAAGGCCTTCCTTCATCAAAGGGCCATCACTGTGATGGCCATCATTGCAGAGATCCTGCAGAGCCAGCAGATGTCAGCCTGGTGCATATTGAAGTTGTTGAGCCATATGGCCACAACCGACCATGTCACTCCCTGGGAACACTTGCACATGCACAAGGCACAGTGGACCTTGAGGTTGCAGTTTCTCCAAGCCATGCAGAGCCTCTACGATCACCTTAGTCACATCACCCCTCTGGGACTCTCTGTCCTGGTGGCAGGTACTTTTGAATTTCGAATGGGGGATTGCTTTCTGTGGTGGTCCTACTCAAATTGTCCTAACCACGGATGTGTCCACCCAGCACTATGGAGCTCATGTAGATGGGCTGAGCACCCAGAGTCTTTGATCAGCCCAAGAAAGCTGTTGACAAATCAATTTCCTGGAGCTCCAGGTGATCAGGTATGGGCTTTCAGAGATTGGCTGTTCAATAAGGTTGTCCTGATCCAAACAGACAAACAGGTGGTGATGTGGTATGTCAACAAGCAGGGGGGTATGGACTCGTATCTCCTATGTTAGGAAGCGATTCAGATCTGGTCATGGTCCCTGTCTCATGGGATGGTACTCAGGGCCATGTACCTGGCCAGGATGGGGAATATGTTAGCGGACAGACTGTTGTGCCTTCAGACCTGGTGAGTGGTCCTTGGACCAGGAGTTTACAAATTGGCTATTGTGACTCTGGGATAGTCTGACGTGGATCTCTTCACATCCCCTTGTAACAGAAAGGTACATCAGTTCTGCTCCCTGTACAGGACAGATGGCAAACCAGCTTCAGCCACCCTTGCCCAACATTGGGGCTAAGGTCTTCTTTATGCATATCCGCAGATTCTCTTAGTAACGAAGACCCTTTTGAAGCTTCACAAGAACAACATTTCTATGAGCTTGGTAGCCCCTTATTGGCCGAGACAAATCTGGTTTCCGCGCCTTTGGGAGTTGTCCATTGGGAGGCCTCAGTCTGGGGAATTCGCCAGATCTCATCACGCAAGATTGTGGCAGGTTTAGACATCACAACCTCCAGGCCCTTTCACTCACAGCCTGGATGTTGAGAGGTTAGTTTTGCAACCACTTGATCTTTCAGAATATATGTCTGGGGTCCTGTGGCTTCTAGAAAGCCTTCCACTAGAAAGTCCTATGGACTGAAATGGAGGAGGTTTTCCGTGTATTTGTGAGCAGAACGCCTTAGATCCATTCTCCTGCTCCACATAAAAACTGCTTGATTACCTTGTACGCCTATCGGAAGCTGACTTAAAAACCAATTGTTAGAGTTCATCTGAGTACAATTGGCGCATACCACCATAATGTGCAGATAATATGCCCATCTCTGTGCAGCCTTTAGTTGTATGTTTAATGTCAGGCCTGCTTCAATTGAAGCCTTCCCTCAATGTGGTGTCAGTTCTGCTGATGAAAGTTCCTTTTGAGCTGCTGTGCACCTGTGACCTGAAGTATCTGACCTGGAAGGTCATATTTTTGTTGGCGGTCAGCAAGCTCCAGGCCTTAGAGACTTGTACACCTTACACTAAGTTTTTATCATGACAGAGTGGTCTTGTGTATGCCTAAGGTGGTGACGGACTTCCATCTTAACCAGTCCATTGTCCTGCCAACATTTTCCCAGGCCCCATTTGCACCAAGGTGAGTGAGCCATGTACAGTTTTGACTGCAAATAAGCAAGCCTTAGCCTTCTATCTGGAGTGGACAGAAGCACTTAGACAGGTCACCCAATATTCTTTCTTTTGATAGGAATAGGTTGGGCGTTACTGTTGCAAATAGACACTATCAAATTGGCTAGCAGATTGCATCTTCTTCTGTTATGCCCAGGTGGGGCTGCATCTTTGGGGTTATGTCAAGACTCATTCTGTCCGAGCCATGGTAGTATCGGTGGCCAACTTGCAAGCAGTTCCCGTGGAAATCTGAAAGGCTGCAGCGTGGACTTCTCGCTACACATTCACATCTCATAAATGCTTGGATAGGGGTGGCTGACACGACAGGATTGGCCAATCTGTCCTTCTGAATCAGTTTGAGGCGTAGAACCCAACTCTCTCCCTCCTAGGGCCCGTTTTTTAGGTTCAGGCTGTTTCCCCCCCTCTGTTTCCAGCAGCAGCATTATTGTTGTGTCTGTTGGTCCCCTTTTATGTTGGGGAAGAGCCTATAGCTAGAGATTCACCCATGTGTGAGGACTACCATCCTGCTTGTCCTTGGAGAAAGCAGAGTTGCTTGCCTGTAATAGGTGTACTCTGAGGACAGCAGGATCTTAGACCTCATGAAACCCAGCCTGTCAGCCTGCAGAGTTGATTTTCTCCTATTTTTTAAATTTATATCTAATTCTATGTTAAGACTGAAGGACCCCCATGTGGACGCATGGTATAGGGCATACTATGCATGCCCAGTGTTTCAATTCAAAGTTCTAGAAACTTTGACACGAGTTTTCCGTGTTGGGGCTCCATCCGATGATGTCGCCCATATGTGAGGACTAACATTCTGCTGACCTCAAAGAACAACTGTTACAGGTAAGCAACTCTGCTATATACATTTTTTAAATAAATAAAATCTCTTTATAGATAAGTCCTTTCACTCATTGAAGATTTTCAGAGTGGCAGAAATCCTTTGAAGCCTGGTGGTCATGACTTTTTAATGATGTAAACTAATGACCACATTACTTTCCAGGTTGCTAGTTTTCTGCCACACTGTTTTTGCGCAAATGGTACTATGTCAAAACTGCAGAGGATAATCAGTGTTATATGCTGAAATAGGACAAGAAAAATTCATAGGAAAATGTCAGGCTACTGAATTTAAAACATTGGAAATGACCCAGGACTACAAAACATACTTTAATGGTAAGGTTCAATCTTGAATGTAAACCTAAATTGGAATGGGCATCTCACCTCTCTATTACGTTAGTTTTTCCAAAATAATTTATCTTAACTTTGATGTACTTTTTTTATTTTTTTAAATGGTGTACCTTATATTATGACTGTCTTCCTCTGTTTTGAAAATCCTCCACCCCCGAGTCCACTCCAGCTGTTTATGCTGCGTTACTTTATCAAAGAAGAGAGGAACATTAAAAGCTGTCACTTATAAGGACCAAAACAGGATAACTTTTTAAACTAGAAATATGGTATTTTTTTTCTCAGTGGTATAAGTTTTTTTTTTTCTATGACTCACCAATATATTACATATTCTGTCCTGGGACCTAACAGTTTGACTCCAGACATAATATCTTGGTAGAATAATTTAGGAGTAAATAATTATTTTCCTGTCCTCATTTAAGATCTGTCCAAGAAAACAACACGGAAGGTGGTCAGTTAAAGCCAGGAGGCAAACAAATGATGAAATTGACCCAAAGACCTTAAAATACTTTATTAAAATGTCCACTACATTAAAATAAAATTGCAATAATGGCCAAGATTGTGGCAATAAAAGTGCCTGACTCTGGCCAAGTTTGTCTCTAGAGGGGCTGCATAAGGGATTTGCTATTGCTGCCAAATCATCACATTATCATTGGTCTCCTTGGAAAATGGAATGCTTCGGTTATAAACAATGTATGTTCAATCTCTTTTTGTGATATCGTGAACCAAAATGCTGTGATAAAATTACTTTGCGTTTATACCTGTCAGCTGTGACTCTTTCATCCAGCGCCTGCTATACTCTTTTAAAAGAAATACAAGGTAAGAATGTTTCTCCTTGCGAAGATATCTTAAAATATCTTATTTATTTTATTATCTTCCACTTTTTGCACTTTTTTTCAGCACTTCAGAGCAGATTACATTCAGTACTGTAGGTATTTCCCTATCCTCAGAGGGCTTACATTCTAAGGGGGTCATTTATCAAAGTTCTATATGGCGTTTTCGCATGCGTTAAGGCATTTTCGTATGCATTAAGCACCTTTAATGCATGCAAAAGCCCCATAACGCATGGTGCAATGCAAATGAGAAAAATAGGAGGAGTTTGGGGTGGGATTTGTGGCCAAGTGGGCTGGGCTCACAGTTTTGTGAAGCCATATCACATGGCTTTAATGCAAATTTTAACTATACCTTTTTCATTTGTGTAAAGCCACATGAAAGGGCTTTATTGCGCGTTGTGATGTTTTTGCAAATGCTGTTTTTTAGTACCTTTAAGCTCCTGGAGAGCCAGCCTAGCTGTCGGGGCCCTTCTACACCCTCAGAGAGAGAGAGACTAGCCATAATGCCCTCTTCCTAGGTAGGTATTTATATCTCTATAAAAGGCCCACCTAGTAACTCGAGGTGATGTTCAGGTATTAGTGTAGGGGTTAGGGGCCACTTTGACATTCAAAATGAGACGTACGAACAGAACAGTGCTCTCCTGTGAAGATTTGATGACCTTCGGAGTGAGGAAACTCACCCAAAGATGAGATTTGTGCAATGTTCTCTCAACCTAGCTTGATGTAGTGTTGGACACTACATCAAGCTAGATTGATGAATGTCAAAGTGGCCCCTAAATGCAAGGCAGTTTTATTGTAGCATTTTGGTTCGCGATATCACAAAAATGAGATTGAACATACATTGTTTACAACTGAAGCATTCCATTTTCCAAGGAGACTGATGATAATGTGATGATTTGGCCGCATTAGCAAGTCCCTGATGCAGCCCCTCTAGAGGTTGAAACTCTGCTAGAGTCAGGCACTTTTGTTGGCACAATCTTGGCCATTATTGCAACTTTATTTTCATTTAGTGGACATTTTAATAAAGTATTTTAAGTTGTCTGGTCAGTTTCATCATTTGTTCGCCTCATTTAAGATCTACCTGAAACCAAAAAAGTTGAGAGTCAATAATGGGATAGTTCTTCACAATCTAAGTTTGAGTGTATCTTACAAAATGAATAGTGTGTTTGAATCTGGAAGGTTTTCAAATTTTGCTTTTTGTAATATGATGGAAGTAACATGAGATTTTAGATTATTAATTTTGTGGATGACACTACCACCTACCCTTTTTTGAGACTATCAATATATTTGTTTCAAATAGTGGGTTAGTTTATCTGACTGAAACAAAGTAGTACCTACAACAAAAACGTCTAGTAAGGTGTCATATAATGTGCATCAAATATTGGTTTAACTTGAGTTTTTCTTTCTTTCCCTGCTCAATTCAATCATGAAATCCTTCCCTAGAGCCTTCTATGATGTTTTGCATCAGCTTTACTGGAGAGACTGAGTGGTGCTTTGTATGTAGGAAAAACTGGCTTATCTTTACAATTGAATTTTCTTATTTTAAATGCAGATTTACCAGTGTTTGAACACAACTTATCTAAAAGGCTTACTGCATTCCATCAACTAACTGGATTCATGTGGGTAAGTTGCAGTGATGAATTTTTTTTGTGCAATATGCATCAAAGAAACAAAGGAAATAAGTCAACATTTTATCAAAAATAACACAGGCTGGGGCATGCTCTGTGGCAGTACTCAGTCTGCTATGCAGGAGATCTAATTTAAGTTCTTGAGTCTAGCCTCTTCTCACAGGACAAGCAGGATGGTTGTCCTCACAAATGGGTGACATCGAGGATGGAGCCCACCACGGAAAACTTCTGTCAAAGTTTAAACAGAACTTTGACTGGCCCCTACTGGGCATGCCCAGCAAGGCACTGACCCTGCAGCCAGCAGGGGTCTCCCTTCAGTCTTCTTTTTTCCGCGCAGCAGTTGCCACGCGGTGAAAGGAGCTCTCTAACCACGTTCCTGACAGGAATTTGGAAGTTAATTTCCTAAGAAAATTTGCCCCTCAGGGGTCTCCCTTCGACAAATTTTTAGTCATCTTACGGAACCCGGTAAGTTTTTTGCCTTTTTCCATCGACTACCGTCAAATTTGGCCCTTGAGGCCTGTTGGCACTTACCGATCCCCAGCCTAAATTTTGGCTTCAGGCCATGGCAACGGGGTTCCGCCGTTGTCCGGATTGTACCCGGACTATGTCCATCACAGACCCCCACAGGGTTTGTGTGATGTGTTTGGGTAGTGAGCATGATGTCCTGACTTGCACCAAATGTGCCTTAATGACACCCAAGGGTCGCAAAGCCAGGATGGAGAAGATGGGGCTCCTCTTCCATGCACCCACCCCAACGCCATCGATAGCATCGACGTCATCGGAACCGGCACCGTCGAAGTTGTACCATCATCGTCAACCCTCCGGTGACCGCCCGCCATCGATCGCTTCTCGGCCGTCTACTCCCGTCCCTTCCCCGGATGGGCGAGGGGATCGGAAGGAAAAGCACCGCTATCGACGGCACAAATCTCGGCCTGTCGAGGATCCACAGCCATCGACCTCTGCTCAAGCCGAACCACCGACAAAGAAGCCGCGAACAGACCGGACACCCTCCACGTCTCGTTCGCAGGCATCGAGGAAACCCTCACCCTCCCCGGGTGCGGGGGCCGTGATCCCACCGGTTACGGTGGTCCCTCCGGCCCTGCCTCAGCCTCCCTCTCCCGTCGAGCCGGGTATGGTTACCCCTGGTCTCCGGGCAGAACTGGACCGACTGGTCCAGGAGGCCATCGAGAAAGCGATGAAGAAATTGCAAACTCCATCGGCACCGTCTCCGGCACCGGTTCCAGTGCCGTCCCCGACACCGGCACCGGCTTCGCCACCGAGGAGGGAACCGACCACCGAGCCGTTGATACAAGCGCTAGCACCGCTACTGAGCCGCATGGAGGCGCTCATGACGGCCCTTCCATCGGTGATTCCAGTGCCATCGACAACACCACCGTCTCCGACTGGATTTTCATCGGCAGGAGAAACACCGTTCCGGATTCCCCCTTCCGGGGTGGTTCCATCGGTGCCTTCTGGTATATCTCCACCGATATATCCTTCGGTTCCATCCATTCCACGCCAGGCACCGATTCCATCGACAGCACCGAAGCCATCGATGCCATTTCTGGTTCCACCTACGGCACCGATTCCACCTCGGTTTCCATCGATGCCTTTAGAGCCTCAGCCAGGTCCATCAGGGTTACAAACCCCACTTGATCCCTACGATACCTGGGGTGATGATGATGATACATCTTCTGACACGGATTTGCCTTCGCCTCCATCTCCTACAGAGAGTAGAAAAAGATCTCCTCCTGAGGATCTATCTTTCATTAATTTTGTGAAAGAGATGTCAGAAGTTGTACCTTTTCAACTACAATCTGAAGCTGATGACAGACACCAGATGATGGAACTCCTTCAATTTCTGGATGCTCCAAAAATCATCGCTTCCATCCCTATACACCAGGTGTTTTTGGATCTGCTCAAGAAAAACTGGGAATCTCCTTCATCAGTGTCCCCAGTTAACAAAAAAGCTGACTCCACCTACCTTGTCCAGTCAGCACCAGGTTTCCAAAAACCTCAACTGGATCATCGCTCTGTTGTGGTTGAGTCCGCGCAGAAGAAGGCCAAGCGTCTTAAGCCATACTCTTCTACCCCACCTACCAGGGACAACAAGTTCCTAGATAGTGTTGGACGGAAAGTCTATCATGGAGCTATGTTGATTTCACGCATAGCTTCATATCAACTTTATATGACTCAGTACAACAGAGCCATCCTTAAGCAGATGCAAGACTATGCTGACACGTTACCAGACCAATACCAACCGCAGCTTCAAGCCCTTCTTCACAAGGGATTTGAGGCAGGGAAGCACGAGATTAGGACTGCCTACGACATATTCGATGCTTCCACAAAAGTTTCAGCCACAGCCATCTCAGCCAGACGTTGGGCTTGGTTAAAATCATCCAACCTTCGCCCAGAGGTTCAGGATCGTCTTGCTGATTTACCCTGCTTAGGCGATAATTTGTTTGGAGAGCAAATTCAGCAGATTGTGGCGGAGTTGAAAGACCACCATGAGACGTTGAAACAACTCTCATCTGTCCCACCTGAGCTGACCTCCAAGCAACCGCAAAAGAAAGACTCTAAGAAGTCATTCTTTCGACCACGCCGTTATTACCCTCCATCGGCGAGGCCTCGTCCAGCTCGATCCTCTACTAGGCCTCAGCCGCGTCAGCCTAGGAAACAAAGGCCTACTGTAGCCCCTCCTCCTGGGCCGGCGGCTGGCCTTTGACTCCCCTGTAGGGAACACATGCCAAACCCCTCTTCCGGACATCCCTGTAGGAGGTCGACTGTACCATTTTCTACAACCTTGGTTGCAGATCACCTCAGATCAGTGGGTACTAACAATTATCGCACAGGGTTACCACCTCAACTTCATAACTCTTCCGGCAGACTCCCCGCCTCTTCAAGCGTGGAGTCTATCCACCCATTTGGCTCAATTACAACAGGAAGTATCTCTTCTTCTGCAATCAAATGCTATAGAACCCGTTCCTCCCTCTCAACGAGGCAAGGGATTCTATTCCAGATACTTCCTAATACCAAAGAAATCGGGGGGACTACGTCCCATTTTGGACCTTCGAGCCCTCAACAAATACCTTCAAAAAGAGAAGTTCAAAATGGTAACCCTAGGCGCGCTGCTCCCTCTGCTTCAAAGAGGGGATTGGCTGTGCTCTCTCGACCTCAAGGACGCTTATACCCATATTGCGATCACACAATCCCATCGCAAATATCTGCGGTTTCTAGTAGGCCACGAACATTATCAATACCGTGTCCTCCCTTTCGGTCTAGCTTCTGCCCCACGAGTCTTTACCAAATGTCTCGTAGTGGTAGCAGCATTCCTCAGGAAGGAAGGTGTCCACGTCTACCCATACCTGGACGATTGGCTAATCAGGGCCTCCACCCAACAGATAGCTCAATCCTCCCTAAAATTGACAATTCAAACACTCCTTTCCTTAGGGTTTCTCGTCAATTACGAGAAATCTTGCTTAGTCCCGTCTCAAACCTTATCCTTCATTGGGGCAGACTTGGACACCTTACAGGCAAAGGCTTACCTTCCTCTTCAGAGGGTCCACACCCTAATGTCCCTGGCTCGCCAGCTCCAGTCTCAGAACACTGCCACGGCTCGCCAGTTCCTCATTCTCCTAGGGCACATGGCATCCTCGGTTCAAGTCACTCCCATGACCCGACTAGCCATGAGAGTAACACAATGGACTCTACGACACCAATGGATTCAAGCTTTTCAGCCTCTGTCCTCCATAGTCACAGTCACACAAGCGCTGCGCCTCTCCTTAACCTGGTGGACGACTCAGGTCAACCTCCTTCAAGGCTTACCCTTTCTTCCACCGGATCCGCAAGTAATCCTAACCACCGACGCTTCTCACATCGGTTGGGGAGCCCATGTGGACGACCTTCAAACCCAAGGGTTATGGTCCAAAGAGGAAGCCGAACACCAGATCAATTTCCTGGAACTTCGAGCAATCCGCTATGCGCTCCGCACTTTCAAAGATTATCTCTTTCATCAGATAATCTTAATCCAGACGGACAACCAAGTGGCCATGTGGTACATAAACAAGCAGGGAGGCACAGGCTCCTTCCTTCTGTGTCAGGAAGCTGCGCAGATCTGGGCGGAAGCCCTCTCCCACTCCATGTACCTCAGGGCCACTTACCTGCCGGGAGTAGACAATGTATTGGCAGACCAGCTGAGCCGTGTCTTCCAACCACACGAGTGGTCACTCGATCCTCTGGTAGCGACCTCTCTGTTTCACAAGTGGGGTTCTCCCCGCATAGACCTCTTTGCGTCCCCTCAGAACCACAAAGTGGACGATTACTGCTCTCTCATTCGGAGCCAGCACTCTCGGCCGAGGGATGCATTCTCCCTCCAGTGGACAACCGGTCTGCTCTATGCATTCCCTCCACTTCCTCTTGTGTCAAAGACTCTCGTGAAGCTACGCCAGGACGGGGGAACCATGATCCTGATAGCACCTTACTGGCCACGCCAAGTATGGTTTCCAATACTCCAGGATCTCTCCATCCGCAGGCACATTCCTCTGGGAAAGGACCCGCATCTGCTCACTCAAAACGACGGATGCCTCCTCCATCCCAACCTCCAAGCCTTGTCCCTGACGGCATGGATGTTGAAAGGTTAGTCCTTCAGCCTTTCAACCTTTCAGATTCCGTTTCTCGGGTCCTGATAGCTTCACGAAAGCCTTCCACAAGAAAGTCTTACTCATACAAATGGAACAGGTACACATCATGGTGCACTTCTCAGTCCCTTGATCCCCTTTCCTGTCCAATCTCCAAATTCTTAGACTATTTATGGCATCTCTCTGAATCAGGTCTTAAAACCTCTTCTATCAGAATGCATGTCAGTGCGGTAGCCGCCTTCCATAAAGGTGTACAGGGTGTCCCTATTTCAGTACAACCCCTAGTAACACGTTTTCTTAAAGGCTTGCTCCATCTGAAGCCACCCTTACGTCCTCCGGCCCCATCTTGGGACCTTAACCTGGTTCTTGGTCGTCTAATGAAACCTCCTTTCGAACCTCTGCACTCCTGTGAGTTAAAGTATCTCACATGGAAAGTGTTATTCCTTTTGGCTATCACTTCAGCTCGCAGGGTTAGTGAATTGCAGGCCCTAGTTACCTATCCGCCTTACACTAAGCTCCTGCAGGACCGGGCGGTACTCCGCACTCACCCTAAATTTTTACCTAAGGTAGTTTCTGAGTTTCATATTAATCAATCCATCATACTACCTATCTTCTTTCCCAGGCCCCACTCCAACTCCGGGGAACAGACTCTGCATACCCTAGACTGCAAACGGGCTCTAGCTTTTTATCTAGACCGTACAGTTGCTCACAGGAAGAGCACTCAATTATTTGTCTCCTTCCATCCTAACAAGTTAGGACATCCTGTGGGTAAGCAGGCTCTTTCCTCCTGGTTGGCGGACTGCATTTCTTTTTGCTATCAGCAAGCTGGCATTCCCTTTCAAGACCGTGTGAAAGCACACTCTGTGAGGGCCATGGCGACGTCAGTGGCACACCTTCGATCGGTGCCGTTTCCTGACATCTGCAGGGCTGCAACCTGGAGTTCTCTCCATACCTTTGCAGCCCACTATTGTTTGGACAAAGCTGGAAGACAGGACTCCATCTTCGGCCAATCTGTCTTGCGTAACCTTTTTCCAACGTGATGTACCAACACCCTTCCACCTTCCCGGTAGGGTGCGGATGCCCTTTACCAAATTCCACCCCAGTTGTTGTGCCTGTTGCACGTCATTGGGTGCATTTGGTGCAAGTCAGGACATCCTCAGCTCGGTACTCACCCATTTGTGAGGACAACCATCCTGCTTGTCCTGTGAGAAAGCAAATGTTGCTTACCTGATGTAACAGGTGTTCTCACAGGACAGCAGGATGTTAGTCCTCACGAAACCCGCCCGCCACCCCGCGGTGTTGGGTTTGTTTTGTTTTTACTTTCTAGGCACTGCCTGTAGCTTTGAAAATCAGACTGAAGGGAGACCCCTGCTGGCTGCAGGGTCAGTTCCTTGCTGGGCATGCCCAGTAGGGGCCAGTCAAAGTTCTGTTTAAACTTTGACAGAAGTTTTCCGTGGTGGGCTCCATCCTCGATGTCACCCATTTGTGAGGACTAACATCCTGCTGTCCTGTGAGAACACCTGTTACATCAGGTAAGCAACATTTGCTTTCTCCTTGGGCCTTTCGGGCTGGGAGATTCTATGGACTTGGTGGTTACAGGCAGACCCAGCCATTATGCATTGGTGACATCTTCCAGAGGAAGTCACAGGCTGTGACCTCTGGCCAAGGATTAGATGGTGATGGATTAAAAGGAGAAGGTAAACCCTTGGATAATTGCCAGTGAAGGGTGATACTGCCATAACCTCAAAGGATCAGAAGAAAACTTCAGGGCCAAAAAGAAATCCAGTAGCAGTTAACATATAATTTGGCCAGCTAGTTTCACTGGCAATTGTGTGATTGCAAAGATTTAGAGGACTGTCTGTAGATGCAAGCTAACAATAGATTGGTAAAATCCACTCAGTAGTTGTCAAATTCAGTACTTTTTAAAGCATTCTTTCAAGATCTGCATGTTAATATGATAATCAGTGTTAGTAATCTACATATTTCTGAGTTTTTGTTCTTTACTTTTGCCACAGCTGAAGCTAACCTTTGGTAGTGGAACCAGAAATAAGCGTGTTCATGGGTAGAGGAAGGTGGTATCTCACTGTTTAAAGAAACCAAGAGAAGATATACAGTGCGGTCATAATTAAGGATCTATATAGCTTCCTCAGAAATACCTGAACAAAAAAGATAGAGGGGGCAACTAAGATAAGAGATAGGTAAATTAATGTAAAAACTATAGTGCAATGTGCATAAATTAGCAGTGCTCTGTGTAAGGTATGCACTACTAATGCATTATTTTTTTTTTAAATGGTGAATGAAGATTCATATGTACAGGGAGATACAGAGCCAAATAGCAGACAAATAGTTCTTTTGTAGAAATCATGTGCTGTTTCTGCCAAGAACTGGCATCTTAGTAGACCTGTGATATTCTACTAGACCAGTGGTTCTCAACCTTTTTCCCATCGTGACACACCTGACAGGCCACGCTCAGATATGTGACACACTGCTCATTACAATTCACGGCGGAAATAAAAAGTAAAGGTCCGGTAATTATTTTTATTGTTTAAAATGACACAAGGAAAAGATGTATATTCTGTCTGAACAGAAATTGCATAAATATTAAACATCCCACACCAAAACAGCACCAATTTCCAGCACTTAAACAGTAACCACCTTACCTAAGAAAAGGTAACACTGAAATATTACACCAGGCCTTAAGACACCAATGCATCTCCTATTAGGAAAAAGGACCAAGTCAGGCTGCTATAGAGCCCTACACAGAAACTACACGCCCGCAGAGAACCTCACCTAAATCACATGTGCTGACCCTCACCTAACAAAGAATAAAGAGACCAAAATGCATAACTAGAAGCATGCAGAAAAAACTGAACTGGAAACCGCAACAAGCCAGAGTCTCTGTATGCAGTGTAATAAAGGAAAAAAGAAACATCACCCATCCTTATAAAACAAATCAAGAAATATAAAATCAGTAGCAGTAAAATCATACTAACAAAAAGAACAGATTATTTCGAAACAGCTGATGACTGGAATATCCAATAATTAAAAACTCATATAAAAAATTTCTAGATACCAATAAAATATTTCAAAATAGCAGACACAAAGACCCAGTAATGAAAAATAAGGATACAAAAATTGTTTTGCTCTGCATACCTGGAAACGTTTGATATCCAGGTGTCCTGAGATTGTTTTGAATTAACAGGAGGAGGGGTGGTTTGCTTGGAACTTTCTCCTCTCTCTGTCATATACCAGCACTCTCTCTCACACTGGCTCTCAATTACAACCTATACACACATGCTCTCAGTCACTCACATATACACATGCTTTTTCTCTCACTTATATAGGCTCTTAATTACACATTTACACACATGCTGTCTATCTTTTCACGCTTACACACACAGGCTTTCAATCACACACATACATGCTGTCTTTTTCTCTCACACACAGACTCTCATTCACATGCTTACAAACATGCTTTCTCTTTCTCTCATTTACACACAGGCTCTCAATCACATACTCACATGCTCCCTCACCTAAACCAGCTCTCAATCATACACACATACATGCTCTCTCTCTTACTTATACACACAGGCTCTTAATCATACATACACATGATCTCTCTCACACACAAAGGATCTCAATCATACACACATACTCTCACACAAACAGGTTTTCAATCACAAACTTACACATACCGGTTCCCAATCGTAAACTCACATTCATGCTCTCTCTCTCACAGTCAGGCTCTCAATCACACACATATTCTCTTTCACATATACAGGCTCTCAGTCATTCACATACATGCTATCTCACTCACACACAGGATCTCAACACACATGCTTGCTCATTCACTCTCTCTCCCTCGCCCTCCCCCGGAACTAGCGGCAGCAGCAGCCTCCTCCCAACCCTAACCTCCTTCATTTTCAGCCCTCGCGGAGGAGAAGTCCCATCGGTCTCGGGGGTTGACTCTCTTCTTCATTTTTCTCCGAGCCGCGCTGCACATTCTTCAGACCGCGCCTCTCTTCTGTTCTTCGGGCTGATTCTGACCACACTAGCATGGTCTCTTCTTCCTGCACACACACCCGCTGCTCACCACTTCCTCTTCTGGGCCGCAGGGGGTGGGAAGAAGAGACCATGCCGATGCCGCTGACTCCAGCTGTCCTGCCGCGTTCCGCCTGGGCTGACAGCATTTTAAGCCCGGGCAGAGGAGGACCGGGGAGCAGCTGGGTCAGCGGGGGTCCAGGAAGTGTGGCGACACACCTGTGTTTTCTTGGCAACACACTGGTGTGTCGCGACACACCGGTTGAGAACCACTGTACTAGACCAAACTAATTGAAAGATAATGTGCTAGCACATGAGCTTTCAAGATCAGACAGGTTCCTTCTTCTGTAACTTTCTGCCAGCCGTACCACACTTCATTTCTCACCTACTTAAAATCTCAGACCATGTTGAAAGTGCTGAAAGAGTTACCAGTCACTGTAGATACCTAAAATAGGAAACACTTCCACTTAGTCAGAATGAGATATAATCTGTTGGCAGAATCATATTATTACAGTTGCAAGACAATGACTGTACCAATTTGGTTTACTTTTTACATTAACAAATTTAATGAACGGGTCAATGTAATGGGCCAGTGAATCTGCCAAGAATGAGCAACTCTAGTTGCTCTTCTCTAATGAAATTAAGCAGTGTGGTTGCCATGTTAGTCAAAGAACATAAGAACATAACAGGTCATACTGGTCAGATCAAGGGTCCATCAAGCCCAGTATCCTGATTCCAACAGTGGCCAGTCCAGGCCATAAGAACCTGGCAAGTACCCAAAAACTAAGTCTATCCCATGCTACTGATGCTAGTAATAGCAGTCGCTATTTTCTAAGACAACTTAGTTAATAGCAGGTAATGGACTTCTCCTCCAAGAACTTATCCAATCCTTTTTAAAACCCAGCTACACTAACTTCACTAACCACATCCCCTGGCAACAAATTCCAGAGTTTAATTTATGCGTTATGTGATAAAAGAACTTTCTCTGATTAGTTTAAATGTACCACATGCTAACTTCCTGGAGTGCCCCCTAGTCTGTCTATTATCCGAAAGATTAAATGACCGATTCACATTTACCCGTTCTAGATCTCTCATGATTTTAAACATCTCTATCATATCCCCCCTCAGCTGTCTCTTCTCCAAGCTGAACAGTCCTAACCTCTTTAGTCTTTCCTGATAGGGGAGCTGTTCCGTCCCCTTTATCATTTTGGTCGCCCTTCTCTGTACCTTCTCCATCGTAACCATATCTTTTTTGAGATGCGGCGACCAGAATTGTACACAGTATTCAAAGTGCGGTCTCACCATGGAGCAATACAGAGGCATTATGACATTTTCCATTTTAGTCACGATTCCCTTTCTAATAATTCCCAACATTCTGTTTGCTTTTTTGACTGCCACAGCAGTTATCCACTATGTAACCTAGATCTCTTTCTTGGGTGGTAGCTTCTAATATGGAACCTAACATTGTATAACTATAGCATGGGTTATTTTTCCCTATATGCATCACCTTGCATTTATCCACATTAAATTTTATCTGCCATTTTGATGCCCAATTTTCCAGTCTCACAAGGTCTTCCTGTAATTTATCACAATCCACTTGTGATTTAACTACTCTGAATAATTTTGTATCTGCAAATTTGATTACCTCACTCATATTCCTTTCCAGATCATTTATACATATATTGAAAAGCACGGGTCCCAGTACAGATCCCTGAGGCTCTCCACTGCCCACTCACCTCCACTGAGAGAACTGTCCATTTAATTCTACTCTCTGTTTCCTGTCTTTTAGCCAGTTTGTAATCCATGAAAGGACATTGCCACCTATCCCATGACTTTTTAGTTTGTTAAATGCCTTCTGAAAATCCAAATACACTACATCTACTGGTTCGCCATTATCTACATGTTTATTAACCCCTTCAAAAAAGTGAAGCAGATTTGTGAGGCAAGACTTGCCTTGGGTAAAGCCATGCTGACTTTGTTACATTAAACCATATCTTTCTATATGTTCTGTGATTTTGATATTTAGCACACTTTCCACGACTTTTCCTGGCACTGAAGTCAGGCTAACTTGTCTGTAGTTTCCCGGATCACCTTTGGAGCCCATTTTAAATATTGGGGTTACATTAGCCACCTTCCAGTCTTCAGGTACAATGGATGATTGTAATGAAGGATTGCAAACTTTTACTAATAGATCTGAAATTTCATTTTTTAGTTCCTTCAGAACCCTGGGGTGTATACCATCCGGTCCAGGTGATTTACTACTCTTCAGTTTGTCAATCAGGCCTACCACGTCTTCTATGTTCACCATGATCTGAATCATTACCCATGAACACCTTCTCCGGAACAGGTATCTCCCCAACATCCTCTTCAGTAAACACTGAAACAAAGAAATCGTTTAATCTTTCCGTGATGGCCTTATCTTCTCTAAGTGCCCCTTTAACCTCTCTATCATCTAACGGTTCAACTGACTCCCATGCAGGCTTTCTGCTTCGGATATATTTTTAAAAGTATTTACTGTGAGTGTTTGCCTCTACGGCCAACTTTTTTTCAAATTCTCTCTTAGCCTATCTTATCAATGTCTTACATTTAACTTGCCAACGCTTATGCTTTATCGTATTTTCTTCTGTTGGATCCTTCTTCCAACTTTTGAATGAAGATCTTTTAGCTAAAATAGCCTCTTTCTCCTCACCTTTTCACCATGCCGGTAATCATTTTGCCTTCCTTCCACCTTTCTTAATGTGTGGAATACATCTGGACTGTGCTTCTAGGATGGTATTTTTTTAACAATGACCATACCTCTTGCACACTTTTTACCTTTGTAGCTACTCCTTTCTATTTTTCTCATTTTATCAAAGTTTCCTTTTGAAAGTTTAGCACTAGAGCCGTGGATCTGCTTATTGTCCTCCCTTCCAGTTATTAATTCAAATTTGATCATATTATGATCACTATTGCCAAGTGGCCCCAGCACGTTACCTCTCTTTACAAATCCTGTTCTCCACTGAGAATTAGATCTAAAATTACTCCCTCCCTCATTGGTTCCGGAACCAATTGCTCCTTAAAGCTGTCATTTATTCCATCCAGGAACTTTATCTCTCTAGCATATCCCGATGATACATTTACCCAGTCAATATTGGGGTAATTGAAATCTCCTATTATTACTGCATTACCAATTTGATTAACTTCCCTAATTTCTCTTAGCATTTCACGGTCTGTCTCACCATCTTCGCCAGGTGGACAGTAGTATACTCCTATCACTATAGTCTTTCCCAACACACAAGGGATTTCTACCCATAAAGATTCGATTGTGCATTTAGTCTCATGCAGGATGTTTATTCTGTTGGACTCTATTGGAATGCATAGGATTAAAGGTTAACAAACAGCCTTTTATTGGCTAAAGACATTTGTAACTAGCTTTTGAGAGCGTGGTTCCTCTATTTCTATTTGTGTATTTCATATTTATTAATTTATATACCATCATTCTGAAGAATACAGTCATGGCAGTTTACAATAAAAGTTCAATGGTGTCATACAATAAGTGTGTACCCTAAAATTCTTAAATAAGAATAAAAATTATAAAATATTTTCTCTCATTCACTCTGCTTTTCATTCTTTCTCTAGCTCTGAGTATGCCATGGTAAATAACCATGTTTTAAAATCCTTTATGAAGAGCTTATTGTCTTTAGTCATATGTAGGTTTTCTGGGAGGCTATTCCAAACTTTTGGATCGGCGATTGACAGTGCCCTTTCTCGTATTTTGCTTAAATGTGCCGAACTTATAGATGAAATTATGACGTAGACCCTTATTGGCATATCTTAAATTTCTCGCTGGTACATAGAGATGTATTGTTGCATTTAGCCATTTCGTATTCTTATTGTTAATCGTATTGTGGATTATTGATATAACTTTAAATTGAACTCTGTACTTACATTTACTGGTAGCCAGTGGAGTGATTTTAATATAGGTGTAATATGCTCTTATCTACTTTTCCGTGATAATAGTCTAGCTGTTGTATTCTGTAATATTTGCAGGGGTCTAATTGTGTTTATAGGTAAACCTAGAAAAAGTGCATTACAATCAAATTCAGTGAAAATGAATTGTTTGGACAGTTCTGAAATCTTCATAAGTGAATAGCGTTTTAAGATTATTCAATTTATAGTGCCCATTTCTTATTTTTAACGATATGTTTTTTCATCAGTAAATGGCTACCAGTTATTTTCCGCAGATGAGCAGGCTGAATTAGCCATGACTTACATAGCTAATTCAACCTGCTATCCACGGAAAACACAGTTTATGGTAAGCAAACTTGCTCTTACTCTTAGGTCACGGGCTTGATCCATAATTTCAATTTTATTCTGTTCAATTGTTATAAATTTTGTGGTGGTTGGTGGAATCTTTCTATTTAGTAGAATAACTTCTGTTTTTGTATATTTAAAGCTAATTTCATGTATTTTAAAAATTGTTTAATTGCTCCTAAGTAAATATCTAATTCTTTTAATGCATGCTCAGTTATCATAGACATAAATGTAATAATTAATACCCATTCCTGATGGCAATCTACCTAACTGCAACATGTATATATTGAAAAGGGTCGCAGAGAGAGCTGAACCCTGCGGAAGTCCTATCATGTTAATTTTTTCTGAGGTGAAACCTTGAAGTCTAGGATGCCCATGTGATCACAAAGTGACTAGATGTTTTACTGTTATGTTTTTACCAGTCTATTAATGAGCATGTATCATTGGCAACTAAATATCTCCTTGACTACATGTCAGATTTGTCAATATTTTGAGATTTGTTGGATGGCACAATGTAAAAAGAGTAGCAGGAATATTTTAAAAAAATATCTTTTGTTTCCAGTCTAAAAAGAAAAGGAGTGAGAAAAGAAAATAGTCTTGTATTATGTGGTGGCAGCAATTACTCAATTATCTTAAGCAACCACTATACAGTTCTGTATAAAGAAATGACTGTTTTCACTCAGAGCAATTTATCAGAAGAAAGATAACGTATGTTTTAAAATACTATGGAAGATGTTTGTTTAAAAAATATATTTCAGAAGTATAATAGGAGATGACATTCTCTCGAAGAGCAGGTGGCCTAGGGGCTAGAGTAATGGGCTAAAGATCTGGGTTCATATTTTACTTCTGCTGGCACTCATTGTGACTTTGAGCCAAGTCCCTTTTACTTCCCATTGCCTCAGGTGCACACTTAGAATGCATGCACTCATACTCATATGCAATTTGTTGTAAAGAATCCTGGTTTGGGTGCTGTATAAATGCAAAATAATGGTGGAATAGGCTCTCTACAGATGAAAATTGCTTTTATAGTCTTCGAAACCAGTTGTTTCCAACCAGTGCGTCGCCAAGAAATCTACTCCTTGGGATCTGCATTGAGGGGAAATGCGTGAGAAGACAACCCAGAGGATAAAAATGTTTATGGCTCTAGAGGAAACAGTAACACCCCACACAAAAAGTTACATTTTAATACTTCCAGAGTTTGTCCTTTTTGTTTTTGGGGAAGAACTCTTCTTTCCTCGTTTTGGGTTACCTATTGGAACTGGTTTATTTTTACCCTCTGCCTGATTTCCTGAGGACCCAAGGACTCACTATTCTTTTAGATGGTAACACTAAGAGCCTCTCTCTGAGGGACCCATTGACCTTTGAAGGTCACTGAAGGAATGGATTTTCATTCCTGAGAAGAGGAGAAATTGGATTTCAGGAAAGACTAGTGCCACCCATCCATTGTTAGCATAGTGATTGACACCTGGTTAGTGAAGAGAAGAGGTTAGTGAATTGAGGAGTTTAAGCTGAGAAGTAAGGAATACTTTCACCTGTGAATCTTGAAATTTGCCAGGGAGCTTCTAAATTACCTTTACAATTGACAAGGATCAGGAATGAAAGAAAAGATGCATGAAGTGTTACAAAGTCAGTTTTACTGAGGAGTCAAATACGTAAATGGATTTATTTACTTATCAGATTTATAACCTGCACAATCCTAAGTACTTGGCGAGTTACAATAAATATATATATTCACATCAGTTAATCAAACAAAAATAAACCTAAAGCTAAGTCATGAGGAATTGTAAACGGTCATTTTCACTATTCCACTATCAGTTGTAAATAGAGTTAAGCTGGAAACCACAATTGGCTTCCAGCTTGACTGTCTTAATGCTCAGGGTCTTGGAGAATAGCCTCCCTCCCACAACAGAGAATCCTGGAAAACAGAGGGGCTTAAAGACAGTATGGGAAGTTTGGGCGGCTTAAGCCCCAGGAATTGAAGATGGCCCGTGGTCACAGCAGTGAGGACCCCAGCCCAGGAGTTACATGTTCTATATTTGCAGTGTTGTCTTTTCATAGGTAGGGTTGAAGCGCTGTTTCTGAGGGGATACCAGAATTTTAATATATATTTTTTATATGGCGAATTGAAAGGGGAAACATCCTAGCTCCACTCTGACTAAACTCCAGAAGTCTGAATTTCTTGGGGTTGACAGATGCACGAGAGTTTGTCTACCATTCAACCCTATATCTAAAAATTGTGCAGCATATCAGTCCCAGATTTTTACTGATGAAGTGAAGATTAAAACTTTTGTAAAAATACAAACAGTAAAATTTAATAACTTTTTTACAAGCAGTTATTAAAATTATAGATTTTCTTTCTTTTTATTCATTTTTAACAATGAAATATTTAGAAGCTTTATAGAAAATTGTTTATTTCAGAAAATACACTAAAGTACAGAATTTCAGCTATTACAAAATGCATGTACATTATATAACCCAAACTGTCAGATATATATTTTTTTAAATTCAGCTGCAGAATATAATGTGCAGAATGTCATGCACGAGCATCAACTGTCAAGGTGTGTCATGATGGAAAAAAGGTTGTGAACCACTATTCTAAATTGAGTACACTGTAGGCTTGCTAACTTTTCAACAGACCAGGACTGGACACTTGAGAATGGGGTGCTCATTTACATGAATTAACATAGTTCAGAGATTGGATCAAGGATTTATCTCAATAGCTCATATAAAATATTTTTGGATAATACTTATAGATTCCATAGAAGCTATCACAGCCTGCCAAGAATACATTTAACCCCAGGAGCCATACAATTAGTAGATCACTGTTATATATTCCAGTCACTAAACTGAAAATACAGGAATATTTCAGGACTGTAAAAATGATAAAATTATGTATTAGTATTAATCAAAATTCTTCATTTACAATAGATTTTATACAGGTTATGCTCTGGAAGAAATGCACATTAGAATTTCTCTTTACATGATTTCAGTTCAGAAACTGTAGAAACAAGTGTCTTCACATAAATGTTCTCTGCAGTTTTCTGTTATATTGACTAGATGGATAGCCCAACAAGTTTTTATTGCATCACTGAAGAATGAATACATGTTTTGATCAATTTTAGCTTCGCTCAGAACAGGGCCAAAACAGTAGTAACTCCTAAGATTCAAACAGCAACAACCCTACCCAAGAAAAACTATTGCTGCACTGGGCCCTGGAACAATAATACACCTCCTAAGGAAAACTAAAACTGAATAAGCCAGACAGCTATAGACCCCCTACACAGAAACTCACATATGCAGAACATAGACAAACCCCCCACCAAATACAGAGTCTGAAATGTACAAAACAAATGAACTGAAAACCCCAAGAAATCAGATTCTTTAGTGCAACACTGGAAAAATAAAAACACCACCACTCTCCAACACGGCAGCCCCCTGCCCCTACCCCTGTTTTCTGTAGATGCTGCTGATTCTAGGCTTGGACTAGTACCAAAGGTGCCGCAGCCTCTCACCCCAGAAGATCCCCCACTCTCTTCTCAGTGCAGTATTCTGTTGCTAGGGTTGCATGCTGTATCTTGTGCACACTGTG
Organism: Rhinatrema bivittatum; assembly: GCF_901001135.1. Lineage (NCBI taxonomy): Eukaryota > Metazoa > Chordata > Amphibia > Gymnophiona > Rhinatrematidae > Rhinatrema > Rhinatrema bivittatum. The sequence goes on along the minus strand of NC_042618.1, from coordinate 116,882,608 downwards.
CAGTGCTTCATATGTACATACAACCAGCAGACATATACTGTGGTGATCAAAATATTAATTGAATTGCTTGAAATTCTGTGAAGCAGCATTATTAGCTATATTTAAAATAGCAACTTTTTCTTTCTGTGGTTTGGTTTGTTACTTTCCATTTATATGTAAAAGAAATAAAATGTTTTACGATAGCTATGCTAGTATTTTAGGATAAAAAACACACTTCTTGGTCCAGTCCTCAATTTTTTTTAAGTTTATTTATTTATTTAAAAGTATTTATATACCGTTTTTTAAAATAAAATTTTATCAAAACGGTTTACAACAAGTTAAAATAAAAAGAAATAAAATATAAATAAAATAATTAAAAAGTACATAAATTTAGCTAAATAGCTAGATAATTGCTAGTTTAAAACAAAATTATTAACTAAAAAATAAAAAAATAATAATAATAATGTGCCATGGATAAACAGAATAGGGAGAGTAAAAGGTGTAGAAGGGGGAGGAGAAGTGATAAGTTGTCGGATTGACATATCCTAAGAAGAAAGCAGGTAGGATGATTAAGTGGAAAGTTGAGGTAATATGTGTCAGGTGAGTGGAATTGAAGAGATGAGAACTACATTTTTGATGGGGGGATGCTTAGACGGAGTATTAAATGCCTGTTGAAAAAATTATGTTTTTAAAGCTTTTTTTGAAATGATGAGGATTTGATATTAAACGAAGAGGGTTGGGTAAAGAATTCCAAAGAGATGGTCCTGCTACTGAAAATGTTCTCTTTCTGGTAATGTCTAATCTGGCCTGCTTAGCTCTGCTAGTAATGAGCACAACAATCTTCATATTTCTTACTTTCCAAATAATGAAAGTAGTTAAGGAGGAGTTAAAAAAAACAAACAGACCCCAAAACCTTTGAATAGTAATACTGCTTCATAAATGTAAAGGAAGAAGAAAACAAAAAAAAGTGGCAAGTTAATTCCTAAATTTTAACTGCCTACAGAGAGATGGATTTCTTTTTCTTTTTTAAAAGCTCCCTGTAATTTCCTTGAATTTCCAAAACCAGTCATTTTAGCATGAATCCTATGCAACCTGATACCCATGGAATTCAAACTGGTTTATTTGAACATTGCCACAAATTACATCAAACACTTCCTGAACCAATCCTGTGCCATTCCATATGAGTCAGCTGCTTTATTTTCAATTTAAACCGAATTTTACCTATAAATTCCTGGATTTTTCAAAAAATGGCAATCTGTTTGTTTAAACCAATATTCACCCTAATTTTAGGTTGATTAAAAAAAAAAAGCGGCTCCAGAGTTTCATGGCCTCCAGCCACTACTGCTAGCCAGGGAGGGCCAAAGCATGTGCTGTGTTTCAAGTCTCATCCTCCACTTGTGAAAACGCTCACCCATAACGTGTTTCGTGTCTCGCTTTCTCAGCCCAAAGCAGCCAAAGTGCCTGCTGTCTGGTGCCGCAAACGTATTTGAAGCAGGCCCTGTCCTACCAGAAGCGCTTCCCGGCAGGCTCCCTGGCCCTGCACAGAAACAGAAGTGCAGTGCTGCGGAGCGCAGGAGCCTCTGTTAAGCAGGCTGCTGAAGGAGAGAAGAAAAGCCTGGAGCACTACCAGTACGGAGGAATGCTGTTGCACTGTGCGGGAGTGGGGAAGGAGGGAGATTCTTGGCAAGGTGTGGGTTGGGGTAGAGAGAGGATCATGCCAGGCAAGGGATGGGGGGAGTAGAGATGGGAGATGATGCTGAGCAGATGGGTGGGAGAATCTGATTAATATTGTTTTATGGCTCTGGCTTCTGTCTACCTAAATAAACTCCGGTATTTACTGGAAATATGATGAGTCATTTTTTTTTCAACTGGTTTTCTACTGTTTGCGTTCTTGTCATAATAAACCTTAATAAATTCCTGGGAAAAATAAAGAACAATAAAAACCAAAAATGAAGGTCCCCTACCTATTGAGGTAATCTGAGGCATGGCTTTAAACATGGCTGCTTCCAGGGATTCTAGGAAATTGTAGGAGGCAGCAGGTTGAATAATTTGACAAGTGATATTTTGGCAAAGATTTTAATTGATAGCTTTCTTTTAAGCATAGATAGGCAAATAATTAATGTTTTATGTATATGAAAATTAATAATAAGGTATTTGATTTCTATGGCATCCTTTTTTTGTATATATAGAAACTAGATTAAAACAACTTCCCCCTTCAGTTTGCCCCATGACTCACCGTACAGTGTTCTTCATTGAAGTATAGGAGACTTACTGCTACATCTCCCAGTGTAATACCTCCCAAATGGGTTAATTTTATGCATACCTTGACCAGAATGAACCTTACTCGTAAGCCAGTCTGATCTCAGTCTCTCAATTTTTTTTTCCCAAAATTAATTTCAATCTCCTAATATTCTGTATTGGTCTTTTCTCTTAGGAAGTTATGCTGAATTGTACCTTTATCCACCCCTAGACATGTATATACACCTTCCTGCTCTTTTTTGCTATTGTCCTCTGTCGGAGAGATGTTTTCAGTTTTGCTTAATTTTTCTTTACAGAAGGTTTGTCTAGGCCAAATATCATCCTGATATTGTCTGATGAACTCTTCACTACTTTGAGTTCCACTAAATGGTGATCACAGGAGCTGTAAAGTTTCAAGTTACCTACAAACATTATATGGTAGATTTTAAAAGCCTTGTGCATGCAAAAAACGGCAACATACGCATGTAGGAGGACCGCATGGGAGCTACACGAATTTTAAATAGCTGGGAAGGGTGGTGTACAGAAAAAGGTGGAAAAGGGGCAGGGCATGGACGTTTCAGAGGCCGAGCCAGCACTGACAGGCATAACTCCAAATTTTCCTCAGCTGGCACCTGTATGTTACGCACGTCATATTGCTACAGCTCCTTGTTGATGCCAACAAGAAAACTTTGCATCTTGGAATTCATATGGCATCATACCTATTATGATATATTTCGGCATGGTCCTCCCATATCAACACAGTACTATCTGCCAACACTCAAAGAATAACAACCCTACCTATGAAAAAGAATACCAAAAATATAACACCAGAATCCAAAATATCAATACAACTCCTATCAGGAAAACAGAACAGGCTAAGCTACTACAGATCCCTACAGAGAAACCACATGCTAAAAGAATGCTTCATCTCAGTCTTTGCATGCAGAACACAAACCCTCACCAAATACAGAATAAAGCCACATAAAATATAAATAGAAATGTGGAGACAAAAACTGAACTGTAAAACGCATCACGCCAGACTCTATACAGTGTAACAATGGAAAAACAAAAATGTCACCGTTCCTCGTGAAACAAATCAATAAAATAAAGATATATAAATCATTAATCATAATTATAAAATCATTCAAATAAAATAATTTCAAAACAGCTGATGAACAGAATATCCAATAATTAAAGACTCATGCAAATTTTGAAAGCATTACCAAACACCAATAAAATACTTCAAACAGCAGACACATCACATACTACCCAATAACTGTAACTGTAACATCACATACTACCCAATAACTGTTAACTGTATATCCCAAGTTACACTACCCCTTTTTTAGCCATTCCCTATATTTATTCACATTATTTTGACGAGTTATTGTTGTCCATGTAATATTTATTTATGTTCTTATGTTCAGAAACTCTGTTTATTGTAACGCCTTAACCGCGACAGTTTTGTTCTATGGAAACCGACCTGATTTGATACTTGAATTGAGAAGGTCGGTATATAAAAATCCTAAATAAATAAATAAATAATTAAAATGGTAGTCAATCAAGAAAAATGAACTTAAAAAGCCACCTTTACTTACCCTCTCCAGCAGTTCTCCTACTCCTTTCCCTTGCAGGCCATACCAGAAGCAGCAGTAGCTGCTGAAGCTGTCCTCAGTCCTCTTCCTTAGGGACCACAACCAGTCTCGTCTCTCTCTCTCTCTCACATACACACACACCAGTCACACCCTCAGGACCAGTTTCTGTCTGACACATCGGTCATCTCCCCAACCAGTCATTCTCTGTCTCTCTCTCTCACACACACACACACTCACACACACACACTCACACACACACACTCTCTCTCTCTCTCTCTTTCACACACACACACACACACACACACCTCCCTGATCAGTCTCTCTCAATCACACAATGCTCTCGCTCTCTCTTACTTACACATAGGCTTTCAATCACACACATGCCCTCTCTCACAGCCACAAGCCAGCCAAAAACATGCTCCATCTCTCTCGCGCACACACATTGACGCACACAAGCACCCTCCCTGACTCACATATACACCACACATATACAGAAGCACCCTCCCTATCTCACATACACATTACACTCTCACAGAAGAAACTTACTTTCAGACTTGCAGCATTTTTCACTTTCACTAAAGTGATGCTCCCAACGGTTCAATAAGAAAACCACATTCCTATCAGAAGGTGAAATGACACCCTTCCTTCAGGTTCTTTCCTCACAAGGGACAGCCACCCACACCGTACAGCTTCTCTTGTTTTACGCTTTCAGGCAATAAAGCAAGTGTCTTTCTTCAAACTATCAGTCGTATGATTATTCATGTGGGAGATATGGAACAGAAAGACATCCTTAGTCCACTTCACTTTTGAATGGGAAGATTCCAGTCTTAGTCATTTAAAAATATACATTTTCTAAAGGCTTAAAAAAAAAAAAAAAAAGCAAAACCATTTCAGATTCTATTCTAGTCTTCATGCTTAAATTATGCTTAAAAAAAAAAACCCCACCTGGCATCAGTATCTTAAATTTGTGATTTTGCTGAGATGATCATTTTAAATACTTTTTTTTTGCTTTAGTATTTGTCTCTACCCACTTTAAGTTAAATTTTATTTTCCAGAAGAGGGATGCTTAAAATTCAGTAATTTCATCTTTCATCCAACTTTTCAAAAGTTGAGGTATATGTATTATTTCATTTTTTTTAAACTGGCAGATTCCTTTCTCACATACACACACACACACTCACAGAAAGATCGGCACCGAGACTTAGGGGGCACTGCGGCAGGCAGCCAGCTCCCGACTCGCCCTGCCTCCCAGCCAGTGCCACCCTCCCGACACCCCCCTAGTGGTCCAGCGGAGGTCCCGGGAGCGATCTGCCGCTCCCGGGCCCTCTGCTGCCACTAAGCAAAATGGCGGCGGTGGCCTTCAGCCCCTACCATGTGACAGGCTGGCCCCTGGGGGGGGGGGGGGAGGCAGGGCGAGTCTGGAGCTGGCTGCCTGCCGCGGCGCCCCCTAATCTCGGCGCTTGGTCTCCACCTAGGCGAGTCGGGGGCTGGCAGAATTTTGAAAGGGCACTTTTTGCCCTTTCAAAATTCTGCTGCCTGCTTCTGCGCCCCCTAAGTCTCAGCGCCCTAGGCACAGGCCTAGCTTGCCTAGTGGTTCCTCCGGCCCTGGCGGGTGGGGGAGTGTAGTGTTCCAGACACATTCAGAGGTATCCATTGTAAAACCTGACATCATTAAGAAATTGATTTGTACCCTGCAGCTAGTCTGCAGGGTACAAATCAGCTCCTTTTCATCGCTTATAAGGTCTAAAATTCTTTAATGATGTCAATTTTACAATGGATACCTCTGAATGTGTCTTGTATCACCACCCCACCTCCTGAAAACTTACCCTGATTCAAAGTGCCCCCTTACAATGGTCCATGTATAGAGTATCAGACTGAGCCTTGTAAAGAGGCATTCTCTCTGTTTCTTTCTTGCATAAGATGTGTGTACAGCTGCAGACATGCGTGCGTAAAGAGTATTTTATAACTTATGCGCATAGTTATAAAATAGCGCATATTTTTGTGCGCAGCAAGATACGCGCGTTTATGGGCGCATGCGCAGCCCTTTTAAAGTCAACCTTTAAGTGTGATATCTGTGCATTATTAGTACCTCTGCTATTAAGGTCAAATCTGGTAGCCCAGAGTGTTAAGAATACTTATTGGTTTTAGTGGCAGACAAAACAAGAGTGGTGAAAGGGAATGTCCCTGAAACATTCTTTGCTTGATTTTTATATTAGGGATAACATATTGTTTAGCTTCATAATTCAGCTGGGGTGTACTCTCTTGGTAAACTAGATATACTCAAATCAGTCCAGGATTCACCATGTAAGTTTTAAGGCAATTTATTATTCACGAGTGTGGGCTACTATTAAAAGCTTTTTTATGATCTGTCCTTGCTATATTGACGTTTTCACCTGTCATGTGTTTATTCAGCATCAATTGGTCCTTGGTTCCATATACTCCTCTCCTTTGTCTTTTTGTTCTATTGACCTGATGCAGTTAAAATCCATGTGATCATATATTTTATCTGCATCTTTTGCAGTAAACAGCCTGTAGTTTGTAGGTTGGCATGTTTTTGATTTATAATAGTTACTTGGATCTCTTTTGGGAAGGAGATGTATTTTTCCTGTTAACTATTGAGAGATTAATTCTGGTTGTTTGATCAACTGATTTTTTTTTTTACAGTTAATCAGATTTTGATGGAGAGATGTTAACTGAGCCAGAAATTGGGTACCTTATCAGGGCCATGGCTCTTCCAATCTAGGGCATGCATGTCTAGGGTATGCAGTGCCCTGGTATACCACAGAGGCAATACACCCTAGCTTTGGTAGGAAGCAAAGATGACCACTACACTGTTACATAGAAACATAGAAGTGACGGCAGAAGAAGACCAAACGGCCCATCCAGTCTGCCCAGCAAGCTTTCACACCTATTTGTTTTCATAATCTGTTACTCTGACTGCTGAGGTCAGGGCCCTTATTGGTAACTTTTCGGTTCCAATTCCCTTCCACCCCCACCATCGATGCAGACAGCAGTCCTGGAGCTGCATCTAAGTGAAGTCTCTAGCTAATTGGTTTGGGGTAGTAATTGCCGTAATAAGCAAGCTACTCCCGTTTGTTTACCCTGCATGTGCAATTCAACCATTGTTGGTTGTCTGAATAAAAATCCTCTTTACTTAATTCCCTCTGTTGCTGAAGCAGAGAGTTATGTTGGATGTGCATTGCAAGTGAAGTATCAGGCTTAATTGATTCGGGGGTAGTAAGCGCCGTAACAAGCCAGCTACTCCTATGCTTATCTGTTTACCCAGACTCTCAGGCCGATACAGTAAGGAGCGGTAGGAAGAGCTGCGTTAGTGCCGGGCGCACCCGCGGTTGCCGCATGCATAGTCCGGCTCACCTACCGCGCAATACTGTATTTAAATAGCTTGCAAATGCAAGCCGCATCCAAGAAGCGTCCGTGAAGCGTTAGGCCCGCGCAACCCATTGTACTGTATAGAGCGCTATACAGTATCCTGGGTGCGCTGGCCTAACGCTTCACGGACACGCTGGTATCTGTCATTTCAAATGTCTTTTCAAATGACATTTGAAATGACAGGTACCAGGAAGTGGATGATTCTCCTACGCTCGGGATTGCCAGTCCTCTCTCCCCTCCTCCCGAAGCAAGGCGCAGGGAGGGGGGGAGAGAGGACTGGTGAAACGTCGTGTAAAGCAACGAAGCGACTTATTTTTCTTGCAGCCCTCCTCCGGAGACGGACCGCGGCTCCCCTGTCTCCCGGGGGGGGCAGCCGGCGAAAGCGGCTTCCATTGGTCCCCCGTGCTGGTCCCGGTTCTCCTGGCTCTCGATGATTTTCCAGCAGGTACTCCACGGCGCGGTTCGGGCTCTCGGCTCCAATGGCTAGAGCCAGCGAAGCGCCTGACGTAACGGCGCAAGCGAAGCAAAGCGTACTTTCATTGGCTTAAGCGCCCGTCAATTTGGGCGCTCAAGCCAATGAAAGTACGCTTTGCTTCGCTTGCGCCGTTATGTCAGGCGCTTCGCTGGCTCTAGCCATTGGAGCCGAGAGCCCGAACCGCGCCGTGGAGTACCTGCTGGAAAATCGAGAGCCAGGAGAACCGGGACCTGCACGGGGGACCAATGGAAGCCGCTTTCGCCGCCGGCTGCCCCCTCCGGAGGACGGCAGAGAAGGCTGAAAGGCTGAAAAAGCAACAAAAGGTAAGTTGGTACATATCGAGTCGCTTCGGGAGGAGGGGATTTTAGGTTTTTAGGTTTCCTTTTGGGGGAAAGTTTGCCGTCTACCCTTACCCCTGCCTGTAACGCAGGGGTAGGGGTAGGCGGTAAATTAGCAAGTTAAACGCGTGGCAAAACTGCAGGTTAAAAAAGCGATAGTCAGGGCGAGCGTTACTGTATGGGAGGGAATAGCTAATTCGATCGTTTACATCTAATATACATGCTGTGGGCGGAAGGGGTTACCCGGTGATTTAAAGAGGCGGTAAGAATGGGTTAAAGGGGATAGTGTATCGTGGGTTGGACTAACGCGGCTGAAAAGTGAGTAGAAAACGGGTTAGAAGCAGGGTAACCGCGGCCGCGCTTTACTGTATTGACCTGTATGTAATTCATTCCTTGTTGGTTGATGCTGAATATAAATCATCTTTTCTTCATTTTCCCTGCTGTTGAAGGAGAGAGCTATGCTGGATGTGCATTGAAAGTGGAGTATCAGGCTTATTTGATTTGGGGTAGTAACCGCCGTAACAAGCAAGCTACTCCCATGCTTATCTGTTTACCCAGACTATGTAATTCATTCCTTGTTGGTTGATGCTGAATATAAATAATCTTTTCTTCATTTTCCCTGCCATTGAAGGAGAGAGCTATGCTGGATGTGCATTGAAAGTGAAGTATCAGGCTTATTTGATTTGGGATGGTAACCGCCGTAACAACTGTTCCCTGCCAGTTATCAATTGGGGCTGAAGAGTATTCTGGGGCTGGTGAGTTAGACAGAAAAACGGAGTAGAAGAATTTTTAAAAAAATTCTGCATTGCATGGACTTGGGCTCAAACTGGTTTTAATATCAATAATGCAGACAGGAGCTAATGTGTTAATGATTTTCACACCTTTATCAGAGATAGATGAATCTGAGGTGTCTGGTTGTATGGGCACCTCAGATTTAATTCCTGGCACTTTCCCAGTATAGCCCATTAGAGATGAAGAACTATTGTTGTGACTTTTGCCAGGAAGAGGATCTCTTTTGGCCTGGCACAACTGCTGGGCGGAGAAGCTGTTGGCATGGCCCATGCCAGGTTGCCAATAGATGACACTGCCGGAATTTAGTAGAGGAGTTGGGGGGCTTAAGGAGAGGAAGAGGATGGAGAGAAAGAAGTAAAGAAAAGCATTAAAAAATGAAACGCCAATGAGCAAAAAGTCAACAACTCTAACAAAAAGCAAGAGAAGCTAAGAGAAACAAAAAATAGAATGCAAAACATTCTGAGTAAGTTAGAGAATCAGATTTTCCCTGGTTTATAAACATTTTGGCTGACTCTTAACTCTTCTAAATGGTAGGTGACAGATGAACCAATGTTAAACTTTCCTAATTATACAAGAGATGCATTCCATAGTAATTACTCAAGACACAATGCCTTACATCCCATTTTGTGAACTATGCTCATATGTCTCTGGTTATTATATAGTTTTACCCTGTAGCTGCCAAAGAAATGAGGCCCTGTATTTGTCAGCCTTGAAGCTTGGCAATCTGTTTGGTTAATGAACTGAGAGAGAGAGAGAGGGCTCAGAGTAAGTACATTTTTTCATGAAGCCTTTTGGTTTCATTTCTGAAAACAGCTGGAATTGCATTTGAACATGGGAGAATAACGGGGATTGAAGAGGTAAGATCTTCAATTCCTTATATCCACAGTTTAAATTACGTTATTATAAAGTTGATCGTGGTGGTTAGTCAGTTGGTAAATGAGACCACCTCTTGGTGGGACTGTTCTAAAATTTATTGGTTATTTTTTTTCTCTTTAACACCACTTTTTCCAATTTATTTTTCTTGATTACTAATTGAAATACAACTAAGGCTGGGAAAGGCTTAAAAAATGGTGACCTTTGTAAAATGAGTTGGTGGTCTTGGTCCATGTCCAATGGCCATAGCAAAAGCATGCATATGAGAGTACTTGTATAGTAAATTTTTATTAGGCATTAGAATGATTGTCAGTGCCTGGAATAATGATCCTGCTGTTTGATGTCAATATGAGAATAAAACAGCTTTATATCCAATTGCACCTTTTTTTTTTCCAGTTAGTTATACTCCTGTTTATTTTTTTGTTTTAGATCGCCTTCTTTAGTCTACTCATTAGTTCATTCTGTATCCATGCTTTACATATATCAATGCTGAGCCAACACAAGGTTCTGACAAAGAGCAGTGCTACAGTGCCCCAGTTTACTCAGTCTGAAATTACTTCGTATTTCTATTTTGGTACTCTAGACCTGTGGCAGTGTTTTTCATTTTAGAAAACTGAGTTGGGCAAGTTGAAATATACTTAACATTTTGTAAATATTTTTCTCCTTTCAGTTGTCATAAAAGCATAAGCAGAGTGCTTGCGTCTGTTTTGGGAGTAGGAAACTCTTTGAGAGATTTTGAAATGTCTTTTACCAAAACGAGGGTGTGAAAGGTTCTTATGCCAAAAGAATACTCTGTGATGTATAAAAATTCCATTTGTTGAATAGGTGAGAATGAAGTATAGTTGTACATACAGACTTGAGTGGAGAGAGTCTCCAGCAGAGTAAGCTGCTGGGGAGGGGTAAAGCTGCTTAAACTTTCCTTTCTATTATATTTAATAATTTGACTATTCTACATTTTTTGACAGAAAAAGGTGGGACTTCTTGCTGGAATTTAAAAGCCAGCCTTTAAGTAAAGAGGATTAGCATTGTTAGCTTGAGTTAAGTTAGGGCTTGTCTGAACTTGCTGTTCTCAGAGGACAAGTATGAAAGTCATCATCGGATGGAGCCTGGCACGGAAAACTTATGTCAACTTTTCTAGAACTTTGACTGAGCCTCATTGAGCATACTCAGACATGCATTATACTAAGCGTCCATGTAGGGTCCCCTTCAGTCTCTTCTTTTCTGTGGAGCCTGTCGTCTTGCATTTGGGTGAGAGCCTCACTTTGCCAATTTTTTTGGGCTACTTTTTCAATTTCTAATTTTTTCATGGTTCTTTATCGCTGCCTCATGTCGTCAACATGGAGTTCTCACGTTAGCGTCCTAGGTAGGTTTTTGACGTTTATTGGTAAGTTTACTTTTGTTGTCGATGTCCCCAGGGTGGTTGGTTGCTTGGTGCCTGTTGGCCATCGATGGCTGCTGCCATCCGTTTTGATCTTGCATCCCTATTATTTTGTGACATGTCCACATCTAGTTTTATACGGTGCCCCAGGTGTGTGAGGACCATATTTATGATGCGCGCCCCCCCCCCCCCCCCCCGCATAGATGTGTCCTCTGCCTTGGGGCATCGCATGATGTCAGGGGTTGCAGTATATGCACCAGGATGACCCTGAAAGCACGTATAATCTGGCTTGATAAGATGGAGTGCCTCTTCAGGCAGGAGAAGTTTGATGCATCAGAGGCACTGGCATCGAGGGACCTTGAGCCGCATCGATGGACCCGAGCCATCAACATTGGTGAGGTCGTTGGTTGAAAGGGACGCCAGAGACCAGCCAATGTCGAGTTCATCCAGGTTGAGGGCATTAAGTTTGTTGACCTTGGTACTGGGAAAGGACCGTTCTAAAAATCAAGGGAAGCCAAAGAAGCATTGGCATCAGTCTGTTAATGCACCAGGTGATGTGGTGATGCCCCCGAAGTGACCCAGTCCTCCATTGATGTGGGGGGGGGGGGGGGGTGCACTACAGACTCCATGGGTCCCAATATTAGTTACCAATTCTTCTCTCAGTTCCGAAGAGGATTGGGTTACATCTCTTGGCATTGGCGATGTTCGAGGAGGAATTGGAGAAACGTGTGCAGCTGGCTGTCGAGAAAGTGATGCTAGTCTTCAATGTTGCGGCACTGGCACCATTACTCCTCGTGCCACTGCTAGAATCCCTGCATGTGCTTATTGGTGTCTTACCGACCCAGCCAGTGTCTGTTCCCGGGGTGACATTGATGCCCTGTGGAGTACCACCACCACAACCTCTGATCCAGTCGTCATTGCAGAGTCCTTGGAGGAAGAAGCTCTCCCGAGGCAGAAGAAAACACCAGGGCTTGGGGCCCCATGTCCAGTTTCACTGCTGCCTGCAACTCTGGGTGGAGGCCGAGCACCTAGGACCTCATCCCCTATCGATGACAGTGGGGATGAGGACACCAATTACCCCTGGGCGGATGACTCATCCATGATCTCTGACAATGCTTCTGATTGTCTCCCCTCAGATCCATCTCCAGAGGAGTGGAGGAAGTCCCTGCCAGAGGACCTCTCCTTCCAGGGTTTGTTCGGTTGATGGAGGCCATCTCCTTTCAGTTAATGATTGAAGAGGATACCAGGCACAAAATGCTTGATATCTTTCAGTTTGTGGAGCCTCCCAGGGACATTGTGGCAGTTCCAGTACACAAGATTCTTGTGGAGTTACTGCTGAGGATGTGGGAATATCCCTTCACAATGCCTCCCATAAACAGGAAGGCAGATGTGGTATATCTCATCCAAAAGACTCTCGGATTTGACAAGCATCAGCTACCCCATCAATTGGTGTTAGTCTAATCCACTGTCAAGAAGGCCAAGCCCTCTTGGACCTATTCCTTGGAGCGCCCAGAGAAAGATCACAGACCGATTGACGCTCTTAGGAGGAAGGTGTTCCTGGGCGCTATGCTTATTGCCCGTATATTTGCCTACCAGCTCTACATGAGCCAATATATATGCAGGACATCTGGAAGCAGGTGTAGGATGTTGTCAAGCCACTGCCTCAGCAGCAGCAAGGCACTCTACTATCGCTGGTGCATAAGGACCTGGAAGGCAGAAAACACAAGGTCTGCTTGATCTACGATGTTTTTGAAATGGCATCAAGGGTCTCTGCAGCAGGAATCAGTGCCAGCAGGCTTGCATGGCTGCGGGCCTTGGACTTAGACCTGAGGTGCAGAAGCGACTTGCTGAGTACCATGCATAGGAGAATACCTCTTTGGAGATAAGGTTAAGAACATGGTGGCCCAAAACCTGGATCACTATGCGACCCTTCAGCTCTCCACCAGCATTCCAGACCCACCCTCCTCATTCAGGAGGTCTGCAAGGTCAGGGCCAAGGAAATCCTTCTTTCACCTGAGGAGGTACTATCCTCTGCCCTCTCATTCTTGACAGCAACACCAGGGCTCTCTTGGCCGTCCCAGGCAGCAAAGACCTCCAAAGCCCCAGCCAGCACCTTGTTAACTCCAGGTAGGGGGTTTTGACTGGATCATAGAGGGCATAGCCCAGTCACCCAAAACCAGGGTGATGAATCTGCCGGTCGGGAGAAGGCTGTGGTTCTTTGTGAACTGGTGGCATGGTATAACTGATTTAAACTTATTGGATGCCACACCAAATTGTCCCCTGAAGCCCATTTTGGGGCCCAGTAGCCCATCAGTAGGTACTAGTAACAGACCTCTCCTCTCTCTTGACAGCCGCCAGAGTGGTCGAACCCATTCCACCAGGGCAAAGAGGGCAGAGATTTTATCAAAGAAAACAGGAGGACTCCGTTCCATCCTAAGCCTAAGGGCCTTGAACAAATTCATCAAAGAAGAAAAGTTCGAGATGGTTTCCCTTGGAACCTTGATCCCTTTCTTGAAAAAAATGGGACTGGCTATGCTCCCAATATCTAAAAGACATGTACACTCATATAGAGATCTTTCCAAGTAACTAAGTATCTATGATTCTTGGTGGGAAAACAACATTTCCAGTATTGCGTGCTGCCACTTAGGCTCGTGTCACCCCCATGTGTCTTTTCGAATTGCCTGGCTGTAGTGGCGACTCACCTTCGCAGACTTGGGTGTTCAGTTTCCTGTATCTGGACAATTGGCTCTCGGGCAAGGGCTGACTGATCCATGAGCTCGACCATCCGGGTGTTGGAGATACTAGGTTCATCATCAACAACTCCAAGTCCCATCTCAGCCCGTCACCTCAATTGGACTTTATTGGAGCCCTGCTAGACACAGTTCAGGCCAAGGCCTTCCTGCATCGACAAAGGGCTGTCAGCCTAATGACCATCACAGCAAGGTTTCAACAGAGCCAGCAGGTGACAGCTTGGCATATGTTGAGGATGTTTGCCCATATGGCCATGACAGTTCATGTCACTTCTTTGGCATGTTTATACATGTGAAAGGCCCAATGGACCCTAAAGTTGCAGTAGTGTCAGGCTACTCAGAACCTCCAGGATTGCATCAGAGTCATCTTGTCTCTCCCGGACTTTGTCCTAGTGGCGATTAATTTCAAAACTGAAACAGGGAATCTCCTTTCAAAGTCCTCCTACCGAAATTGTCCTCACTTCGGATGCATCCACCCTGGATTTGGGAGCTTATGAAAATGGGCTCAGTACTCTGGGTCTATGGTTCGCCCAGGAATATGTTTATCAAATCAATTTCCTGGAGCTCCGAGTATTTAGGTATGTGCTATGGGCGTTCAGAGATCAGCTGTCCAAGAAATTTGTCCTAATCCAAACCGACAACGAAGAGGCAATGTGGTATGTCAACCAGTAGGGAGATACGGGATTGTACCTCCTGTGCCAGGAAGCGGTCCAGGTCTGGATTGGGCTATATCCCACATGATGAGTTCAGGGCTATGTACCTGGAGAATGTGATAGTGGACAGACTGAGTAATGCCTTCAAACTCCACAAATGGTCTCTGGATCAAGGGGTCACGAACCAGATTTTCCGCCTCTGGGGAAGCAGTGCCTTGGAACAGGAAAGCTTCACAGTTCTGCTCCCTGAATGGTCATCACCTGGCATTGGGATGAGGGTCTTCTGTATGCATATCCTCCAGCTTCACTGGTAACGAAGAATTCCATGAAACTTTGCGAGAACAAAGGGACTATGATCCTCATAGCCTCTCATTGGCTGAGACAGGTCTGGTTTCCACTCCTGCGGGAGATGTCCATCCGGAAACCAGTCAGACTGGGGACTTCCTCAGATCTCATCACCCAGGCTAGAGGCAAGTTGTGGCATCCCAGTCTTCAGGCCCTGTCACTCACAGTCTGGAGGTTGCAAGGTTAATATTGCAGCTGCTCAATCTCACGGAAGATGTCTCTGGTCCTGTTGGCTTCCAGAAAGCCTTCCACTAGAAAGTCCTATGGACTGAAGTGGAGGAAATTTTATGCATGGTGTGAGCAGAAGGCCTTAGATTGTTTTCCTGCTCCCCTCCAAACCTGCTTGACTACCTTCTATACCTATGGGAGGCTGATTTGAAGATCAACTCCGTTAAAGTTCATCTAAATGCAGTTGGTGCATATCACCATGGAGTAGGTGATATTCCCATCTCTGTATAGCCTATAGTTTTACATTTCATGCAGGACCTGCTTCAGTTGAATCTTCCCCTGAGGCCTGCCATTGTGTCTTGGGACCTCAGCATGGTGTTGGCTCAGCTGATGGAAACTCCCTTTTAGCTGCTGTGCTTCTGTGACCTGAAGCACCTGACATGGAAGGTCATATTTTTTATGACATTGACTTCATGATACAGGGTCAGTGAGCTCCTGGCCTTAGTGACTTATCCACTTTATACTGTTTCCATAATAGGGTGGTCATACATACACACCCCAAGTTCCTGCTTAAGGTGGTGTCAGACTTTCATCTTAACCCATCCATTGTCCTGCCAACATTCTTTCCCAGGCCCCATTTGCACCAAGGCGAACAAGCCCTGCATAGTTTGGACTGCAAAAGAGCCTTACCCTTCTGTCTGGAGTGGACAGAAGTCTATGGACAGTATACCCAACCTTTGTTTCCTTTGATAGGAATAAGTTGGGCATCGCTGTTGCCAAGCAGACACTTTCTAATTGGCTATGACCTTCTGTTATGCCTAATTGGGATTGCATCTTGGGGGCCATGTCAAGGCTTACTTTGTCAGAGCCATGGCAACATTGGTGGCCCACTTGCAATCAGTTCCCATGGAGGAGATTTGCAGAGCTGCGATGTGGAGTTCTCACCACACATTCACATTGCATTATTGTTTGGATAAGGATGGCAGACACGACAGCAGGTTTGGCCAATCTGTCCCTCGGAACTTGTTTGAGGTTTAGAACCCAAATCTGTTTCTGCCTAGGGCACAGATTTTGTGTTCAGGATGCCCCCCCCACCCCCGTTACCAACAAAACTAATTGTTGTGCCCGTTAGAACTTATTATGTATTTTGTCGATCCCCGATTCACCCATGTGTGAGGACTGCTTTCCTGGTGGTTGTTGGAGAAAGCAGAATTGCTTACCTATAACAGGTGTTTTCAGAGGTCAGCAGGAGGCCAGCTGCCACCCCACAGAGTTAGGTTTCCACTACGTGGGTTTGCTCTCCTTTGTTGTTTTATTCTTTGAATTCTATATTATAAGACTGAATGGGACCCCACGTAGACACATGGTATAATGCTGGCTACATCCAAAGATGTCACCTATATGTGAGGACTAACATCCTGCTGTCCTCAGAGAACACCTGTCACAGGTAAGCAACTCTACTGATTTGCGAGGTGGAATGCTTGTTGAGTGAGCTAACAAGCATTGGACTACAGGAGGAGGGCTAGGCAGGCACTAAACGCTAATAATATCAAACCCTTGAGAAGCTGCCTATATTAAATCTTTAAGTTCCTAACCTAACCTCTAAGGTGGTGTTTCCCAGTCCTCTCCTTGAATGCCTGATTTTCAGGCTAGTTACAATATGTGAGAGCTAGGTTTGCATACACTAGGTCTCCATTGTGTGCAAATTTTTCTCATGCATATTCATTATGGTTTCATAGTTGTGGAGAGCAGTTGAGTTCTCTTAGTGTTATGTAAGCAGTAAAAATACTGGGTAGAGTTAGAAAAGAAAATACAAATATTGGGTAGAAAGGCATTTATAAAAGATTTTAAAATAGCTTTTTTGGGGTACCTAAAACAACAAAATAGTTAATTTACAAGTAGCAGCAACAGTGATTTTAGCAGATAAAGCAATTAAGTATCTGTTTTTATCACTTTATTTTGATAATTAGGAAATTATCTGATAAAGATTAAGTATTGAAATATGCCAGACAATTGGTGGACTGCTTTTAGAAGATGATTAATGAACATTATAGACAACTAGTGTAAGGGCCTTTCAGAAATAACAGGAAAAAGGAATTTATATACATACAGTCACTCTTCTGATCCTCATGTCTCTATGAAACACTCAGCATTGTAAAGTGTGGGCACTGTTACACAGTGTGTGCGCTCTTCCTAGTGGGTAGAAGCATGGGTGCAGCATCCATAGTGCACAGTGGTACCAACTATGAGGGGAAGGGAAGGCTGAGTGTTCACAAGCTGGTGGAGATTGCCACTTCTTCTCTAACCTCACCCACCAGTGAACGAAGTCAAGAGAAAATGTTGTTCATGTCATCTGCCTGTCCCTCTTTCCACCAGTTAATGATCATTGGCCCAGGGCCCAAAAGAAAATGATGTTGTTGACCCTGGCCAGGGGGATGTTTGAAGGAAGGGATCAGATACAGAAGGGGTTTAAGGGTTGGATTAGGTGGCAGAAGGTTTCAGAGGAAGGATCAGATGGAGATAATGTATATGGGGGAGGGGGGAAGGGACGGAGGATTGCCTGTGGAGAATGAAACAGGGAATGATAGAAGATTAATTTGGGGATGAAAGAGAAGAGCTGGGGGATGTGAGAGAAGGGTTGCAGGGGTGGTGGTAAGGCTTGGAGGTGAGAGGGGATAGGGGATGAGAATGAGGAGAATGGGGGATGGATAAGAGGGAATTAGGTTAGAAGAAGGTGTTTGGCATGAGAGAGGATCAGCTGAGGGATGCAAAAAGGACTGGAGAGGGTGAAAGTATAGGCTAGGGAGGTAACAGGAGCTGGATTTGTATTTTTATTTGGAAGATGTAAGAGGGATCAGCTGGAAGGGGAAGAGTTTAGGAGTGGAAGTTGAAAAAAGAGATCAGCTGGAGTGTGGGGAGGATGAGAGTACAGAGATTATTGGATTTGGATACCTCCCCCTGGGGTCATGTATATTTTCAAGTGCTAAAATGGGGACACATTGGCTAAAAGTTTGGGAAGACCTGGTCTATAAAATTGTCATCCTTATGTCCCATGAAAAAATATTTTTAATTGTATTTCATTTTTAGTTAAGAATCTTAGACAAGTTTTGGTGGGTTATCAGGAAACAAAATCATTACATTTTCTGAAAAAGCAGCACAGATATGGTTTTGGAGTATGACGTACAGAATGATCAATATATAAACATACAAACCATATATAAAGAGATGGGCCTATTCAACTAAGGCTCCCCCCCCAATGCTGTGGGGGGAAACAGCCTAGTAGTAAATCTGGCCCAATGTCTCTGTAAATCATGACGGAAATTGAAGTTTTAGGAAGATGAGAAAGTAACTAATGAATTTAGTTGCCAATATTTTATTACTGCATATAGGTTTGCAAAGAGTTATACTTCTAATGCTATAAAATAAATCTGCATGTAAGCTTAACATAAGTATTATCATTCAGGGCTAGCTAATGAAAGTGGAATCAAATATTTTAGCACTTAGTGGAAAAATTAAGTAAACCATAAGAAAACGATAAAGGAAAGATGATCGTGCTCAACGCAGCTGTAGATAATTGAAAAATTGTCAAAATATTTAGTGTGTGTTTGTGTAAAGAATGAATGAAAATCATAAGGAGCTAGACAAATGACCAGTTTGATTCATAAAGTAGGTTAGAGAAAACATGGAATATGCATATTTTTATCAAGACACCACACTTTCCAAATAAATGGATTTAACCAGGTTACCTGGCCACCTAAATATTGGCTCTTACCACTGTCTTGGGCTAAGGAGGAGTCGTTGCTGCTATGCCATGGGACTGCTTGTGGCCAGCTTGAAAGAGAAGCTAAGAAAAGAGAGAGAGGAAACTAAAACACAAACAAAATAAAAAGCAAGCCAAAAACCCCAAAAGTAAATATGCAAAAAAATAATGGAAATATACATTTTTTTGTCCTGGCTTCTAGAACTTATTGCTTAGTACCCATGTTTTCTCAAGAGTTTTCCATCTCTAGATTTAACACTGAAAACTGTTTTCCATCATTGCTAAGAATATAAAAAAGTGCATCATTGACCACTTCAGATGGTACAAGCAATAAATGTCATACATCAGAATGTGAAATTCAGTTACTGTGAGAAAGATTATAATAAATCTCTGAATTTACTTACTGAGAAATGAAAAAAAAATACAATTGCCACTCTACCTATTGAACTATTCTTCCCACATTCCAAATAGCTGATTATAAATTTTTCAAAAATACCCCTGAACTACCTCAAATTCTTTAGATACTATCACATAAAACTTGTCTACTTCGGTATTTGGTCATGTAAATTAGTCAATGAAACTGGAGAAAACATAAACATATTTGGCAATGTAACAGCAAAAATTCATAATTTATTTTGTGGTGGACACAAATTGAACATATGAAAAATGAGTAGAGCCAGGCTTGACAGCTTCACATTTAGGAATACAAAGCATAGATTTTTTTTTTTTTTTTTTAAATTTTACTTTTGGCTGGTAATTTCTTCTTGTCCCTTTGTTTCTAACCTATTTGTAATCATACTCTATTGACCTACTTGGGGTATTCCACATGTCTTTATAATCTTCTCTAGTCTAGGAGATGGGAAACACTAACCACCATTTCTTCCGTATCACAATGTGTGTGTACCCTGGTTTCATCTAATATAGAAACATAGAAATGATGGCAGAAGAAGACCAAACGGCCCATCCAGTCTGCCCAGCAAGCCATGCAGTTCATCCATTTATTTATTTATTTATTTATTTATTTTTTCCCCACCCTTTTTCTCCCTCCCACCCATCACTATTGGCTTCCAGCACCCTCCGGCCCCAACTCCCTTCCACCCCTCCACCATGCAGAGAGCAGCGCCGTATCCGCATCCCAGTGAACATCCAGCTCAATCAGGGGTAGCAACCGCCGCAACAAGCAGGCCACACCCCTGCCCCATACTCTTACCCACCCCTGCTTTGTTTGTTTGTTTCTTGTTGTTGTTTTTTTTTTTTTTTTTTTGTGGAGATGGCAGCCCTCTGTGAAGGCGGAACACCAACCACTGGCCACTGGCATCCCGCTCTCTCTTACTAGATGTTGAAGAATAAGATATTTTAAGTTAAAACTTGTACTGAAGAGAAATGTTAAGTCATTGATATGTTGCATGTCAAAAGTGTGGCTCTATATTAAAAATCCAAGGAGCCAGGTAACCCGGACTCCTAAAATTTCACACTTGTCTCCTAAAATTCAGAAAAGATGTGAATGGTGCACTGGGGCCTTCATCTTCGTGCGCTCCGTCTCTGTTTGCGGCATGCCAAGGTCTCCTCTGGCAATTCTGTGCAGAAAATGGCAATTCTGTGCAATTTCTGCACTCTGCAATAGCGCAGAATTCCCCCAGGACTAGATCTATTTATGACACTATGGCATGTCTCCGAGATCTTCTGCATAGCTGTAGGCAAAAGGAGAATAGCTTGGCTGAAAGCATCAGGGCTATGTGAGGATGTTGACAGTAAATTAACAAATGCTGAATGTTTGGGAGACAATTTATTTGGAGATAAAATTTAAAAAAAAACTATCAATATTATAAAGGAACAATGCTGGATTTAGGGACTATAGCAACCTCAGATCAGATGTCTTCTCAGAGAAAGTATTAACTTGAAACATAGAAGCAGTTCTACTATCCTTGTTGAGATCAGCCTTATATCGAAGCAATGCTTCCAACATCTGTAACCTTAACAGTCACAGAATAGAGCTTGGACTAGAGAAAGAGCCAAGCAAAAATTTGTGCAGGAACTATGGCAGAAATTCCAGCCAAAGTTTTCCCAATGGGAAAAGGCTTCAATACTTTCATCAGTGTCCCTCATTACGATGGACCGTCAGGTTCTAAACATTACTCAAAGGGTATCTCCTAACTTTTTTCAAGCTCTTCTACCCTTTTCCTCTCATTGTACACAGCAGGTTGACCTGGAACATCTGTAGATCCGAAGAATGAACTAACCTCCCTACTATCAGGATCTGTAGTAGAACTGGTTCTACTCAAGATATTCTCTGATACCAAGAAAATTGGAAGGTTTTGTGTATTCCGTATTTTGTTAAAAATGAATATTTTCACTTTCATGTATGCACATGAGTGTGTGAAAAAGAGACAGTTTTGGGGAGTTCCGGGGCAAGGCCAATATGTATACACATAAGTTGCTATTTTAAAAGACACATGCTTATATTTGTCGACTTGCATATTTTTACACTTGCTAATTATCTGTCATAAGTGATAAATGTGTAGTGTACTGGATTTGGGTGCATTGGGAGGAATTCGGGTTGAAGAAGCAGGAAGGTCTCGATTTGGAAAAGGACTGGATAAACTGGTAGACTAATTGGTAAACTGTGGCAGTTTCAATTATGCGTGCATATTTTAAAATTGGCCAACTGACAGGGTCATTTATCATTTCTCAATAGGGCCTTAATGCGTGCGTTAAGGCGTTATTGCATGCTTAAGTGCCCTAATGCATGCGATAAATAACGTGATGCAAATGTGTATGCAAATTCCATATTGAGTATTCCAGTGGGAGAAGTTTGGGTGGAGTTAATGGAATGAGGGCCGTTAGTGTCCGAAGAGAGATAGCAATGCAGAATATAGCGCTGGAAATAACCACCTATTTTTCAGTGCATTGTGCTTGTGAGAGTCTTGGGTTACAGCGAAAATATTTTTTGCACAGAGAGAGAGACTTTGTTTAGAGTCAGTCTGACACACTATAAATATGTCCCACTGCAGAGGGGCACTTTGAATTGGGGTGGGGTTTGCGTGGGTGTTGTAACAGAAACATTTTGAGGTATTCATAGTAGTAATATCACTAAACATTTGTAGTCATTATAATGGATAAAATGTATAGCAAGAGGTGTTGATTTATACAATGTAGCTTTGGAAGTTGCCTATGCAATGCAGGAGCAGAGTAATTAGTCTAACCACACCCCTTTTTATCACAGGTGCTATTTTCGCTATATTTATAACATGGGGGTAACCTGCAAGAAGCGACAGTTGCTACTTTGGGAAGCTTGCTGGGCAGACTGGATGGACCATTTTGGTCTTTTTCTGCCGTCATTACTATGTATGTTACTATATTTTGATAAATCTAGGGGTAAGTGCATAAATCAGGACTTACGCAAGTGTCTTTTTTTTGTACATAAAATATGAGAATTTTCAAAAGGATTTACATGCATAAGTGCGAAAATCATGAGTGGGATGGAATCAAGAAGGGGATGCTCAATGAAATGGCCAGCAGATTTAAAACAAATCATAGAAAGTACTTTTTCACTCAGTGCACTGTCAAGCTGTGGAATCTGTTACCAGAAGACATGGTCAAGGCGACTAGCATAGTGGAGTTTAAAAGAGGTTTCGACAAATTTCTGGAGGAAAAGTCCATAAACCAATGCCAAGCAGATTAAAGAAAATTATTGCTATCCCTGAGAGTAAGTCAATAGGTCTACCCTCGAACCCCTCCTTGAGCTCCCCTAATTCCATTGCCAGTAGTGGAGGAACCCATGGCATGGATAGATATGGGGCCCTTAGATAAGAGTAGGCAGGAGTACCAGTTTGTTCTGGTCATCTTAGAGTATGCTACATGATACCCATGGGCTGTTTTTCTCCCTAGGGCCACCGCACGGACAATCGCATGGGAGCTTATAAAGATATTCTGCTCTGTTGGGTTCCCAAGACACAAATTTTATGTCCCAAATCTTATGGCAGATTTGGAATGCTTTTGGCATCAAACATGTTTGCACTTCTCCCTATCCCCTGCAGATGGACGATCTGTTGAAAGTTTCAACAAGATCTTAAAAGCAGTGCTGTGGAGATGTTTGGGCACAGACCCTTGAGACTTGGACTTGTTAATCTCTTTACTACTATTTGCTACCTGAGAAGTCCCACAAGCCTCTACAGGCTTTATCCCCTTTGAGTTGATGTTTGGGAGACCACCCGGAGGCCCCTTAGATGTGATACGAGAAGAATGGGAAGGGAGCGCACCATAATGAGCAGACACTGTCTCTTACTTGAATGAGCTTAGAAACAAGATAGAATGAGCATGCAGATTCACGGCTGACAACCTGAGGAGGGCCTAGGAAAAACATGTCTATTATGATTATTTGGTATGGGAAAGACATTTTAGTGAAGGTGAAAAGGTTCTGATTCTACTACCCACCTCCCCAATAAATTATTGGCCAAACGGCAGGGGCCGGGGATAATAGTGAGATGTCTAGGCCCCATGGACTAACGGGGCCCCAGTGACACAGATGTACCATGTAAATGTGCTCAAGCTATGGGTAGAGAGAGAGAGAGGCCTTACTTGCCACCAGTCCAAGGGAGGGGGACCTGGAATTGGGATGCTAACTGATCGAGGTGCACCAAGGGGGTGAAGTTAGAATAGCACCAGGAGTTTCTAGGGAGCAGTGAGGCCGGGACCCCAAGACATGGTCTCCCGGAAGAGGGATGTCTTCTCCCCATTTCCAGGCCATACACAGCTAGTTTCCCATATTATTACCATCACCCATAGGAAAGTAGTTTGCCAACGTGCCCCTATAGGTTACCAGAGGCAAGGCAGAAAGAGGTCCAGTGATAAGTAGCAGAAATGCTACAGATGGGAGTGATCGAATAATCCTCCAGCCCTTGGTCCAGTCCCATTGTACTAGTTCCAAAGACTGATGGGACTCTAAGGTTTTATGTTGACTTCCGCCAGGTCAATGCCATGTCACAATTTGATGTCTATCCCATGCCTCGAATAGAGGAATTGGTGAAAAGCTTAAGCTGAGACCAATACATTACTACCCTTGTCCTCACAAAAAGCTACTGGCAGATTCCTCTAGAACCAGCAGTGAAAGAGAAGACTGTCTTTACCACCTTTCAAGGGTTATATCAGTTTACCTGCATGTCATTCAGCTTGCACGTGGCTGCTGCTACCTGTTAAAGAACGATTGACATCCTCTAATGCCCACATTGCCAATACACAGCCACCTATCTAGACTGTCGTCATCTACTCAGAGTGGGCAGCACACCTACCCAGAGTGGAGGCTGTGTAAGAGTCCCTACATCAGGCCAAATGCACAGCCAATCCCCAAAAATGTACTTTAGCTGAGATAGAGGTCAAGTATCTGGACACATAGTGGGGCATGGGGTAGTTAAGCCACTCTAAGATAAAATAGCTAGCACCAAGGAGTCCTGCCATCCGAGTAGCAAGAAAAATGTACAAGCATTTCTGGGATTTAATGGTTATTGACATTTTCTCCCTTTTTTCTGACTGCGCTCTCCCACAGTAGAACAGGCAATCCAGAACTTAAAACAAGCCTTATGTCAAGAAGCCGGTGTTAAAAGGGGTGGATTTCCAGAAATAATTCATTTTGCAGACTGATACTTTGGGGGTTAGACTGGGAGCAGTATTATCCCAAATTCATGATGGCAAAGAGCATTCAGTTATGTATCTAAGTCAAAAGCTACTGGACTGTGAACGTGGCTATGCTACGATCAAGAGAGTGCTTAGCAGTTAAATGGGCTGTTGAAACCCTTTTTATTAGGGAAATGCTTCCACTTAGTAACAGACCATGCCCCATTAAAAAGGTCTAGCAAATGAGAAACACCAACAACCACTTCACCCGATGGTACCTGGTACTCCAGACATTCGATTTTGATGTGGTACACAGGGCTAGAAAGAAACACGTGAATGCAGGGGCCCTATCTAGAGAAGGAGAAATAGAGGTAGCTAAAGTACACAGGACTCCTCAAATTGTAAACCGGAGTGAAGGCAACTCTGCTATACCTCAGTATATAAAAAAATGCTAAATAAATAAATAAAATAAATCTTTAAAAGGGGGCAGGGTATATGATTGTGGAGAGGATAGTCAGGAGGTATCCACTTGGGAGATAGCTGACCCCCCAGGAGTGGATAGGCAGGGCACAAATAAAAAATTAGGAGTTCCAGGAACCCCCCTTAAACCTCTAAAGCAGTGGTTCCCAACCCTGTCCTGGGGACCCCCCAGTCAGTTGGGTTTTGAGGATATCCACAATGAATGTGCATGAGAGAAAATTTGCATGTTATGGAGGCAGTGAATGCAAATTTTCTCTCATGCATATTCATTGTGGGTATCCTGAAAACCTGACTGCCTGGAGGGTCCCCAGGACAGGGTTGGGAACCACTGCTCTAAAGACTATACATTTCCCAGGGGGCCTAGCTGAAGACCTGGGAGCCTAAACAGGAAACTGCTAGGCAGGAGGGAGCTGTAGCCTAGTTGACATTGATTAGGGTGGAGCTGAGGCGCAGTGGTCTGAGAAACAAAGGATGCTGGGAACTACCAGGGCTGATGGAAGTGGAGCTGCCCACAGAAACAGAGGGGGGGCGGTGTGTGTGCAGAATTCATGGATACCTCAGACCGAACAGGAAAGGGAGACACTTAATTGGCCTTGCTGCTATTGTTACCTATGGGCCTGAAAGAGGGGTAGCCAACTCTGCAGCCCTGAGCAACTGTGTGTCTTCCACCCTTCTTCACAAGGAGGCGATATTGCCAGTCTGGACTAGCTATCTGGCTCTGAGGTGTAAACCTGAGGCTGCTTTCAAGTGCGTGGAAGTAAAGTCTCAATCATTATCCCTCGCTGTATCCTGTATATAGAGGAGCACAGAGATCCATCTGTGACCATGAGGCGGTGCTACCCAATGATCATCATACGTGTATTGCCCCCTTTTGCATCCATGACAGCTTGCAGTCTATCTTGGTAGTTGTGAATGAGGTCTTTTATTTTCTCATGTGGTAAAGCTGCCCATTCCTCTTGGGGGGAAAAAGCCTCCATATCTTGTAAATTCTTTGGTTGTATAGCATGAACTGCATGTTTGTTTTCACAAAAGTGTTCAATGATGTTGAGGTCAGAAGACTGCGATAGCCACTCCAGAACCTTCATCATCTTCTGCTGCAGCTGCTGAAGGGTCAACTTGGCCTTTTGTTTTGTATCATTGTCATGTTGGAAAGTCTGAGTGGCCCCCATGCACAGCTTTCTGACTGACTGCAAATTCTTCTCCTATATTTTATGATAAGATGCTGCATTTATCCTATCAATTTTGATTAAATTCCCTGTGCCGCTGTAGCTCATCCCCAAAACAGCAGAGATCCACCTCCATGCTTCATGGTAAGGATGGTGTGCTTCTCTTCATAATGTTAATGGTTGTGACCATAATGTTCAGTTTTGATCTCATCATTTCAAATTATTTTGTTCCAGAAGTTTTGAGGCTTCTCTAGGTGCTGTTGTGTTGTAAGCGAGCTGTTTTGTGGCATTGGTGCAGCAATGACTTTTTTTAATGGCTGCTCTACTATGCAGCCCATTTTTGTTCAACTATCTCCTTATTGTGCATGCTGAAACACCAACACCACTTTGTTTTAGATAAGTCTGTATTTCACTAGAAGTTTGTGGGTTTTTCTTTGTATCCATACAAATGTTTCTAGTGGTTGTCTGAAGTGTTTTTGGTCTGCCTTGGTATTAACAGAACCCATAATTTATTCTTGGTCAGAGTTTGAACAGTACTGATTGGCGTTCTCAGATCTTTGGATATCTTTTTATATTCTTTTCCTGATTTATAAAGTTGAACTACTTTTGCTCGCAGATCCTTTGGCAGATCTTTTGCTTTCTCCATGCTTCAGTAATCATCAAAGACAGTGCAGCACTGGATGAAATGCACAACGGTTTCTCAAGAGCTAAGGAACTCAATGACTATTTATAAATAAACACTAATTACGATCAAACAAGGCACAGGTGTAGATACCAGGCTCACTGGTCTATAGTTACTGGGTAACTATAGACCAGTGAGCCTGACTTCAGTGCCGGGAAAAATAGTGGAAACTATTCTCAAGATCAAAATCGTAGAGCATATAGAAAGACATGGTTTAATGGAACACAGTCAACATGGATTTACCCAAAGGAAGTCTTGCCTAACAAATCTGCTTCATTTTTTGAAGGGGTTAATAAACATGTGGATAAAGGTGAACCAATAGATGTAGTGTATTTGGATTTTCAGAAGGCGTTTGACAAAGTCCCTCATGAGAGGCTTCTAAGAAAACTAAAAAGTCATGGGATAGGAGGCGATGTCCTTTCATGGATTACAAATTGGTTAAAAGACAGGAAACAGAGAGTAGGATTAAATGGTCAATTTTCTCAGTGGAAAAGGGTAAACAGTGGAGTGCCTCAGGGATCTGTACTTGGATCGGTGCTTTTCAATATATATATAAATGATCTGGAAAGGAATTCAAGTAAGGTTATCAAATTTGCAGATACAAAATTATTCAGAGTAGTTAAATCTCAAACGGATTGTGATACATTACAGGAGGACTTTGCAAGACTGGAATATTGGGCATCCAAATGGCAGATGAAATTTAATGTGGACAAGACAAGGTGTTGCATATAGGGAAAAAAACCCTTGCTGTAGTTACACGATGTTAGGTTCCATATTAGGAACTACCATCCAGAAAAAAGATCTAGGCATCATAGTGGATAATACTTTAAAATTGTCGGCTCAGTGTGCTGTAGCAGTCAAAAAAGCAAACAATGTTAGGAATTATTAGGAAAGGAAAGTTTAATAAAACGGAAAATATCATAATGCCTCTATATCGCTCCATGGTGAGACCACACCTTGAATACTATGTACAATTCTGGTCGCCACATCTCAAAAAAGATATAGTTGCGATGCAGAAGGTACAGAGAAGGGCAACCAAAATGATAAAGGGGATAGAACAGCTCCCCTATGAGGAAAGGCTGAAGAGGTTAGGGCTTGTTCAGCTTGGAGAAGAGACGGCTGAGGGGGGGGGGATATGATAGAGGTCTTTAAGATCATGAGAGGTCTTGAACGAGTAGATGTGAATCGGTTATTTATTTATTTATTTATTTATTTATTAACTTTTATTTACCGACATTCGTGCAGCACATCATGCCGGTTTACAAAGAACTCAGGTGGGCGATACAATAAAACAAAACAATGTACAAAGAATAAAATAAAAGTAAAACCATAACAATGTAACCTTAGAACAAAAATACTATTTACACTTTCGAATAATAGAAGGACAAGAGGGCATTCCATGAAGTTAGCAAGTAGCACATTTAAGACTAATCAGAGAAAATTCTTTTTCAATCAACACACACAATAAAGCTCTGGAATTTATTGCCAGAGGATGTGGTTAGTGCAGTTAGTGTAGCTGGGTTCAAAAAAGGTTTGGATAAGTTCTTGGAGGAGAAGTCCATTAACGACTATTAATCAAGTTTACTTAGGGAATAGCCACTGCTATTAATTGCATCAGTAGCATGGGATCTTCTTAGTGTTTGGGTAATTGCCAGGTTCTTGTGGCCTGGTTTGACCTCTATTGGAAACAGGATGCTGGGCTTGATGGACCCTTGGTCTGACCCAGCATGGCAATTTCTTATGTTCTTATGTTCATTGCCATCTCAACCTGTATGTGTCAACTTGTGTATATTATCAGCCCAAACATTCAATGGTATATAAACTTTTGAACAGGACCATTTTATTATTTCCCTTATTGATATGGTTTGTTTAATGATTGTGCTATTCTGTGATGCATATGTTTTAATTTGAAGCACATTAAAAATAACAGACATGTTGTGTCTGATCACTCATGTTTTCTTAAAATGCTACAAGTCTTACAAATTCTTCCAGGAGTATGTAAACTTGTGAGCACAACTGCACCTTGCGCCTTTACTCCTTTTGCCCTATTGGCATGCACATTTAGACTTCTCCATTTTAATTCCAGACATTTCAAATCAAATCTGCACTGTGTTGTTTGTACAGCAAATATTCTGTTAATTTCACCTTCTGTTGAATAGTGGATTGCCCAAATGACACAAGCAATTCACTGCAAATACTAATCTCCAGTTTATTTTTAGTAAAGCATTAATGTCTCGCTGAGAATGTGGGAGTAATTGTGAGTACTGGCAAATGCCTGCTATTAAAGCAAACTACTAAGGCAGGTGTTGGGTGGGATACCCTCCAAACCTGTCAGTTGGCTAGTAGTGGTTATGTATTTTTTTTAAATGTAGATATAACATTTCTTATGAAGATCTAGGTGGGCGCTGCGGTATTCGCAGATGCCGCCGATAATCCAGCACTATGCACCCAGAGCCGAGGGTGGTGGGGGATGCAGCCTCTTCCACTGCACAGGGCGATGCTGTTGGCAGACATATGGTGTCGGGGCAGGCCAATGATGTGGCCGTCTCCCTCACCTCTCCCCTGCCGTCGTGGACATGAACTTGACTGTGGGCAAAAGCAGAGGAATAAGGGGAGGTCCGCGGGGATGCTCATTTTGGGGGGGGCGGGGTGGCCAAGCAATGTGGTATGGCTCATTGGGTGATTTGAAGCCCTGGGCATTCCAAGTGCAGGGCGGGAAGCACTTGGCCAGAGTACAGTGCCCTGGCCCCTTTTCTTCCTGTCCCCCATGTGACTGCCTCTCAGGGGAAAAAGTCCCTGCTGCTTGGGAAAGATCCCCAGACAGAAGCAGCTCAAAACATCTGCCTTTTACATATAAGTTTGGTGATAATTTTTAATTTTTTTTTTTTTAAATTTTGGGGGATTCAAAGAGGAAAAGGCTGCAATGGTATTGCAGCATTCCCTGCTCCGTGGCAGCATTTTGTCCTGGCAAGCAGAGGAGACTTTGCTTGCCACGAGGTGGTTTTAAGCAGAGAGCATTCTTTGTGACCCAGAGGGTCACCTGGCTACAGGACTTCGGGACAGCCCAACCGAGCTGCAGTGGAGATCCGCCTAGATCTTAAATAAGGTAGGTCCCTTGGAGGATACTGTACTGGGGTCCATATTGGCTCTCCCCGGTGGGCAGGAAGGGTTCACTATACCAGTGGTTCTCAACCGGTGTGTCGCGGCACACTAGTGTGTCGCGTACCCGCTGCTCTTTTCCCCTCTTTCACCTCAGCGAGATGAACACTGCTGCCATTCCTGCCCAGGCTATCAGCACATTCAAGTGCTGAGGGGAACGGCAGCAGTGTTTGTGGAAGCTGGCAACAGAAACATGACCTCTTCTTTTTCATGCCCCTTTGGCCTGGAAGAGGAAGTGATGTTTACTGGGCACACAGGAAGAAGAAAAGGTCATGCTTGCATGCTGCTGCTACAGAAATCTCATCCCAAGGCTCTCCCCGGCCCCGCTACACTCAGCAGGTTGCCTGTGCTGTGATCATCGTTGCACTGAGCAGTCAGCTGAGAATGTGGCTGCTGGGATTTCCTGCTACGCAGCTGTTGGGGAAATCCATTCATTAGCTGCCCAGACACAGATCTGAAAATCTGTGCCGGCTGGCCACTTTGCCAGGGGCTGTAGGAATAGGTGCCACTGCCCCCCCCCCCCCCTTGTCCTAGCTCCGACCTCTCCTTCTCTTGCCAGCATAACCCCAGCAAGAAAATATAAAAATAATAATAAACTGCAAAACAAAAAGGCTGGGGTGGGGAGAAGAAAAAGCATAGAATTACATTCAAGGCTGACTGCTCTGTGCCATGATAGCAGCACAAGCAAACAGCTGAGTGCTGCCTTCTTGCCGCTGTAGCGTGGGGGAGGTCACTTCTGCTGCAGTTTCCAGCCTGTCAGGACTCTGCTTTTAATAGCAGCATACCGGCTTCCTTGTGCTGTAGCTGTCTTGTGGGGTGGGGGTGAGTGAGTGAGCCAGCAATTGTGTAAATGTATGAGAGAATGTGTGTAAGTAAAAGAGAAATTGAGAGCAAGAGACTGCTCAGGAAAGTCACTGGTATATATGAGAGAAAGAGACATTGGTCAGGGAGGTGACTGGTGTGTGTGTGAGAGAAAGAGATTGGTCAGGGAGGTGACTGGTGTGTGAGAGATTGGTGAGGGAGGTGACTGGTGTGTGTGTTTGAGGGAGAAAAAGAGATTGGTCAGGGAGGTGACTGATGTGTATGTTTGAGGGAGAAAAAGATTGGTCAGGGAGATGACTGGTGTGTGTGTTTGAGGGAGAAAAAGAGATTGGTCAGAGAGGTGACTGATGTGTATGTTTGAGGGAGAAAAAGATTGGTCAGGGAGATGACTGGTGTGTGTGTGTGAGAGAAAGAGATTGTCAGGGAGGTCACTGGTGTGTGTGTGTGTGTATGTTTGAGGGAGAGAAAGATATTGGTCAGGGAGATGACTGGTGTGTGTGTTTGAGGGAGGAAAAGAGATTGGTCAGGGAGGTCACTGGTGTGTGTGTGTGAGAGAAAGAGATTGTCAGGGAGGTCACTGGTGTGTGAGTGAGAGAGAGAGAGAAAGAGATATTGGTCAGGGAGGTGACTGGTGTGTGTGTGTGTGAGAGAGACATTGGTCAGGGAGGTGACTGGGGTGTGTGTGTGAGAGAGAGTGGTCAGGGAGGTGACTGGGGTGTGAGAGAGAGAGCGGTCAGGGAGGTGACGTGTATGTGTGTGGGAGAGAGAGAAAGAGACATCGGTCAGGGAGGTGACGTGTGTGAGAGAGACTGGTCAGGGAGTTGACGTGTGTGAGAGAGACTGGTCAGGGAGGTGACTGGTGTGTGTGAGACTGGTCAGGGAGGTGACTGGTGTGTGTGTGTGAGAGATTGGTCAGGGAGGTGACTGGTGTGTGTGTGTGAGAGAGAGAGAAAGAGACATTGGTCAGGGAGGTGATGTGTGTGTGTGTGTGTGAGAGAGAGAGAGAGAAAGAGATATTGGTCAGGGAGTTGACTGGTGTGTGTGTGTGTGAGAGAGAGAGAGTGGTCAGGGAGGTGACTTGTGTGTGTGAGAGAGAGAGATTGGTGAGGGAGGTGACTGGTGTGTGTGTGTGAGAGAGAAAGACATCGGTCAGGGAGGTGACTGGTGTGTGTGTGTGTGTGAGAAAGAGACTGGTCAGGGAGGTGATGTGTGTGTGAGAGAGACATTGGTCAGGGAGGTGACGTGTGTGTGAGAGAGAGACATTGGTCAGGGAGGTGTCGTGTGTGTGTGAGAGAGAGAGAGACATTGGTCAGGGAGGTGACTGGTGTGTGTGTGAGAGAAAGTGTGTGTGTGAGAGAGACTAGTCATGGGCCCTAAGAAAGAAGAGTGTGAGGACAGAACTTCAGCAGCCCTTGCTGCTTCTGGGTTGTGCTATTGGCCTACAAGGGAAAGGAGTAGGAGAGTTACTGGAGAGGATAAGTAAAGGTGGCTTTTTAAGTGTATCTTTCTTGATTGCCCTTTTAATTATAGAGTATTATGTGATGTCTGCTGTTAGAAATATTTTATTGGTGTTTGGAGAATTTTTAATAATTTTGAAAATGTTTAATGTTTGGATATTATTCCATTATCAGTTGTTTTGAAACATTTATTGTATTCTAGTTTTAGAATTATTTTATATTTCTCGAGGAATGTATAAATAGAAATGTGGAGACAAAACTGAACTGGAACAGCAAGAAGCCAAACTCTGTATGTGTTGCGACTGTCAGTCTGCGACGGCTTCGCCCCGCCTACCTTACTCTTCTTGTAGCTCCTTCTCACCTCGGACTACTGGCTGCCGTGGTGTCTGTCTGCCGACCTCTTCGGCGTCCCCGGACCGGCTTTGTTGCTTCCCGCCATGCTCCTCCAAGGTACCATAGGGCATGCACACCACCCTCATCTTCATTTCCTCGTTGGCGCGAACCTCAGGGGCATCCCCCTGAGATGACGTCACGCTGCCCGGAAATTTAAGCCTACCACTTTTGCTAGCTAATCGAGTTAGCAACCCTCTCGGATTACTATGGGTGGGATTCGCTCTCTGTACTGAAGCTACTCTGGCACTCCATCTTTTATCTGGAACTCTTGTCGCTAACGGGGGCTTCTTCTGCTTCATTCAGGTGCTATCAGGAAACTGGTTCTTACTCCTCGAGGGCCCATGTTCCCTGAGTCGCTGCCTGCATCTACAACCCTTTCTACTTGGAAGACTTCACTAACAGTTTCCATCTGTGAGTACAACTACCATCTATTCCACAGTACTGCTTCCCTGGAACCAGGTACTCGCTTCTCGAGGGCCTGCCCTCTGTTCCAGTGCCAGACCTCTCATCTAGTGGAATCGCTGTTTGAGTACAATACCACTGAGTCTCCCTGCTTTAAGTGATCAGGTACTCGCTCCTCGAAGGCCTGCTCTCCCTGTCTCGGAGCTTCTCCTATTCTACCTGGGACTTTGTATGTTTCTCACTGTGTACTCATATTTCTCAGTCTCTTTCCATTACAGCACAGCCAAGTAGAGGATTCGCTGTTCTAGCATCCTGTGGGATACTCGCCCAGCCGGGCTGAACATCTACTACTCACTACTGTCACTTCTTGTGGTTTTCAAAACTGTTTGAATAAAGATTCAATCTGTGTTTGTGTGTCTAGAGTCTAACCTGACACCGTGGTCCCTCACGGGACTGCCCCCTGTGGGTGTGGTCAGCTGCCACAGTGTCCAAGGATCTACCCAAACATCAATAACCATAACAGTTTGCTAACTCCATGGATCCGGCTCAGCTCAATGCCTTGCAGGCCATTCCAGGCCTGGCCCTGCGCATTGCTGAACAACGCATTGGAGAAACTCACTACTGCATTTCATCAGCTGCACGCACAGAAGAATCAAGGCTCTACTTCCAGTAATGAAGGTCAGTTACCTGAAGTAACTGTAAAGACTACTGTGCCTGTTGCTGCTCCAGTTCGTTTCTCTGGAGAGATTCAAAGCACTAGAGGCTTCTTAAATCAGTGCTTCTTGCATTTTGCGTTACAACCCTCTCATTTCCCTACAGCCTACGTCAAGAATACTTACATTCTATCTTGTCTTGATGGAAGGGCCTTGTCTTGGGCTTCCGTGCTGTGGGAACGCAAAGATCCTATACTCCAGGATATTGACGGATTTATGGATTTGTTCAAATCCGTTTTTGATGATCCTACCCGACACACTGTAGATAGTTCTGGTTTGGTGGACCTGAAGCAAGGCAACCGACCACTGGCTGATTTTGCTATAGAGTTCAAGACTCTTGCTACTGAATTATTTTGGGACCGTAGATTCCTGAAAACTCTCTTCTTCAGAGGTTTGGATTCCCGCTTGAAGGACGAGTTGGCTGCTCATGAGACACCTGACTCGCTGGATGAGCTAGTGGCCTTAGCTACTAGAATTGACCACCGGCTTCGTAATAAGGTGCAAGAACTCAAGCCTGGTAAAGGACCTGTTCAGAGAGAAGTTCGTGCTAAGCCTGCACTCAGGATTGTTCCTGTAATGCCTGATGCCAGTGGTGAAGAACCGATGCAACTTGGTCGCAGTCACCTGACATCCAAAGAGAGAAGACTTTGGAAGAGGAATGGTTTGTGCATGTATTGTGGACAAGCTGGTCATGCAGTCCAAACATTCCCCATCTGTCCGGGAAGCGGACGGGCCTAAGTCCTGCGGGAAGACTTTGCTTAGGCCTTACTATGCCCTCTCCTCTGCGCTCTCTCCCTGTTTCTCTGATCTGTGGACTGTTGGAATTCCAAACCCTCGCCCTGGTGGACTCAGGGGGCAGGAGGGAATTTTATTCTACGATAACTTGTGGAACATTTGAGGATTCCCCTCACCACTTTGAAGATTCCATTACTCCTATAGTCTATTCACGGAGAGCCGATAGCGGACGATGCTACCAGTTGTATGGAACCGGTAGTCCTCCGCACCGGAGCCCTCCATACTGAGTCAATTTCCTTCTTTGTGTTAGAGAAGGCCGTGCACCCTATCGTTCGGGGGTTACACTGGTTGCAGCTGCACATGCCACAATTCAACTGGGCTACATTGGAATTCTCCTTTTGGGGCCCAGAATGTCATGGCAAATGCCTAAAGGAGGTCTTTCCTATTCTCTGCATGCCTACAACTCCAGTGATGCCAGGGCTGCTGCCTCAGTACGCATCATTCCATGATGTTTTCTCAAAAGAAGCTGCTGACATCCTTCCGCCACATAGATCTTATGACTGTGCTATAAGACTGAAACCTAATGCTGAACTTCCTAAGGGACATGTCTACCCACTGTCAGTGGTAGAGAACAAGATCATGTCAGAGTACATTGAGGAAAACTTGTAAAAAGGTTTCATTAGACCGTCTAAGTCTCCTGCGGGCACAGGCTTCTTCGTGGGAAAGAAGGACGGTACTCTGTGTTCTTGTATCGAGGTCTGAACGAGATCATGATTAAAGACAGATACCCCTTACCTCTGATCTCAGAGCTGTTTGATCGACTTCAAGGAGCCAAGATATTCTCGAAACTTGACCTATAGGGAGCCTTTAACTTGGTTCGCATTAGCGATGGCGACGAGTGGAAAACAGCCTTCAACACTCAAGATGGCCATTTCGAATATTTGGTGATGCCCTTCGGCCCATTGTGTATCAGAACATGATGAACGACATTCTGTGGGACCTGTTGTATAAAAGTGTCGTTGTTTACCTAGATATCCTGATATTCTCACAGGATATGGCAACTCATCTAGCAGATGTCAAGCAAGTATTACTGAGACACTTAGAACACCGCCTCTACACCAAGCTGTCAAAATGTGAATTTCATAAAGATTCAATGCCTTTTCTTGGCTATATTGTATCAAAACATGGCTTCCGGATGGATCCCCAAAAATTAGAGAGTATCAAGAATTGGTCTCAACCTACCAGTCTGAAGGCCCTGTGACGATTTTTGGTGTTCACAAATTACTATAGAAGCTTTATAAAGAACTACTCTTCTTTAACTGTGCCCTTAACTGCAATGACACGGAAAGGGGCCAACGCATCTAAATGGTCTGCAGAAGTCATTTCCGCGTTCGAGAAATTAAAGACTGCCTTTTCCACTGAGCCATGTCTATGTCACCTGGACCCTAATAGACCCTTCATCGTGGAGGTTGACGCTTCAGATGTTGGAGTAGGGGCTGTGTTACGCCAAACCGGAGATTCTAAGGCCTTATATCCCTGCTCTTTCTTCTCGCGACGCTTTTCTCCTGCAGAGAAGAACTATGGCATCGGAGATAAAGAGCTCCTGGCTATTAAACTGCCATTCGAGGAATGGCGGCATTGGCTCGAAGGCACCCAACATCAAATTACCATATTCATGGACCACACGAATCTAGAGTATCTCCGTCATGTGCAATGTCTTAACCACAGACAAGCCAGATGGTCCTTGTTTTTTAATCGCTTTGACTTCGTGCTCAAATATCGCCCCGGAGATAAGAATACCAGTGCTGATGCCTTTCATGCTCTTTCCTCTCCGAGGATGTTCCTGAAGAACCTCAGCCCATCATCGACCCGAAGAAAGTCATCTTGGTGGCTACCCATTCTGTGCCTGCCGGTAAAACAATTGTGCCAAAACACCTCAGAAAGAAACTTCTATACTGGGCTCATGATTCCAAGTTGGCTGGCCATCCTGGTCAAGGCCGTACCCTGCTGAAATTACAGAAGTACTGTTGGTGGCCTACTATCAAGGAAGACACATAACTCCTATGTAGCGTCATGCTCCAACTATGCCAAACATAAGCCTCCTCCTGGTCAGCCATGGGGATTGCTACAACCGCTGCCAACTATGGAACAGCCATGGACTCACATTGCTACTGACTTTGTGGTTGATCTACCTCTTTCTGGAGGAATGAATACCATCTGGGTCACAGTTGACCGTTTCAGCAAGATGGCTCATTTCGTGGCGCTGCCTGGCTTACCCTCAGCCTTGGAGCTTGCAAAGCTCTTCATCGCACATATCTTTCGCCTTCACGGCCTACCGAAGCGCACAGTCTCGGATAGAGGATCTCAATTCATGGCAAGATTCTGGAAGGCTTTGTGCAAGCTATTTGACATCTCTCTGGATTATACATCTGCCTATCATCCACAATCAAATGGCCAAACTGAAAGGATGAATAGGACCCTGAAACAGTTCATTCGGGCTTATGTGAGTTGCCGTCAGAATAACTGGGTCGAGCTGGTAGCATGGGCTGAACTCACCATTAATTCACATCCAGCATCATCCACTGGATCAACACCTTTTGAAGTGATATATGGACGCTTACCTTCACCGCCACTTACACTGAAGCTCTGTGTTGTCCCCAGCAGCTCAATCCACTGCTGATGATATCCATCAACTATGGACTCAGACTAAAGAAATGGTAATAAAAGAGGGTGATCGAGCTAAGAAGTCCTACGATGCTCACCATTTTAAAGCGCCCGTGTTTCAACCTGGTGACAAAGTCTGGCTATCCAGTAAGCATCTGAGACTAAAGTTACCCTCCACTTGATTTGCTCCTTGCTACGTTGGACCGTTTCCAATATTCCGACGTCTTGACAACATTACATATAGTCTGAAGATACCGCCTGGATTGAAAATCCACAACGCATTTCATTTCTGAAACCACTCATTCTCAGTGAGTTCTCATCCAAGTCTCCTGAACATCTTCTATCAATGCAGAAGAAGACCTAGAATACAAGGTTGATGCCATTTTAGATGTAAGAAGACATGGCAAGACTTGGGAATACCTTCTGTCTTCGAAAGGTTATGGCCACGAAGAAAATTCTTGGGAGCCGATGGCTGCTAATATTGATAAAGAGATGCTCCATTAGTTTCACCAGATGCATCCTCGGAAACCAAGACCTGGTACAAGAGTTGGAGTCTGCCCTTTGAAGGGGGGGGGTACTGTTGCGACCATTGGTCTGCGACAGCTTCGCCCCGCCTACCTTACTCTTCTTGCGGCTCCTCCCGCTCACCTCGGACTACTGGCTGCCGCGGTGTCTGTCTGTCTGACCTCTCCGGCATCCCCGGACCGGCTTTAGTGCTGCTTCCCGCCATGCTCCTCCAAGGTACCATAGGGCGCGTGCGCGCACGCCGCCCTCATCTTTACTTCCTCATTGGCGCGAACCTCAGAGGCATCCCCCTGAGATGATGTCACGCTGCCCGGATATTTAAGCCTACCACTTTTGCTAGCTAATCAAGTTAGCAACCCTCTCAGATTACTACGGATGGGATTCGCTCTCCGTACCGAAGCTACTCTGCCACTCCAGTGTTTATCTGGAACTCTTATCGCTAACGGGGTACCCTCTCTTCAGGGGCCTCTTCTTTGAGATGCTATCAGGAAACCGGTACTCGCTCCTCGAGGGCCCATGTTCCCTGAGTCGCTGCCTGCATTTACAACCCTTTCCCCTTGGAAGACTTCACTAACAGTTTCCATCTGTGAGTACAACTACCATCTATTGCACAGTACTGCATCCCTGGATCCAGGTACTCGCTCCTCGATAACCTGTTCCAGTGCCAGACCTCTCATCTAGTGGAATCGCTGTGTGAGTACAATACCACTGAGTCTCCCTGCTCTAAGGGATCAGGTACTTGCTCCTCGAGGGCCTGCTCTCCCTATCTCGGAATTTCTCTCATTCTACCTGGTACTCTGTTTCTCTATATGTGTACTCATATCTCTCAATCTCTTTCCACTACAGCACAGCCAAACAGAGGATTTGCTGTTCCAGCGTCCTGTGGGATACTCGCCCAGCCGGGATCAACATCTACTACTCACTACTGCCGCCTCTAGTGGTTTTCAAAACTGTTTAAATAAAGATTCAATCTGTGTTTGTGTGTCCAGAGTCTAGCCTGACACATCGTCCGTCATGGGACTGCCCCCCGTGGGCGTGGTCAGCTGCCGCAGTGTCCAAGGATCCACCCAAACATCAATAACCATAACAGTATGCAATGCAACAACGCAAAAACAAAAACATTAGCTTTATGGTCATTTTTTTCTGTATTTGATGAGTGTCTCTGTGTTATGCGTGTGTGACCTAGCTAAGGGTGTTCTGCAAGCTTGTAGTTTGTGTAGGAATCTATAGCCGTTTGGCTTGTTCTGTTTTACTTAGAGGAGTTGTATTGGTGTTTAGGGTCTGGAGTAATTTTTGCAGTGCTGCCTTTTCATAGGTAGGGTTGTTACTGTTTGAGTTCCATAATGCAGGTGTAATTTTGTGAGCATTAGTTTGTGTACATTATTACAGATCCTGGAAGTCTGTTAGGTGCTATATTTGTTTTGCACAGAATGCAGAGTGGCTTTTTTGGGTTTCCATTTCAGTTTCTGTTTCCATATTTGTAATTTGTGGTCTTTTTGTATTTGGTGAAGGTCAATTCTATGTATGTGACCGAGGTGAAGTATTTTACTAGCATGTAGGCATTTGTATCAATATTATTTGTTGTGTTTTCTCAATAGAACATGCATTGGTGGTAAATTACTGTTTTTTCATAAGGAGGGCTATTGCACCTGGTAGGCAAGAGTATTTATGTTGCTTTTACTGAGATGACACCAGAAATATCTTTTTTGTACGGTAAATTGAACGGGGAATATCCTAGTTCTGTTCTGTAGACATTGTTGGGGGGTCAGGGTGGATCCTGTGGATACAGAATGTTTTCATTTAGCCCCGTGACGATCATGTGTTCAGTGTGTCATGCATGTGAGAACCATCTGTCAGGTGTGACCCGACAGACAAAAGGTTGAGAACCACTGCCTATACCGTACCAGCCATGCCACGCGGTCGCAGCACTAGAGTTCCTATACATCATCCGATCCCACGGGGAATCCAGAGGCCCCAGTACCACCTGGGAGGAATCTCCAGGTGCTCTGCTGGTTGGTAACCCCTGGGAGGGCTCAGGGTCAGGGACCTGGAAGACATCCCGGGGAAGAGCCAGACAGAGACCCCAACAACACATTGGGTGGCATTGCAGCGCAGGGAATGGCAACCGTGCAGCCCAGGGATACTTTCCCTGCTGGGGATGGTTGCATCCCCATGCTCTCCATGCTGGCTCTCCAGCCGGCGGGTTGGAGAACGGGTCAAGCAGTTAGTCACCCATGCGGTTTTACCCCTCGGGAGCGTGGTTTGCAGGTTTGCAGTTGGGGGAGTCCAGCCATAGAACTTCCCTGCATTCCTCTATGGCCCACAGGTCCCAGGCTGGAGGGCTGCGGAGGTGGTCCCTCCGCCATGACCCACATTGCCATCCCACCATAGATGGTTTAGTGGTGAGCATGGCTGCCTTCTGAGCAGTTGAGCTGGGTTCAGTTCCCAGCCAATTCATCAATACTAAGCTGAAATGTTGGTTCGGCCCAACCACATTGGCAACAAGTTATTCCTTCTGGTAACAGACAATGAATTCTGACTGCGTTACATGCCTGCATCCACGGGCACCAACATGCCGGAGCTGCAGGAGCCCACGACGTCTAGTCCCGACTTGCGCTTCGCTGAGAGCGTCCGTGCCCCAAACCGCCTGAATCTGCCCGCTACCAGGTTCAAGGAAAGGATGGCAGACATGAGGGCGGGAGCCATCTGCGCCGCCAGTCACCCTGCTATCAAGTGTACAAAGAAAGCCCCCAGTGGTCCCTACACACATGCCCCAATCACAGTGAAACGGGAACAATTGACGGGTTTTAGCCTTTACCCCGATAAGCGCTTAGCAGCTATGTACATGAGGGTTTTAAGGAGGGCTTCAGAATCCTAAGAGAGCAGGGTAAATTCAGGCTGAAACACAACCTAACCTAGACAGCGGGTCAGGCTGTGAATGTCTTCATCCCACAGGAGGTGTGTACAGACCAATATGCTTCCTTTGACAGGATGCTCGACCTCCTTAAGGACAGTGGAGAAGGGGCTCTCATGGCGATTATAGAGTCCACATTCCGGCTCTTGCTGGTGCATCTGAACGGCTTCCAGTTATTAGTGTTCTACTTCGAGGGCGCATATTACTTAGATGGGTACATGCCCATGGCGTGCTCTGTTTTGTGTGCATGCTTAAGAGACATTCAGCACCTTCCTACACTGGGAGTTGTCCTGGCACACGGGTTTGACACGTATTGTCCATTATTTGGACATTTGCTGTTCGTAGGACCTCGTGGCTCAGATACGTGCAGTGATCTTTTTGATAGTTTCCAAATCATGGCCAAAGATTTTGGCATCCCGTTAGTGGACAAGTTGGAACTGCCATCCGAGGTGCTTCTGTTCCTTGGCATTGAGCTTGACACCATTCGAATGATGTATAGGCTCCCTTCCAGCAAAGCGCAAAGTTGTTCGAATTGATCCGAAGCACTCGTCTGGCTCACAAGGTGACCTTGGCCATGGTACAATCACTAATAGGTAGTCTGGCCTTCGCCTGCTGGGTTATCCCGATGGGGCGGGCATTCCTACGCCAATTGATTAATGCTTCCTTAACAGTAACGAAGAAGTTGCACCGCTTGTGAGTTACCTGCCTGTTATGCGAGGATCTCGCAGTCTGAGAGAAACTCCTGGCTGAATTCAACAGCTCAGTGGTGTGGCTTCCCCATCCAGTTTCCAGCTTTGATCTGCAGCTGTTCTCTGACACTTTGGGAGCATTCGCTTTGGACTCTACTTTCAAGGGAGCTGGTATGCTGAGACATGTCCTAGCAATTGGGTGGGATCAGGGATCACGGCTAATATTGCCTTTCTGGAACTCTTCCCAATTGTGGTAGCGCTCCATCTTTGGCATGAGCGGTTTGAGAACAGAAGGATGATATCTTGTTCTGACAGCCAAATGGTGGTACACATAATCAACCGGTAGTCTGTGTTGCGTAGCTATGGAGGCTTATGGTTGTGAGGTGCTTGCAGTTAAACGTATTGGTGCAGGCGAAGCACATTCCCGGCCTTTGTACCAAGATTGTTGATTGTCTTTCTCGTTCTAAGTGGGAAGATTTCTGGAGACTTGCTCTGGTTGCCGAGAAGCAGGTGATTCCGATCCCCGTGCACCTATGGAGCATTGGAACCAGGACACATTTGACCTGCTGCGTCTGTCAATCGCACCATCCACCTGGCAAGCATATCTGTGAGGATACAATGACGTCTGGGACTTCTTGGACACCTTCACCCTGCCTGAGGACCTCAGTCTTTCACACAAGATGGTGGAATATATCACACGGGCCAAACAGTGTGGCGTGTCCCAAGGCACAGTCCAAACCAATTTAGCAGGCTACGTTAAGACTCAAGGTTTGCCCAACCCAGTAAGGGACTTTACGGTTCGGCACATCCTCACAGGCTGGGCCAAATGCAAAGTTCCAGATGCGTGCCGCCCGATTTTTCGCAACCATCTACTTGCTCTTTGGCACTGCTTACCTTCGGTCATTGTGGACCACCTCGAGCTGGCCTTGTTCCGAGCCGCCTTTGGCATTACATTCTTTGCCACACATCACGCGAGCAAGCTAGTTGGTTCCGCCTGTGTCAAACACGACTGCTCCTGTCTTTGAGCCTGTGACATTTCAGTCACACAGGGAAAGCTCGTTATCAGGATACAGAGCTCAAAGACCGATCAGATTGGACGGGGGCAATTGGGCAATTGGTTGCATTAGCCCGAGTTCCAGGTCTGCTTACATGCCTGGTGGCCAACGCGATGCATTATCAAGCTATCAGGCCCTCAATTTCTGTTGCATGCTAATTCACTCCTGCTGAGCAAGTACTAGTCAATGCCATCCTTAAGTGTGTCCTGGATGTGGTCTGACTGAAGTCGGAGCAGTTCATTCTCGCTCTTTCTGAATCAGGATGGCCTCCAGCGCAGCAGCATCTGGGTTTGCCAGGCACCGCCATCCAACTTATCGGCATACCTATTTTATATCAGGCAGGCGGATGGATTCCCATGTTCCAATATAGACATTTAACAGGGACATATATGGATCATAATAGTGGTAGTTCCCCTTAAGCCGTCTGGCTATTTGGACTCTTTGGCAGGTGTACCCGAGCTGTCTGTGGGTGTAAATCAGCTACTGATGGTGCACAGCACGTGATTAATACCATCAATGCGAGGGGGGCTGTCTTTGTCACTAGGGTCCACTGGCTCCGGTGCAGCGGCAGACCGGATGCCCACAACCTTCACTGGGTGGGTGGGGGAGCCGTGTGGTTATCCAGACCCTATAGTGGGTGTATCCAAGCCGGGAGAGGGGTTGCCAGATAGACAGTGCACAGCACGAGGTATAACAACATCGATGTGAGGGGGGCTGACTGTCGCCAAGGCCTGCTGGCCCCGGTGTGGCGGCAGACCGGATGCCCACAACGATGGGACAGTCAACTTGATTGGACACGGTAGGTGACTGGAACGCCCTGTGAATACCTCCCAGAAGGTGAGGAGCCTTGCTTGGTTGAGGTGGGCCTGGGCTGGAGGTGATGTGCTGCCAACACAGAGGAGGACGCTCTTGGTTAGCTTACCTATGTTATGGCTGAGTACGAAATCTGTGATACCATACTTATTGTAATAAAGCTGCGGCCAATTATATCCCACATCTGGTCTGATTGGTACTTTGTGTTCGTGAGTGTGTATTACTGTGTCCCACCCCTCTTTTCCTGGCGACGGGCAGTCGCGACTGCCTGGATTGTTACTAATACTTTGCTTTTATGATGGCAAACATTTTATTTTATTTTATTTTCCAGCTGTGTTTTTCTTTTAACTTGAGGTTCTATATGAATTTGCATTATCTTATGTCTACAGCCATTCCTGATTATTTTATATTGAGGATAATACAGAAATAAGTTTTTGCTTATTGCTTAGAAATACATAGCAGTGCAAAGATTTGTGCATTTCAGTTTGGTCTGAAAGAACATGAACCTAAGCAGCAAATAGAACATGAATTCTTTTCAAAATCAGTAAGTTATATGTAATCCAAAAACTATGATGCAGTAGACTTAGAGTATGTGCTGAGGAGATGATTGCTGAAACTGAGTGCCAGGCATTAGTACTGAAGAGCAGCCATCAATTGCATGCTATCAACAAAAGTGCTTTGAGAAGAACCACAAACTTTTTTTTTTTTTTTGCTTTGTGAGAAATGACAAGCCCTGTTTGTCTAACTACGCCCCTATACAAATTTGGAGGCTGATGTACTAACTTGGTGTTTTGTGGCCTGATCATACAAAAGCTGGCTATGGATGCAAATG
Organism: Rhinatrema bivittatum; assembly: GCF_901001135.1. NCBI lineage: Eukaryota > Metazoa > Chordata > Amphibia > Gymnophiona > Rhinatrematidae > Rhinatrema > Rhinatrema bivittatum. Next base: position 116,838,763 of record NC_042618.1, on the reverse strand, counting down.
TTTGCATAAAATTTTGCTACAGAGAAGCCAGCCCGCAAAGCGTTTTTCACATGCTGGTTTCCTACAGATTCACTCATGATCTGCTTTCCTTGATCTTTTGTTGCAGCAGCTCATTCTAATGCCTCTCTATTAAAATTTATTGTAATCTTCCTTGACACCAACTTTAAGAAAAGGCAGAATATCAAATGTTCATAAATAATTTTAAATGTAAATACAATTTTGTGCATAGTGGACTATGTGGAAAATTTTACTACATCGAAAACTTTTTTGCAAACAGGACTTCATGCAGGAAAATGCTGTCTCCACCCCCCCCCCCCCCCCCTTTTTCTTTTTTTTTAAATTTCTACAGTTTAGTACATAGGCTGAAGTAGCTTCACCCTTGCTTAGTTTAATTGCTGGTGTAACTAGGACTTGAAATAATAGCTAAAGACTGTAATAACCTTCTTGGATGGATGCAAGTTTTAATTTTTAAAGATTTCTATTCTCCCCAGTACATTCCCAGTCACCACTGGGGAATGTACTTGCATCAGATTTTTAAAAGGGCTCCAGGGTGATCCAGTAAATTATAGGTAAGCAAGCCTGATGTGAGTCGTTATGGTTTTAGCAAAGGAAAGTCTTGCATTAGAAATTGATTATATTCTTTTGAAAGTGTAAATATACATGTAGATAAAGATAGAGAGGTAATTTTTAAAAGCGTTCCTTGTGCAAAAACAGCCATATATGCAGTATGTGAGCTGCGCACAAGCAATGCGAACTTTAAGATGCTGGGAAAGGCGCGTGTATGTGCTTTCAGAATAAGGAGGCGGAAAAGGTGCAGGTTATGGGTGTTCCAGGGCAAGTCTAAGGCTGATGCGCGTAACCACAAATTTTGCAAAGGCAATGCGCATATTTTGCCGGTGTAACTTTGCTACTGCTCCTCATGAGACGCAGGAGCCTGGGGATGGGGATGAGGGGATGAGCGAGACTGTGTATAGAGTCAGTCTGACATTCTCTCTATATGTACCACTCTAGAGGGGTGCGTTTTCGGGCGGTGGATTGGGGTGGTGGTGCTACAGACACATTCAGAGGTATTCATAGTAAAATTGTCATCAGTAAAGAATTATAGACCTTATAAGTGATGAAAAGTCTAACGAGGAGTTGATTTATACACTGCAGTGCAAGTTGCATTGTATAAATCTAGTGCAGTTAGTGTAGCTGGGTTCAAAAAAGGTTTGGATAAGTTCTTGGAGGAGAAGCCCATTAATGGCTGTTAATCAAGTTTACTTAGGGAATAGCGACTGCTATTAATTGCACCTGTAACATGGGATCTTCTTAGTGTTGGGTAATTGCCAGGTTCTTGTGGCCTGGTTTGGCCTCTGTTGGAAACAGGATGCTGGGCTTGATGGACTCTGTGTCTGACCCAGCATGGCAAGTTCTTATGTTCCTTTTCATCACTTATAATTCTTTACTGATGTCAGTTTTCTCCCAGGACAAGCAGGATGGTAGTTCTCACATATGGGTGACATCATCAGGATGGAGCCCTCACGGAACACTTTTGTCAGTTTCTAGAACTTTGACTTGGCACACTGAGCATGCCAGCATGCCTCCAACCCTGCATCCAGCAGGGGTCCCCCTTCAGTCTCTTGTTTTCCACGCGGCATTAGCCACGCGGGTTGAGGAGCTCTCACAAAGATTCCTGACAGGAATTTCCTCACGGAATTTTTTCTCAAAAAATTGACAAATTTCGCCCCATCTGGGGTCCCCCTATCGATAACTGCTGACGTTAGGTAAGGCTTTACCTTTTTTTTGCGGTCGGTTACCGACGTTTCTTTTTCAAGCTCCGATGGTCACCGACTGCATTGCGGCTAAAAAATTTTTCTTAACCATGGTGACAGGTTTTCATCTGTGCCCTGACTATCCAAGGATGATGTCCATTACAGACCCGCATCAGGTATGTGTCCTATGCTTAGGGGCTGACCACGACGTCGCTACATGTACCAATTTCGCCCAAATGACCCCGAAGGGCCGCCGGGCCCGCTTAGAGAAAGTGGAGTTTCTGTTTCAAATTAAGCAGCCTACTCCATCGAAAACCTTGACATCATCGGAAATGTGTTCTGAATGTGTCTGTAATAATACCCCCCCCCCCAACTCCAACCCACCTCCTAAAAACCCACCCCCATTCAAAGTGCCCCTCTTAAGAGTGGTACATATATATAGTTTCTCTCTCTCGCTAAGATACACATGTAGAGACTAGAAGTATGTGTGGCAACAGTATTTTAAATGCTATGCATGGACTTGATAAAATGAGGCATATTTTTGCTTGCTCTGCAATATGCACATTTATTGGCGTACATGTGTTCCTTTTAAAATTTACCCGAGAATATATTTGGATTTTCAGAAGGCATTTGATAAAGTTCATCATTTCCAATATCAGGCTCTTCCCTTTGGGTTGACTACTGCTTCAAGAACCTTTTCCAAGGTCTTGCTAGTTGCAGCGGCAGCATTTCAGAAGGAAGGGTTAACTGGTCCACCCATATCTTGGTGATTGGCTGATTTGGGTTTTTTGGGGGTTTTTTTTGGCTACTGCAAAAGTGATTTGGTTATTGCAGGATATCGGCTGGGTCATCAGTTTCCCCAAGAGCAAGCTTCAGCCTTCCCAGTTCTGTGAGTATCTGGAGGCTTGCTTTGACACACTGTAGGGGAATGATTTCTCACAGAAGAGAGGATGATCAGGCTTCAGACTCAGGTGTGCCAGTTGCTTCAACTGTTAGCTCTCAGAGTGTGGGATTATCTTCAGGTTATCTGGGTTCAATGGCTTCAATTCTGGACTTGGTTCTTTGGGCAATGGCCCAAATGCACCCATTGTAGAGGTCCCTCCTTGGTGGAATCCTCAGTTGCAGGATTATGATGTCTGGTAGCTACATTCTTCGTAAGACAAGTGCAGTGTGCAGTGGTGGCTCTTCATCCACATTTGTCCAAGGAAGTAGAGCTGGATGTTCTTGATTAGATGGTACTGACCATGGATGCAAGCTTCGGTAGTGGGGAGCACACTAATCAGGGGTAAACAGTTCAGGGTGTCTGGAGTGCCAGGGAGCAAGTGTGGCCCATCAATCATCTAGAAGTAAGAGATCATAAAAGCATTACTAGAGTTCCTGTTTTTAGCGCAGGATAAGGCAGTAAGTGTGTTTGGACAAGATAATAGGGCTGACTTAAATAAATTAAGGAGGATACAGAAGCATGGGTTCCAAGGAAATGAAGCTTCCATTTCGCTGGGCAGAGCGCCACCTTTTTGATGATCTCAGCAGTACACATTTCCGATGCAGAAAATGTATAAGCAGACTTCATAAACAGGCGCACACTAGATTCCAGTGAATGGGAATTGTCAGATGTAGCATTCACTCAGATTGGAGACAGATTTTTTTTTTTTGGGGGGGGGGGGGGAGTCCTCATATAGGTTTGATGACTTTGTCATGGAATGCTAAATTTTCCAATTTTTCAGCAGAAGATGAGAATTTGAGATCAGTGGGGCTTAGATGTCTTAGCTCAAGTGTGGCCTCCAGCCATTGATAGGCAGGGTTATTCAAAAGATTCAGAAGCACCAGGTTGTGGGATTCTTGTGGCTCTGGGGTTGCTCAAATGGCCTCTGTTCACAGATCTGATATGTCTGAGTTCAGGTACTCTTGAGGTTCGAGTGAGTGCAGGATCTGCTGTATCAGGGCTCAGTGGCCTGTGACCAGCAGGTTCATTTTTATGTTATGGCCTGGCTTTTAAGAGGAGAAGGTGGAGGAGCCAGAGTTAATCGGACGAGGTGTTATCTATGTTGGTGGCTTTGGAAGTGCCTGACTTCATTAGCGTATGTTGTAGTCTGGAAGGTATTTGAGAACTGATCTAAGGAGGTGGGATTGCTCCCTTTACAGACATCAGTTTCTGACATCCTTTCCTTTTTGCCTCACCCTGAACTCTTTCAAAGTGCATGTGGTGGCAGTGGCATGTTTCTTTGGCATCTCATTTGGATGAGGCTCTGTTTCTTCAGGGTGGGAGGATAGGCTAAATATTTGTCTTCCAATGAGGGGACTATTCCTTTGGTAGGCACATGAAAGGTTCTAAACGTGACAACATGAATTAGAGCAGTACAAGCTCTTTGAGCAGAATAATAACACCAGGAGTCTTGGCAAACAGTCAATTAATGGCCTTCACTGCTGCCTTGTTATATGACCTAAAGACTACTATCTAAGAACATAAGAAATTGCCATACTGGGTCAGACCAAGGCTCCATTAAGCCCAGCATCCTGTTTCCAACAGTGGCCAGTCCAGGCTTACAAGTACCTGGCAAGTACCCAAACTGTAACTAGATCCCATGCTACTCATACCAGTAATAGCAGTGGCTATTCTCTAAGACTGCTTGATTAATAGCAGTTAATGGACTTCTCCTCCATGAACGTATCCAAACCTTTTTAAACCCAGCTACGCTAACTGCACTAACCATATCCTCTGGCAACAAATTCCAGAACTTAATTGTGTGCTGAGGGAAAAAGAATTTTCTCAGATTAGTTTTAAATGTGCTACTTGCTAACTTCCAGGAGTGCTCCCTGGTCCTTCTATTATACAAAAGAGTAAATAACTGATTCACATTTACCTGTTCTAGACCTCATGATTTTAAAGATCTCTAACATATCCCCCCCTCAGCTGTCTCTTCTCCAAGCTGGACAGCCCTAACCTCTTTAGCCTTTTCTCATAAAGGGGATGTAACAACTCCCCTATCATTTTGGTTGCCCTTCTCTATCGCAACTATCTGTTTTGAGATGAGGTGACCGGAATTGTACATAGTACTCAAGGTGCGGTCTCACCATGGAAAAATTCTATGAAACTACACATGAACTTTTTTTTTTTTTGCATTATTAGCTGTTTAAAATTAAGTTCTCAGATATTTAACTCTTTTATGTTTCTCCACATGTACTCAGACCTCATCCAGTTGGCCATCTGGATAGTATTGACTCTCAAATGGCTGCTGCCTCTGTGTGGCTGACCTATCAAAATGGCTACCCCTTAAGGAACAACGATCTTACAAACATGGCTGTCACATCTGACCCACTCAAAATGGCCACTATCGACTTGCCAAATATGGCCACTGCTGTCTAATGTGAAGCCTCATCACCAAAATGGCCGATGAGTAGTGACACCGATCTCCTCAAAATGTCCTCCTACCCTGACATGTCTGCCTCACATCACACATATGCTATCCTGACTTCCAATCTAACGCTTGCACAAGATTTGCAACACCTGCCCCCATGCCCCTTATCAAATCCCTGGGCGCAGCGCTTCACCTGTTACTGTTTAATGCATCTCGCGCTCTCTCTCTTTTTCTCTCTCTATTTATGTATTTAGCGATTTTATATACTGACATACACTGTGAGTATCACATCGGTTTACATTGAAACAAGAACTTAGCTTAAAATGCTTTACATATAACTCTTCATATATGCGAGTAAAATGAACTGAATGTAAATGAACTGAATGCAAATGTGGATAACACGAGCTAAACTTAAAATGGGGAATGAGCTTATTTTACAACATTTTACACTATTTTACAGAGAGCTCTTTGTAAATGTGAATCTTTAGAAGAAGGGACTAGGGGGGCAGAGAGGGGGATCACAGGGATTATGGGAGGAACCAGGGGTGGATGGGCAAGAAAGGAGCGAGATGCCTGAAAGGATTCAGTCTGGTATGGTATATGTCTGTTTGAATAGCCAGGTCTTTAGCTTCTGCTTAAATTTCTTTGGGCAGAGTTCCTGGCTTAGACTAACTGGCATAGAGTTTCACAGCGCAGGCCCGGCTACGGACAGTGATCGAGCTTTAGTGGATGCAAGGTTGCAGAGTTTGGGAGAGGGTGTGCGTAAGGTTGCCAGGTATTGATTTCTGGTCGGTCTTGAGGAGGTGTGGAATATTAATGTTTCTTTGAGCCAATTCATGTCGGGATTATGAAGGGCTTTGTGGATGATGGAGAGGGTTTTGTATTGGATACAGTGTCCAATGGGGAGCCAGTGTAGATCCTGGAGGACAGGTCATATGTGTTCATTTCTACGGGTGTTAGTGAGGATGCGAGCGGTAGGATTTAGAGTGGGTGGATGGTGTTTTTAGGGAGACCTAGGAGAAGGGAGTTGCAATAATCAATTTTCGAGAAAATAGTTGCCTGCAGTACTGTATGAAAATTGGAGAGATGGAGGGGTTTTAGTTTTTTCAAGGTGTGTAGTTTGAAAAAGCACCTTTAAGTGTAGAATTGATGAATTGTTTGAAATTCACATGATTGTCTAGGGTGACCCCAAAGTCTCTAACATGCTGGGTGAATGAGATTGATGCTGGGGGTGTGGGGAGGGGGGGAGATTTTATTTATTTATTTATTTATTTATTTAGAATTCTTATATACGGACATTCTTGAAAGAAGATATCAAATCAAATCGGTTTCCATTGAAACTGAACAATCGCGGCTGTGGTGTTACATTGAAACAAGTAGTCAGAAACAGATAACATTATGAGTAACATTATAAGAAACATTATAAGTAAAAAGGTAAAAATCAACAAATCAAACAAACAAGTCTTCAAGACTAAACCCAATGTGAATGTGAAAGAGAACCAAGCAAATTTAGATTGAGCATCAGTGCTGTGGTGGTGTACTGATAGGCGAAATCTAAAAGCGATTAAGGATGGGGAAGGTCGGGGAAGGTCAGGGGAGGGGAGGAAAAGGGATAAGTGTCATTGACACTTGCTAGGGTGGACTAGTGAAGGTGGTCAGGGACGCGAATGAGGCTCTCTGGTGTCCAGTTATGTCCTTTGACCCGTGTCTGAGTGATCTTGAGACTCCGGGAACGCTTTTCTAAAGAGCCAAGTTTTGAGGTGTTTCTTAAAAGATTGAGTACAGGGTTCTAGATGTAGCTCCGGAGGTAGCGAGTTCCAAATGGTGGGCCCGGCTGTAGAGATGGCACGTTTTCTTAGGGTGGTTTTGATCGGTGGTGCGTATAAAGTTCCTTTATAGGCGTTTCTGATTGGTCTCTCGGATGTGTGTATGCTGTGCTGAGAGCTTAATTTGAGGTGGGCGATGCCATGAATGTCCTTGTGGATCATCATCAATATTTTAAAGGTGATCCTGGATTTTATGGGAAGCCAGTGAAGTCCTTGTAATATAGGTGTGATGTGGGCTCTTTTGTTTGAGTTTTTATTATGTATGTGTTGTTTTTATTATGAATGTGAATTTTGTATATCGCTTAGACCTAACAGTGTTAAGCGATTAATAAATTTTATAAATGAAAAAAAAAAAAAATGAGTTCGTGAGTAATCTAGCCGCAGCATTCTGGACCATCTGTAAGGGTTTAGTAGATATCTCAGGGAGGCCAAGGAGAAGAGCATTGCAGTAGTCTAGCTTAGTGAGGATGATAGACTGGACTACTAGCCGGAAGTCGCTGAAATGTAGGAGAGGTTTAAGATTTTTGAGAACTTGGAGTTTATAGAAGCATTCTTTAGTTGTGTTTAGTACGAATGATTTAAGGTTGAAGAGGTTATCAAGCTGAACCCCTAAGTCTCTGACCGATGGGGAGTGGTTGATGAATGTTTTTGCGAATTGAGCTGCGCTTTGTGAGTTAAGGAGATTGTGGATTGTGAGTTAAGGAGATATCAATGTTATCTTGCAGTGTGATGAGCATGAGCTCTGTTTTGACAGTGTTGAGAGCAAGATGTATGTTGGATAGAAGATTGTTACTTGCGAGTAAAGTGGATTCCCAGGTGTTGATGGCCTTGGGTAGGGAGTCGTTAACTGGTATGAGTATCTGCACATCATCAGCGTACATAAAGTGTGGGAGATCAAGTTCAGATAGTAGGTGGCAGAGGGGCAGTAGTTAGATATTGAATAGGGTAGATGATAGGGAGGAGCCTTGCGGGACACCCAGGTTAAGGGGAATGGCTTTGGATTGATGATTTCCAATTTTGATTTTGTATTGCCTATTGCTAAGATATGATGTAATCCAGCTGAGGGCAAGTCCAGTTATTCCGATTTCGCTGAGTCGCTGTATGAGGACATTGTGGTTAATAGTGTCGAAGGCTGAAGAAATATCTAAGAGGGCCAAAATGTACAATTTGCCTTTGTTGAGGCCTTTAATGAGGTGGTCTGCCATGGAAAGTAAAAGGGTTTCGGTACTGTGGTATTTTCGGAAACTGTATTGTGAGGAGGATAAGAGTAGCTGGTTGTCAAGGTAGTCTGTGAGTTGGCGGTTAACTGCTTTCTCAAGGATTTTAGTTAGGAAAGGTAGATTGGATATCGGGCGGTAGTTTGCTGGATCAGAGGGATCGAGTTTGGGTTTTTTCAGTATGGGCTTGACAATTGCTTGTTTAAGAGGGTTGGGCACTGAGCCTGAGGTGATGGAGATGTTTATGATGGTCAGCTATAGGTTGGGCAATTATGTTAGGGATAGAGGGTAGATGTTTTGTGGGGATAGTGTCTGTTGGATGAGAGGATGGTCTTGTTCTCTTGAGGATGGATTCAATTTCCGTTGTGGTTATAGTTTCAAAGGAATTAAGTTCCGTAGTGAGGTTAAGAGGAGTCTTGCTGGGTGGGGTGGTAGTGGGGAATCATGTCAACAGTTTGTCAATTTTATCCTGGAAATAAAGTGCGAGGTCCTCGCATTTGGTGCTGGCTTCTTCGTCTGGAATATGGACAAGGGGTGGTTTAGTTAGAGAGGCCACAAATTCAAAGAGGGCACAGGCATTGTATTAGAATTGGTGAATTTTGCAGGCGTGGAAATCTCTCTTAGCTTTATTTAGCATTTCACGGTAGTTATAGAGTGAAGTTTTAAACTTTGCAAGGAGTGTAGGTGTAGGATCTTTGCCCCAATTTGTTTCTAGCTTTCTAAGTTGGTGTTTCATATTTTTCAAGTTGTGCTTGTACCAGGGGTTTTTTTTTTTAATTATTTTGAGCGGAGTTAATTTCTCTGGATTGTAGTGGACAAATTATTTCTGCCACTGCGTTAGTGATGTTCTGCCAAGAAGCTAGAGCTGAGTCGGCGCTTGACATATCTAAGCTGTCAAGGGATTCTGACAGGGATGTGATAAGGTCGTCTCTATTGCATGTTTTTCTAAAGTGTATGATGGTTTTTGAGTTCGTGGGGGGAAGGGGGTTCCTGATGGAGCAGGTAGCTTTAATGAGAAAGTGGTCGGACCAGGAATGGGAGAATATTATGGGGGGAGTCTGATTGTATGAGGGAGTTTATGAAGATAAGGTCAAGGGTATGTCCGGCTCGATGGGTGGGGTTGTTAATAATCTGTTGCCTTTAACGATTTTAGTATGGTGTCACAGGAAGTTGTATGAGGGGTAGAGTCGATGTGAAGATTAAACTCTCCAAGAATGATAGTTGCAATGTCTATGTTAATATTCTTGGTGATATATTCAATGAGGGGAGAAGGATTTGAATCTAGTATTCCTGGGGGAGGGGGGGAGTATATTAGGCAGATTTGGAGAGTTGTGGATTTGAAGAGACCAATCTCCAGCTTATATTTTATACATTTGGCATTGCTGCTCCCCTAACAAAAAAAAAAAAAAGGCCCTGTCATAACCACCAAAACCTGGGACAGCTAGCATGGAGGTTTCCCCCACCCCCCCTTTTTTTTTTCCTTAGACACCCAGAAAATGCCAGAAGAAAAACAACCATGCCACAAACCCAACAACATGAAAGAACACCATGCTTTTCTCTCCCTCACCCCCTGACTTAACTTTCATTTTTTTAAAAAAGTATTTGAGAGAAACATTGCTTCGTAAGACCCGTGTTACCCTGCTTCAATAAATGGACTGCCCCACCCAGGAAGGATCCTTCAGCTCTGTGCATGCTGACACTGGGGACACTGCAGATATGGGGCTACAGCTAAACACTGCCACTGAGAGGTCCCACTCACTGCTGTGATCTCTTGCTTGGAGTTCTAGAGACAAATGAGCAGCTCCCACACCACCAATGTAACTCCTGCCCACTGCTGCACCTACTCAGACCAAGCAAGCAGGTAAAGCCATCAAAGAGAAGAGGCTGAAGGGTAGGCTGTCCCTGACTTAAAATGGTTGAGGTCACAGCCTTGACCTTGATCTCTCCCTTCTGCTGAAAGATTTGCTCCCCCCTCTAGGGCCCCACCTGTGTTAGTCCTTTTCCCTTCTTTCCAATTCCCCTACCTTTGCCTGAATTATAGGCATTGTGATGGTGTGGGTGGGCACAGCTCATATTATGACCTTGCTTACCTTACAGGGCAGCTGCAGCAACTTAAAATGCTAATAAATGAAAATAAAATGAAATTACATTAACAAAAAGGTCATACAGCCTTTCTAGTCTACCATCCAGTTATTCAGCTCTACAATCCCAAACATTCCCTCAGATACCCTGTGTTTGTCCCATGTTCTCATGAGTTCAGATATTGTCTCTACCACTTCCATTGGAAAGATGTTTCATGCTTCTACCACCCTCTCTGTTAAGAAATATTTCCTAAGATTACTCCTGAATCTTCCCTCTTTCATCTTCATCCCATTACCCCTTTCCATTGAAAGGGGCCCACCTCTTGTCCACTGATACCTTGATGGTAATTGAATGTCTGTATCATATCTTCCATATCCTGCCTTTCCTCTAGGGTATACATTTTTAAATCTTTTTCTGTTTCCATGTAGTTCAGAATGAAGATCACTGATCATTTTAGTAGACATCCTCTTAACAGACTTCATCCAATTTATATCCTTTTGAAGTTGTGGTCTCCAGAATTATACACTTTATTACACATGAGGTCTCATCAGAGATATATGCAGAGGTAATATCACCCTTTCTTTTTCTGGTGACCATTCATTTCCATGTGCACTGAAACATCGTTTTTGGTTTTTTTGTCACCTTCACCTGCTTGGCTACCTTAATGAAGAGATCCTGTCAGATCCCTACTAAGAGTTATTCAGAATATTCCATTTGTGTTTGGAGGAAACATCTTAAACCTGTGGGTATGAAAAATTCCCCTACAGAGGAAATGTACATGGCGAGTTCCTCTGATGTAAATACTAAGCCCCCCATCTTAGGGGTGGATTTTCTGCTTCCCTTCCAGGGGCAGTATACCATGGCTGTTTTAATGCCTCCATGGAGTCTTTTATTTGGATGGTAGTTTCTTTCCATCCCGTCTATCCATTTAATCTTCATAATTTATTCCATTTTTGAGTACCCATTAACTAGGGACTTGGTTATTTTCTGATTATTGGTGTCCAGAGAAGGGATGACTTCCAACCATCCAAAGGAGAAGGAGAAATGGGTTGGGATAGACCCCTAAAGGGCCCAGTTATACCTACTGGACATTTGGAGAAGAGGAGGAACAGGAGTTACTGAAAGGGAAAAGAGGAGAATAATTGGTGACATTCAAGTACAGTGAGGTGAATGTGAGTTCAGAGGAGGATACAGCATGGAAATGTAAGAGAAATTACTTTATGAAATGGATTTCACCTCTACTATGACATCTGCATTGGGAGGGAAGAACTAAAGCTTGCCTTATGCCAATGGGATGGGGGAAACATATTAAAGACTGAATTAATTGGCTTTACCATCTTAAACTTTAATAAGACTTTGAGAAGTCTTCAACTTTTTGAGAAATACTTGTAAAATCAATAAGTGAACCAAATAACTGTAAAGACTATTTTCATCATTCATAGCATCTCAGTAAAATTAATGTAGGAAAACAGTCAGCTTCTAGCATTTTACTGTATGGAGATTTTTATGCTCATTAGTTCTGATATCGCTGCTGTATACATTAACTTGGAACTGGGACTTCAAGGCCCCCTTGCATTGTAACATTTAACATTCTTTTCCCCTGCTCAGGGAATCCTGAAGTTTGAGATACTTTAACATAATGGGAAGTTTACTACCTGAACCTGTATTTCAGATATGGTTTCTGGTATCACCCTCTGGATGCATCCATCCCAGGGGTTACATTAAGATCACCAGATATAATCAACTCCGTATTTCGCACTTGTTTTGGGATTAGAAAAAATTCATCCCATACGGTACTGCCCAGGGGAAAGAAGGTTGTGTCGTCTTATGGATTGGTAATTGGTTAAAAGACAAAAAAACAAAGTAGAACTAAATGGTCGGTTTTCCCATTGGAGAAAGGTAAATAGTGGAGTGTCCCCAAGGAGCTGTCCTGGAACCTGTGCTTTTTAATAGATTCACGAATGATCTGGAAAAAGCACGAGGTGATGAAATTCACAGATGATACAAAAATTATTCAAATTTGTTAAAAACACAAGCAGATGGGAGGAACTGCAAAAGAACATTGTGAGACTGGTAGTCTTGGTATCTAAAAGGCTGATGAAATTTAATATGGACAAAAACAAAGTGATGCATGCAGGGGAAAAACATCCTAAACCATTAGGTAGGTGCCACCACACAAGGGAAAGAATCTTGGAGTCATTTTAGACAATGATGAAATCCTCAGTTCAGTGTGTGGTGGGGATCAAAAAGCAAATAGAATGTTAGGAATGATTAAAATAGGAAAGGACCGATCAGAAGTGTTGTCCTTGGCAGCAGAGGCTGGAGAGGTTTTGCCGGCTTCCCCTCCAGACTTATCGACCTCTTTCCCCGACCATGAGGGTCCCTCCAGCAAACCCGGCTGCCTGCAGAGACCCAGATGTGAAGTCAGGAGGGGCGTGTGCCGATGCCTTGTGATCCCGTGCAGGGTCAGGCCGTTCAGAGGACAATGGAGGGGATGCCGGTGAAAGCCCTGACTTGGACTCTGCTGGCTCATCGATGGAGGGGACTATTAACACCCTGGCTGAACTTGTCTCTACTTTATCTACAAGTACCTTACGCAGATTTTCACCACCTAATCTGGTAAGACCAGTTTAATAACGCTTGATTCTATATGAGAGGCAGTAAATAAACTTGGAACCCATTTCCTTACAACTAAATCCTGTTGTGTACAGAATTTATGTAAATAAAACCTGTGTTAATCTTCTAGAAAGATTGAATGATTCTTTCCAAAAGGGAAGTGAAGAAGTTAAACACGAGGTACAAGTTCTGAGGTCTATCCAGGACTCATTTATTAAAGAAAACCAGCTTTTACAGAAAAAGTTTGAAAATTTTAGAATGTAATATGTGGGAAAAAAAATCTCCATCTTATAAATTTTCCTAAAATTCCTCAGGTCTGCAAAGGACATGTTTAAGAAATAGCTTACAGAAATTCTCAAGGTTCCTGAGATGGCGATATCGCCACTGTCTAAATCATATTATTTACCATACCTCCTTATAAAAGGCAAGAGAATCAAGCTGGCATCCAGGGGTATGGATTCTGTGATTCCTAATATGAATATATATCAGTTTCTAGAAACCTCAGACAGTGCCCTTGTTGAAGTGGCTTCAATGGTGGCCACCTTTTGCCTTTGAACTTGACCATGATTGGGTTCCGAGATTATTCTTCAGACACCGTTCTGAATTTTTTCTTCATGTCAAAATTAGGGTCTATCCTGATGTTTCTAGATAAAAGCAAAAGAGGATGCACTGGTTTTTATTGATTCAACCCAGAGTTATTCAGATTGGGGCTCTTTTTGTCCTAAAGTTTCCCTGTAAATGTTTGATAAAATATAAGGATCTTTTCTATGTCTTTCTTATGTCTTTCTTATACCTTCTCAATTAGCTTTTTTTCTTAGGGACAAACTGGTCTTGCAGTCTGGGGGAAATTGAGCTAGTTCAGTCTGTTCCTCCTTTAGAAGAATGAGTATCTTTGAAATTGTATAACCCACTGTAATATTACTGCTCTGTTCTCTTCTCTCCCCCCCCCCCCCCCATCCCCCGTCTAGGGTTTTCTTTGATATTGTGGTATTGGATCCAAATCCTCTGTATCGATCCATGATGCCATCAAACATTTGAGTATTGTGTGCAGTTCTAGTCACTATATCTAAAAAATAAATAAAATAAAATAAAACAGGAGCTAGGAAAGAAACGGAGATGGGTAACAACATTGATAAAGGGGATTGGAACAGTTCCTTTATGAAGAAAAGTTGTTAGATTTCAGCTTGGAGAGGAATAGCTGAGAAGGGGATGATAGAGGTTTGTGAAACATGTAAATAGGGAATTATTTACCTTTTTAATATAAGTATTAAGACTAAGTGTCACTTCATGAAGTGAATAAGTAGCAGATTTAAAACAAATTGTAGAAAGTATTTTTGTCATTGTGTACAGTTTCGCTTTGGAATTTGTTGCTGGAAAATGTGAGAGGTTTGGACAGGTTTCTGGAGGAAAAGGCCATAAACTATTGGCAAAGCCACTGCTTATCCCTGGAAGTAAGCAACAAGGAATTGCTCCTCTCTTTTTGGGATCTGCCAGGATACTTGTGACCCGGATTGGCCACTGTTAGAGAAAGGTTGCTGGGCTCAGTGGATCTTTCAGTATGACTCAGCATGATGTGTCTTGCCTTATATTCATCCAAGTTACTCTAGCAGCAGCTATTGTAGTGATGTCAGCTGTTCCCAAGCCTAGCAGGGAGTAAGAAGAGATGCTGACATTACTGATGAAAGGTCCTACTCTAGAGACCTCATATACCAGAAAATATTGATGACAACCTGCTTGGGTCCAATACTTGCTATAAAAGCTGGACGATAAATCTTTCCTTTGTTTTGTCATGATAGTTGTCCATTAATGCTGTAAATGGGAACTGTTGCCAAATATGAAAACACTTGGATATAGATTATTCTAAGCATTTAGTTTTTCTTTGCAGAAAGTTAATCAGAAGTTGAACTGAACATTTGTCTCTTATGAGCTCAATTTAATTTAATGAATGGAGATTAGAAACCATGAGGAAGACTGCTTAAAGTTGTTCATGCAAAGAAATGAGACTACACCTACACATACATTGGTAGCTTGCTAGGGCATCTAAATTATTTTTAAATCTTTCTTATGCAGTGGCATGCATGCCTTTTGCATACAAACGAGCAACAGATGCAGAAGCTGAAGCTTTTATGTAAATGATCAAGGTTTATGTGGTATTGTGGTAAAACAAACAAGCTAAGTGTTCTTTTCAGCTATGTGGTCTGTTGGGTGAATTATTTGAAAATGAGGGGTAGGGGAGATAAAGAGAAGGGGGAAAAAGAGAGGAGGAAAAATTGAAAGGGGGAAAAGTGAGAAGTGGGAGAGAAGGGGCAGTGGAGTTGAGAGGAGGAGAAAAGGGGCAAATGAACAATGGGAAGTGGTGGAGAAGAGAGAAAAAGGGAGGAAGTATTAAAAAAAAAAAAAAAAAAAAAAAAAAAAAAAAAGCAACTGTGAATATAGCATCAGCAAAAGTTGGTGGCCACATTCTGATGCCACAAAAAATATTTTGTGAACTGCTGCTTTAGTGGTACAACATAGACTTATCAAAAATATCTACAGATCACTACCCTTTTCACATGGAAAAACAGGAGACATGCCAGATTTACTGGAGATACCTGAAGGGACCCATCAAGGGTATTTGTCCTTATCTCAGTATGGGATCCCAGTGAAGTTGTCTGCCTTCACCCCTTCTAACAGGTCTATCCAGTACCGAGCGGTAGGAAGAGCTGCGTTAGTGCCCGGCGCACCCGCGGTTGCCGCAGGCACAGTGCAGCTCACCTACCGCTCGATCCTGAACTATAATTTCATGCAAATGTAAACCGCGTCTAAGAAGGGTCCGTGAAGCGTTAGGCCCGCGCAACCCATTTTACTGGATAGAGCGCCTATACAGTATCCTGGGTGCGCGGGCCTAACGCTTCACGCCACGCTGGTATCTGTCATTTCAAATGTCATTTGAAATGACAGATACCAGATACCAGGAAGTCGGGACTGCCAGTCAGGATACCAGATACCAGGAAGTCGGGACTGCCAGTCCCCCCTCCCCTCCTCCCGAAGCAGGGCGCGAAAAGCAGCCTTGCTCCGGGAGGAGGGGAGAAGGGACTGGCAGTACGAAGCGGCGAAGCGACTTACTTTTTGCACCCCCCTCCGGACATCGGACGACCTCTCCTGCCTCCAGCTGCTCGCGAAGATGGACGCCTGCAAAAAGTAAGTTGCTTTGCC
The DNA here is from genome assembly GCF_901001135.1 of Rhinatrema bivittatum. Lineage (NCBI taxonomy): Eukaryota > Metazoa > Chordata > Amphibia > Gymnophiona > Rhinatrematidae > Rhinatrema > Rhinatrema bivittatum. The sequence continues at coordinate 116,822,717 of NC_042618.1, read as the reverse complement.
GCTTCACACTGTCAGTGTCTCTTCTTCCCTCCTCCCGGAGCAAGGCTGCTTTTCGCGCCCTGCTTCGGGAGGAGGGAAGAAGAGATACTGACAGTGTGAAGCGGCGAAGCAACTTACTTTTTGCAGCCCCCATCGGACCTCTCCTGCCTCCCGCTGCGCGACTTACTTTTTTTTGCAGCCCTCCAGCCATCAGCAGGAACAGATTGTGGCTCCCCTGCCTCCCGGCGAAGATGGTCGCCTGCACGGGGGAAAGCAGCCCCTGTGCGTGCAATGGGCCGCTCAAGACGTGACGTCACGATGTTTGGCGTCACGGGGGGGGAAATATTTTTTTGTGTGTTTGGTCACATACTGGTCTTCATGGCTGTTTGATGGATCATATCAGCAGTTTTTCTTCCAGAATAAGCAGGATGGTAGTCCTCACAGATGGGGTGACATCATCAGATGGAGCCCTTTATGGAATACTGGTACACTGAGCATACCCAACATGCCACCGACCCCATAGCCACACAGGGTCCCCCTTCAGTCTCCATTTTTCCAAGGTGCTGTTGCCTCACGGTTGCTGGAGCTCTCTCTTCAATTTTTCCCTCACGGAATAATTTTGTGTTTTGATTTTTTTTTCAATTTTTCCCCATCTCCAGGTCCCTCATTGTGAATCGATTCCTCCAGAGTTCGGTAGGTATCTTGTCGCATTGTTGCGGCCGGTTCCCGAGCGTCTACCACCCGATGACTGCCGGCTACAGACTGCATGCTGCCCCTTTTTTCAATGATGACCGGTTTTAGGAAGTGCCCTGAGTGTCTGCGGATTATGTCCATCACGGACCCATAGGATGTCTGCATCCTATGTCTCGGGCCTTCCCACGACGTCCGGTGTCCCAGCTGTGCTCTGATGACCCCCAAAGACTGGTACAGCCTTGGCCGAGCCCCCTCCGAAGAGGCCCAGAAGGGAGGAGGCCCCATCTTCCTCCAAACCCAGGAGTCCAGGGTGTTCCCCACCAATATCAGTGCCGGGCACCGAGCTTCCATGGATGCTCCAGTGATGCCCAGCCTACTGCTTCCTCCTGGGTCAGTATTGTCCGCACCCGCATTTAGAGAGAAGTTGGACTGCGTGGTTCAACAGGCAGTTTCAAATGCCCTTTGGGGTCTCCAGCAACCACTGACGCCAGTCCCCATACCAGCATTGGAACCGGCACCCTTTCCTCTGTGGAAAGCCTGGACTTGCTTCTCAGTGCCTTACCAACGCAGCCCGTATCTGCGGGCTCCCCGGTGCCCTGTCCTCCACCGATGCCTCCCCCATCTCGATCCCGATTCCAGGCTCCTTGGAAGAGGAAGATGCGGCTCCACACCCATCTCCAGGCCAGTCTGTCCTCCGCAACCTATTCCCAGTGTGAGAACCCAACTCTCCCTACCTAGGGCCCAGTATGAGGTTCAGTCTGCCCCGTTGTTGCCAACAGCACCCCTGTTGTTGTGCCTGTTGCATATTATTGGGTGTCTGTTGGCCCAGTGTGTTCTGGGGGCAGCCTGCAGCTTGGTATTCACCCATCTGTGAGGACTACCATCCTGCTTGTCCTGGGAGAAATCAGAGTTGCTTACCTGTAACAGGTGTTCTCCCAGGACAGCAGGATGGTAGTCCTCAGGAAACCTGCCCACCATCCTGCGGAGTTGGATTAGTCTGCGTTTTGTTGTTTTATTTTTGTTATTTTTTCGCTTGTACTTTGATACGAGACTGAAGGGTGACCCCGTGTGGCTATGGGGTTGGTGGCATCATGCTGGGCATGCTCAGTGTGGCAGTCCAAAGTTTCTAGAAACTTTGACAAAAGTATATCGTGGCGGACTCCATCTGTTTATGAATGCTGTGGTAGCGGGGTGAAGAGAAGTGTGGAAAGTGTTCTGGCTTTTTGCCCTTAGAACACATTAAGAACCTGGTCTGAGCATGTTCAGTGTGGTTTTCCCATATTTTTCGATAGCTTGCTGACATCAGAACACTTTGCAAGTCTGAAAAAGATTAATGAGGTTTGTGCATAGGGAAATGAGACAGCTAATGCATATAAGATTCTTACAATGCACTCTGCATGTCAGAGCAGGGCAGGCCCAAAATGTATCACTAAATGTCCATATTCACCCTGTTTGCCTTCTTATACGGCCTGTATTCTAATCTGAGATAAGAAATTTGCCAGGCTATTGGTTTAGCTATTCACCTCCACCTCTGACTAAACCCTTTACTGTTTAAGATGTCATTGAAATATGACATCATTGCTGCTGCTACAATTTATTTCTGTAGTGCCACTAGATGTGCACAGAGCTGTATAAATACACACACAGAAGACAGTCCCTGTTCTGTGGAACGAAAATCTAGTCAAGACGTAGATAAGAGAAGCAAAAGGCTTCAAGAAATCCATGGTTAAAAGCAATACTATGATTGGGCAGAAATCTTAAACAATGGCTTTAAGATTTAAAAGAAACTTCTGGAAAAAAGGTTTTTAATGCAGCATTTGAATATGGCCAGAGAGAGGGCATGACAAACCAACTTAGGCTGTTCCAAGCATATGATGGAGCAAGATGGTGGCAGATAAGACCTCTAAAGTTCACAATTTAAAAAAATGGTTCTGGTGGAAAATACTTAGACGTAAGCAGTGCTTGACTTTGATGCTTAAAATCAACAATGTAAGTTTGTTTAGATTTCAGTCTGAATTTAGTTTTCATTCAAAACAAAAAAAAATATTGTGCAACTTTTTATAGTAGCTATTGCTTGTGTCAAATTTAGTGTTCTAATATTGAGGCCCACTGCAGTAAAACAGATCTAGAAGTCCAGTTTATTATCCAGTCTCTGTTTTGCTTAGGTTAATTTTCATTTTAGTTTTTATGTGTATATTAGGTAGTACTTAAATAGCTTAATGTTCCAGCAGCCAACAAAGAATGTGTCTGTAATTTTCAGAGTTAATACTTCATCTTTATTGCCTTCTTTTTTTGCCCCTTTTTATTGAGTCCTGTCCTAAACAAGCATACGCTGTTGGCCAAGTCATACTTTTATAAATGGGAGTATTGTAGGCCAGGAAATGACATTCTTATGTGAAACACATAGAGCTTTAATCTTGCACAGAACAAACTTTGTCTAGCATGGAAATGACAGGCTAATAAGCAAATGAATTGTGTTGTACTATGTTGGTTGACTGTACAGTTTGTAAGGCTAGAACTCAATGAGCCATAAAACATAACAAGCTGGGCTGTTTGGCATCAACCTTTTAAACCTGGGGATAACAGTCTTCAACAAAAATGTCTGACCCATAGATAAAATTATAAACAGCAGAATGATCTAGTACAAATTTAATTATCCATTTAGATGCCACTTTACGAAGGTTTTATCCTATTGTGTATCTGTGGGAAAAGACCTTGATGAATCAGGTTCTTACTCTCTCTACATAACCAGAGAGGTTTGTATCCCTCCCACCCCCACACTTCTGCATGGTTTCAGATTTTGAAGTGAAATTCACAGTTGCCTTTTAAATTCACTGCTGCTATCTCTGAGAAAAAAATAAAAAATGTTAATGAAATTAATGAGCAGAAACACTGTTGGAAATTGTAGCTGGAGGGATTTTTCAAATGTAAGCTTTTCAGTAGGGATTCCAGAGCATATGGGTATTCCACACACAGTATAGTCTTTATGATTTCCCACCACAGACCTTGCCTTTTCAAAATTAGACGTACACTTCAGCTTTGAAAAATCTCATTGAAGTATAAATAGAGATGAAGTCTTCGTCGAATTAGGGCTTTTCTGAAGAGGGATGACCTGATGACCTTAATTCATGCATTGGGCATTACTCATTTAGATTATTACAACTCTCTATATCTGCTGGGCCAGAAATATCATTGAAAAAGTATATATATAAGTAACCAAACACCTTTGAGATATATTATAGATAGCAGGAAATGCAGTAGAAATAATCTGCAATAGAATCTGAATTATAGACATGGATAGTTTGTAAAATTTCAATCTTTGTAGATTTTTTTCAGCATTAATTGTGCTGATTTCACTTGGCAGTACTGTAAGACACTATGCCCCAATATAGAAATTGTATAGCAGAAAACGACCATACAACCTATCTAGTCTGCCTACCTATAAAAAGTGCTACAATCACTACCACTCCTTGAGAGTTCCCCTGTGCTTATCCCATGTTTTCTTAAATTTTGATACTGTCCTTGTCTCCACCATCTTCATTGGGAGGCTCTTCCATGCATCTTCCACCCTCTCTGTAAAGAAATTATTCCTTAGATTAATCCTGACTCTACCCCTTTTCACCCACGTTTCATGGTGACGTCCTTCTCGAACCTCTCTCTGTCAGCTTATAAAAGTGAAAATTGTCCACTTGTTTGCTTGAGCAAGGGTTTTGCTTGTCACTTTAAGCTGTCTCTTCACATGCTGATGCCATTCATATGCTCTTGCTCTACAGTTGCAATATATTAGCTTTAGCATTACATAGTTTGTTACACTTTTTCTGTTACATGAGGCAAGGAAACAACCATCAAGCAACTTATCCTATCTCTTTGTAAAACATAAGCCCAAATTCCAAGAAATGAACACTGATCTCTATAAAGTAATATGAAAATGCAGGTGATCATTTGCAGTTATCCTGGTTGGAATTACTGTAGATGCAAAGATGGTACTCAAGCTTCTAATGACCAATATCACCACCTCATTTTCTTTGTTTAATGTTAGACTGGCATAGTAGGAGTTTTCATTAGTTTTTTATTGTAGAGATTAAAATAAATAAAAATTTGAGGCATGAATGTTTTGGTTTACTTTTAGCTGTATTTGTTGAAAAACTTTTATATCATACTGCAGGGAGAAAGTGATGATCTAATTATGTAGTTATGTGTGCCTGGTATGTCAAGTTATTATCATTTTTACAATGGCTGGTGAAGTAGAGCTACAGGGAAAACCAGTCATTATCTGACTGCACAAATAAACCAACATCTCACTGCAGTACACATGGCAACAACACTGTAAGTCAACTTGTTTTTTTGATGGGGGAGGGGAGAAGAGAAATGGCTTGCACCAATTTCCTTGTGCTCCCTGCTAGTTGGAATCAGCCATAATGCTATCAGTCTTCTTTTAAATCTACTCAGTCCCCCCACTTTTTTTTTTTTTAATATACCCTTCCCAATTCATCTAGGCCATCAGTGACAGTCCTTGGCTAGGGGCCATGGGCCATAGAACACAGCTGTCTCCAGAAGCCAGCTAGCATTGACCCCCTAAATATAGCCACTGGGTGTTACCATTGCTTGATGATTGCTCTGTGCATCATGTCAGATGAAAATTTGTTTCATTTTTGGAGGCAGAAAACATTCCTTGTGGCTTTATAATTATTGTGGAAAGAGTATATACTTATTTCTTTAGAGAAGGGGACTACAAATGGGCTATTTTTGTTGTTTTTTTTTGTTGTTGTTTTTTTTTTACATATAGTAAAAAAAAACTCCAAAAAAACAGGCCTTGATTTTTTGATGGTATTGCACTCTCAGCATTGCTGATTCAGCAGCATCTTTCCAAACATTTTGACTTGAAAATTAAAGGCCTCAGTTTGTTGCATCTTTGAAAACTAATTCCTTTCTGGGTTTTGATGTTTTTGCCTCATGAAAGCAATTGCCAAGTATTCTAAAGCAAAGATGTATATCATTCGCTTCTAGGATTTGTTTTATTTGGGTTTAAAAATGTATTGTAATGTCCTTGTTTAATGTAATAATGTATTGTGTTCTTAATACAGTTTTTTTTTAATTAAAAAGATATGTAAAATCATCATTTAAACTAGAATTTTTGGAAAGTAGGGACTTTAGAAAGAAAAATAAAGCATTATAAGTAAAATTTATTATTTTGCAGTGATTGGGATAATTGAGTGTTAAAGGTCAGGCTTTTCGTTGATGACTTTAATAAGCTTTTGCTGTTTTTTTGAAGAAGTAGGGTATAAACAGGCTATTGCTTTTGTGAGATGGATGAACAATATTGAGTGAGAATAATGCAATAGTATTAATAGTTCCTAATTGACATAAGAACGTAAGAACTGACATGCTTATCAGACCAAGGTCCATTGAATCCAGCATCCTGTCTCCTACAGTAGCCAGACACAGTGCCATCAGATCCCAAATAATTGATATATTTCTTGTATCTCACTCCCAGGGAAAAGTGCTGGCTTTCCTAAATCTACTTGGCTAATAACTGTTTATGGACTTTCCTTCAGGAATTTGTCCAGCCCTTTTTTTGAACCCTACTATGTTAGTTGCCTTAACCACAGCCTCTGGCAACATATTCCATAGTTTGATTGTACACAGAGTATTTAACAAAAAAACAAAAACAAAAAAACCTTCCCATATGTTTTAAATCTGAGGATGTTGAGGAGATACCAGTTCCGGAGATGGTTTTCAAGGGTGATGAGTCAGATGAACTAAACCAAATCACGGTGAACCTGGAAGATGTAGTAGGTCAGATTGACAAACTAAAGAGTAGCAAATCACCTGGACCATATGGTATGCATACTAGTGTACTGAAGGAACTCAAAAATGAAATTTCTGATCTGTTAGTTAAAATTTGTAACTTATCATTAAAATCATCCATTGTACCTGAAGACTGGAAGGTGGCCAATGTAACCCCAATATTTAAAAAGGGCTCCAGGGGTGATCCGGGAAACTTTAGACCGGTGAGCCTGACTTCAGTGCCCGGAAAAATAGTGGAAAGTATTCTAAAGATCAAAATCATAGAGCATATAAAAAGGCATGGTTTAATGGAACTCGGTCAACATGGATTTACCCAAGGGAAATTTTGCATAACAAATCTTTTTTTTTTGAAGGGGTTAATAAACATGTGGATAAAGGTGAACTGGTAGATGGTAGTGCATTTGGATTTGCAGAAGGCGTTTGAGAAAGTCCCTTATGAGAGGCTTCTAAGAAAATTAAAAAGTCATGGGATAGGAGGTGACGACCTTTTGTGGATTACAAACGGGTTAAAAGACAGGAAACAGAGTGTAGGATTATATGGTCAATTTTCTTAGTGGAAAAGGGTAAATAGTGGCGTGCTTCGGGGATCTGTACTTGGACTGGTGCTTTTCAATATATTTATAAATGATCTGGAAGGGAATATGACGAGTGAGGTTATCAGATTTACAGATATTACAAAATTATTCAGGGTAGTTAAATCACAAGCAGATTATGATACATTACAGGAGGACCTTGGGAGACTGCAAGTTTGGGCATCCAAATGGCAGATGAAATTGAATGTGGACGAGTTAGGTTCCATATTAGGAGCTACTGCCCAGGAAAAAGATCTAGGCATTATAGTAGATAATACTTTGAAATTGTCAGCTCAGTGTGCTGCAGCAGTCAAAAAAGCAAACAATGTTAGGAATTATTAGGAAGGGAATGGTTAATAAAATGGAAAATGTCATAATGCCTCTGTATCGCTCCATGGTGAAGACCGCACCTTGAACACTGTGTACATTTCTGGTTACCGCATCTCAAAAAAGAGATAGTTGCGATGGAAAAGGTACAGAGAAGGGCAACCAAAATGATAAAGGGGATGGAACAGCTCCCCTATGAGGAAAGGCTGAAGAGGTTAGGGCTGTTCAGCTTGGAGAAGAGATGGCTGAGGGGAGATATGAAAGAGGTCTTTAAAATCATGAGAGGTCTTGAACAAGTAGATGTGAATCTGTTATTTACACTTCCGGGTAATAGGAGGACTAGAGGGCACTCCATGAAGTTAGCAAGTAGCACATTTAAGACTAATTGGAGAATATTCTTTTTCACTCAACGCACAATTAAGCTCTGGAATTTGTTGCCAGAGGATGTGGTTAGTGCAGTTAGTGTAGCTGGGTTTAATAAAGTTTTGGATAAGTTCTTGTAGGAGAAGTCCATTAACTGCTATTAATCAAGTTGACTTAGGGAATGGCCTCTGCTTTACTGGCATCAGTAGCATGGGATCTTCTTAGTGTTTGGGTACTTGCCAGGTTTGTGTGGCCTGGTTTGGCCTCTATTGGAAACAGGATGCTGGGCTTGATGGACCCTTGGTCTGACCCAGCATGATAATTTCTTATTTCCTTATGACAGTTGCTAGTATTATGACATGTTGTTTTTTATTCCTAATGTTGTTTGAAAGAGTAAATTATCGTTCTCTAGTTACTCGTTCTACCCCACTCATGATTTAATGTATCTCAATTATATCGTCTCTCACTTGTCTTGAGTCCTATCTGTTTAGTCTTTCTCCATAAGGGAGCTTTTCCATCCTCTTTATCATTTTTGTCACCCTTCTCTATATCTTGTCTATGTCTTCTGTCTTTTTTGAGAGATTGGTTGACCAGAGCTGCCCATAGTACTCAAGGTGAAGTTACAGAGAATACTGTAGAGCAGTAGTTCTCAACCTTTTTCCCATCGTGACAGGCCATGCTCAGATGTGTGACACACTGCTCATTACAATTCACGGCGGAAATAAAAAATAAAGGTCCAGTAATTATTTTTATTGTTTAAAATGACACAAGGAATAGATACATATTCTTTCTGAACAGAACTTGCATAATTAGTAAACAACCCACACACACCAAACAGCACCAATTTCCAGCACTTAAACAGTAACCACCTTACCTAAGAAAAGGCAACACTGAAAATATTACACCAGGCCTTAAGACACCAATACATCTCCTATTAGGAAAATGGACCAAGTCAGGCTGCTAGAGAGCCCTACACAGAAACTACACGCCAGCAGAAAACCTCACCTGAATCACATGTGCTGACCCTCACCTAACAAGGAATAAAGAGACCAAAAAGCTTAACTAGAAGCATGCAGACCAAAACTGAACTGGAAACCGCAACAAGCCAGAGTCTTCTGTATGCATTGTAAAATAGGAAAAAGAGAAACATCATCCATCCTTATAAAGCAAATCAAGAAATATAAAATCAGTAACAGTAAAACCATACTAAGAAAAAGAACAGATTATTTTGAAACAGCTGATGAGTGAAATATCCAATAATTAAAAACTCATATAAAAATTTCTAGATACCAATAAAATATTTCAAAATAGCAGACACAAAGACCCAGTAATGAAAAATAAGGTTACAAAATTTTTTTTGCTCTGCATACCTGGGAACATTTGAAATCCAGTTGTCCTGAGATTGTTTTGAATTAGCAGGAGGAGGGGTGGTTTGCTTGGAACTTTCTCCTCTCTCTCTGTCACAAACCAGCGCGCTCTCACACTGGCTCTCAATTACACACCTCTATACACACATGCCCTGTCACTCACATATACACATGCTTTTTCTCTCACTTATATAGGCTCTTAATTACACACTTACAAACTTGCTGTCTATCTTTTCACGCTTACACACACAGGCTTTCAATCACATAAATACATGCTGTCTTTTTCTCTCATACACAGACTCTCATTCACATGCTTACAAACATGTCCTCTCTCTCTCTCATTTGAACACAGGCTCTCAATCACATACTCACATGCTCCCTCACCTAAACCAGCTTTCAATCACACACAGACACACATGCTCTCTCTCTTACGTATACACACAGGCTCTTAATCATACATACACATGATCTCTCTCACACACAAAGGATCTCAATCATACACACACATTCTCACACAAACAGGTTTTCAATCACAAACTTACACATACAGGTCCCCAATCGTAAACTTCCATTCATGCTCTCTCTCTCACAGGCAGGCTCTCAATCACAGACATACTCTCGTTCACATATACAGGCTCTCAATCATTCACAAATCATGCTGTCTCACTCACACACAGGATCTCAAACACACATGCTTGCTTGCTCATTCACTCTCTCTCCTTCCCTCCCACCCCGGAACTAGCGGCAGCAGCAGCCTCCTCACAACCCTAACCTCCTTCATTTTCAGCTTGCGCGGAGAAAGGAGTCCCATGGGCTGCGGAGGTTGACGTTTTTCTTCATTTTTCTCTGAGCCACTCTGCTCATTCCTCCGGCCGTGCCTCTCTTCTGGTCTACGGGCCGATGCTGACTACACTAGCATGGTCTAGTCTTCCCGTGCACGCACCCGCTTCTCACCACTTCCTCTTCCGGGCTGTGGGGGGGGGTGGGGGTGGGAAGAAGAGACCATGCCGGTGCCGCTGACTCCAGCTGTTCTGCTGCGTTCTGCCCGGGCTGACAGCATTTTAAGTCCGGGCGGAGGAGGACCAGGGAGCAGTCGGGTCAGCGGGGGACTGGGAAGTGTGGCGACACACCTGTGTGTTCTTGGCAACACACTGGTGTGTCGCAACACACCGGTTGAGAACCACTGCTGTAGAGAGTACTGTGTGCTTTATTATATACCAACTATCAACATTTTTAGATGGGGAAAGTGTGGTGATTAAAAAAAACAAAAACTCCCTTGGCTACAGGTTCTATTTTGTTCACTTAAAAGTTGAGATTATGGTTGTTAGTCTTAAAATTTGTGTTATAGTGTTGGTATATTGTCTTCTAGATGTTGTCAGGAAAGGTTTTATGGAAGTGTGGACTAGTGTTGGAGTTTGCATGTGTAATATTCAAATTTATCGATTTTAGGTTATTTTAATATTATATAGATGAGAAAGCTGACTGGTATATTGCAGGATTTTTTTTTTTTTGCAGCTTATGTTACCTGTGTACATGATTTAGGATTTGTTTGATTCTCAGTTATCTTTGAGGGCTCAGATAAAATCCATTTTGAAATTTGCCTTCTACAAACTTTCCCCTAGATTCATCAAAATGCTATGATTTTGCATGGATAACGCCCACGATAATAAAAAGGAGTGTGGTTATGATAATTTTAGAATTAGCGCACCATGCGCTATCTTACTGCTTCGCATAGGAAGTTAACCATAACATGCGGTAAAGTTTTCGCACCCCATGATACTTGTACTTCACATGTAGGAAAGTCACACAAAGATTTCTTCAATGTTCTCTCACCCTAGCTTGATAGAACTCTAGTAAAGAGTCCATCAAGCTAGGGTGAGAGAACATTGTAGAAATCTTATCTTTGTGTGAATTTCCTCACTCCAAATGATGTCAAATCTTCACTGAGGTCAACTGTGCTGTTCGTACGTCTCACTCTGCATGTAAAACTGGCCCCAAAACCTTACATCACCACCAAAACCTCACCTCGAGTTTTTAGCTGGCCCTCCTATAGCAGTATAAATAGGCGACTACTATGTGTGCCACTCAAAGGCGCTCTCTCTCTCCCCCCCCCTCTCTCCCCAAGCCCAAAGATGCCCGAAATGCAATTTGCAATCTTTATTGTGAGCTGCATTACGGTCATTTCGGACATTTTGCACAGCTTAACGCCAGGAAAAAATATGTAGTTATTTCTGGCGTTAAAGTGTGTCTTATGTTATCGCATGGTGCGATAATGCCCCTCATTTTCATTAATCCTGCCCAAACCCCTCCCCAATCCCACCCCTTTGAAAAATTTGCATTTGCACCATGTGTTACCATAACTATCACGTGCGTTCTGATGTTATTGTGGGCATTAACGCCATAAGGCTTTTTGATGAATGACCCTGTTTGTCTGTTAGTGAGGTTGAAGTACATTTTGCCAATGCAAGATTTTAGATCAGTTCTTCAGTCATTTTGAATTACTACTATGGATTATTGCAACTATCTCTATTTGGATTTACCCAAAGCCCACCTAAGGTTGTTGCAATTAATCCAGAATGCTTGTTGGGGTTCCTTATCAAGAAAATATCACTCCTATTTAAAAACAGTTGCATTGGATGCCCATTTATTATAGAGTTATGGTCAAGATTTTTGGTTTGGTGTTTAAAGTTTTACGTTTGGGTCAGCCTCAGTGTTCCCTCAAATTTTTGAAAGACTGCATATTTTTCTGTGTAACATTTTAAAAGCTAAGCTCAAATTTGTGCACTACGAGCCAGTATAATGCAAATATTGGGATTTCTTGTGTACGATGTGTTTTGCTGTGTGCATGGGGTTAGGACCTCTTTATGCATGCACAGCTTAGAGGAAACAAAAGCCAGCCTCAATATTTAAGGAATACCTTGTATTTTTATATCTCCGAATGGCCTCTACAGTCTCAGGGGGGGCAGTATTTTACAAGTCCCTTCTGTGAAAGAGGCTAGGTTGTGTTCTACAAGAAAGTGATCATTTTTTGGAATGATATGCCTGTTGATCTGCATGCTGTACCAGATTTAAAACTTTCTTAGAGTTAAACTCATAAGCAGAATATAAATATTTTATTTTTAAAATGTTTATACTAGCTTGTTTAATTTTATATTATATTTTGTTTTTATAGTTTTTGTTTATGGATTATGGTTTTATGTATTTTACTGATCATCTTTTGTTATCCACTCAGGATATTTGTTTACAGAGATGGCTGGCCAACAAGAAATTTTAAATAAATAGGTCAAAGGCCCATCTGTATCAAGAAATGTTAGTGATTACAGGATGTTAGCAGTAGGTTTTTATTTTTGGATCTTCTTTTATATATGTAATGTCTTGCTAATTGTGTATGTTACTTTGTATTCCACCCAGAAAAGATGTCTGGGAAGTAGGCAAGATATAAATTATTGCAAGTAAATAAATCTATAAATAGGACCAGAGAAACAACATAAAATAAGAGGTATTTTTCTTGCTTTTTTTTCCCCTTTAGGTAAAAAAAAATGTCTTTTAACTAAAATCTGTATAGATCTATGGTATACCTATACAGATGTTTTGTTTGCTGCTGAATCTGTATTTTTTTGTTACAAGTTTATAATTTTTTTTTCTTTCTTTTTTTTTTAGGTGTAAAACAGATGTCACAAAAATCATGGAATTAGTATTACTGAGCTCCATATGATGCCAAGACTATTTAGGGATCTCAGGTCATGATCTGTTTTTAACAATGAAGAAACTGGATTCTGAAGATTACAACATTATGAAGATTTAAATTACTTTGGTTACAATTGTACCACATCATTCAACATTTTTTTTTTAAACCAACAAGTTTTGGATCTCATGCAACCATTGTATTTTCTGGAGGTCCTTCTCCAGAAAGGAGCTGTGAATTTGAGCAACAAAAATGACTGTGTATTCTTTTGGAAGTTAAGGCTGCGTACATTATCAAATCATGACCAGCTTGAAACGGTCCCAGACTGAAAGGACTGTTGCAAGTGGGACGCAGGGTGCTGGGCCAGATGTCTCCTCCAAGGCCCGCTCCGATGATTTTTACATGAGGCGATTCAGGTCCCAGAATGGCAGCTTAGGATCTTCAGCAATGTCTCCTGTTGGACCACCTCGCAGTGAAAGTGCTCATCATGTTACTTCTACCCCTGGAGTTCCTAAGATGGGTGTTAGAGCAAGAATTGCTGACTGGCCTCCCAGGAAGGACAATGTCAAAGAAATGAGCAGAACCAGTCAAGATATAGAAACAGCAAGTTGTGTTGACACTATGTCCATTAAAAGCAGCCCTGGGAGTCAAGCTAGCTCAACTAGTTTGAACTCTAGTGACTCTGCCATGTTAAAGAGTATCCAGAACACTCTTAAAAACAAAACAAGACAAGCTGAGAGCCTAGATTCCAGGTTTCTAACACCCGAAGGTTACCCTAGTTCTCCCAGAAAAGCTCTTCGCCGCATAAGACAGCGCAGTAACAGTGATATTACCATAAGTGAACTGGACATGGACAATTTTGATGAATGTTTGTCACCTACTTTTAAAACAGGGCCATCACTGCACAGAGAATATGGCAGTACATCTTCAATAGATAAACAAGGAACTTCAGGGGAAAGTTTCTTTCATTTATTAAAAGGTTATAAAAATGAAAAGTCTGGTCAGAGGGTTCCAGCACCAGCAAAGCTTAGTGAACTGCTACTAAGTAGTGGAAACAGAGGTTCTGGGTACTCGTTGGATGTGATAGATGGGTCTGTTAGCCAGAGAGACAACCATAGACCTTTCAAAGACAGGGAAAAACCACTAAAAAGGCGATCTAAATCAGAGACCGGGGATTCTTCAATATTCCGCAAATTACGTAATGCCAAAGGTGAAGGAGAACTTGGAAAAAGTTCAGACCTTGAGGACAATCGTTCAGAAGACAGTATTAAGCCTTGGACCTGTCCAAGGTGTGTTGCTCATTATGATGTGCAGAGCATATTATTTGACTTGAATGAAGCTATAATAAACAGACATAATGTTATCAAAAGAAGAAACACCACTACAGGAGCTTCAGCTGCTGCTGTAGCTTCTTTGGTTTCTGGACCCTTGTCTCATTCTTCAAGTTTTAATTCTCCAAGCGGCAGTATAGAAGACCTGAACTCTAAAGAGAACCTCAACGTGGACCAGGGCGATGATAAAAGCAATGAGCTGGTGATGAGTTGCCCTTATTTTCGCAATGAAATGGGTGGAGAAGGGGAGAGGAAGGTCAGCTTGTCCAAATCCAGTTCAGGTTCCTTCATGAACTGTGAAAATGCCTCTTTTGAATCTACTCTTAGTTCACATTGCACAAATGCTGGAGTGGCAGTACTTGAAGTACCTAAGGAAAACCTGGTGTTACATATAGACAGAGTAAAGAGATACATTGTTGAACATGTGGACCTTGGAGCATATTATTATCGAAAATACTTCTATCAGAAGGGTAAGTTTTGATTTCAGTTGTCAGGTTTTTCTTATCTCCGTGCCATTTGAGAAGTAATTATAGTTAAGTAAAAGGAAAATTTCAGACCATTTACACTACATAAATATTCTAAATTGAGCAAATTGCCTTTTCTTTTTCTTTTTTTTTTTTTTTTATTCTCTGTCCTTTCTCAGGAATCAAATCTTTTGCTTTCTTGGCCCCTGTAGAATTATTAAAGAAGTACTCAACCCAATTTAAATCTGCCAAAATGATTCACAGCTTTGCTTAATATTAGTGAAGCATGATTATAATTAAGGTTCAAATATTCAGGTATTGTGATGTAAAAAATTATTTGGACAACTCCATAAAAATTAATGGAATGACCACAGATACCTGCAGATTGTCTATGGGAATCTGCAACATTTGGATAGTCGTTTTGTTCATGTTGTGAACTATGTACATAATTATAACCAGAGAAGGAAACTGATATCCTTGAGAGAAAACAAACATTTCTGATTTATCCCAGGATGTTTGAGGTATCGTCCATGAAGCTTTATTTTAATTTTGGAAATTGCATCTGTTGTTTTCGCTGAATTAGTGTCTATTTTAGGTGGCAGTCTGAACTGTTCCCTGCCTTGGAAGTATGTAAAACATTCCTAGAGTTGAATTATCTAGTCAGCTAATGCAATATGTGGTTCCATTGTTTATATAGTAAGAGTGCTTAGGATTCAAAGTTATGAATCTCTGGGTAACTTGAATTACTTTAAATAAATTAAATCCACCCTATTGACATCACAGTGATGGCATCTTAAAAAGCTGCTTTGCTGTTACAACTGTTTTGCTGATAGTTACCCAAAAAGTTCAGCGTTTTTCAAATATTCTTAATTGGTTTTAAACCATTTTTTTCCCAGATGTACAAGTAATTTCTTTGTACTATGACATCATTCAAAGTTGACTTATAAATTACTTTTCAAGTTTTTTGAGAGAAAGCCTAACTTAAATTTTCTTCTCTCCCTGCAAAAACAGAAAAATTTAAGTTAAATTTTCTCTAAAAAAAAAAACAAACTTGAAACACATTTTATAAGTCTACTTTGAATGATGTCATAGTCCTGTATTCCTCTTCCAAACAAATTCACATCTAGAGAAAGTTTACCTGAATATTGCATTGTAACCCAATATATTTCCTCAATAAGGATGTCACCAAAGGTGCTCGTGAGAAATTTGAAATTCATCAAATCCATTGGAAACCAGAAACTCATCAACTGCAGTATGCTCACTTTTTTTGTTTCATTTTAATTTTGTGCTAGCAACCCAAATAAAACCTACTCCATGCCCATTTGCCACCCTGTTGAGAAACTGACAGTGATGCAATACTTTTTCCTTTGCAGTATGCTTTAACTAAGGCTTGATTCACAAGAAAAAAATGTTTTCTATATAGGAAGATATTTGTTTAATTGTTTGTTGTCAAAAGAGAAAAATAACTATTTTAATAAGGTAAACCTTTTGGCAAAACCAATGTTGTAGTCCTCTAAAATATTTTGTATTTCAGCTTATCATTACAAAAGTGTCTGCTTTCACTCTTGTTTTTCTTTGTCAGTTTTTATCATTTATTATTCATTGTACATATTTTTGGAATAAGGTGTTCCTCGTTTTGTTATGGACATAAAACTTTCTATGAAGCCATTTTTTTATCTGTTCATGCATTTAGATGTAGGGGTATGATGCCTGTGTGGGATTGTGATTAGGGCCAGAAGAGGTAGTGCCTGGATTATCTTTAATTCATGATGGTGAGAGCAATTTGATAGGAAGAACTTTCAAAACCTAATATCTTAAATTTATAACAAAAATGAGAGGTGTTAATGATCTATTTATTTTTATTTCTGGTAATGCTGATTTGAAATTGGGGCATGTACCATGAACACCACACATTGTTTACCTCATCTTTATATTTATAGTAAGTGATTTAGGTCAATTTTGGTTCTCTGCAGACAGAATACAGTTTGTTTCAGGGAAAGGTTGATTTGTTGCATCTTAATAGATCTTTCTGGGAAATATTTGTAGTTCTGGTTTACTTTTATACCCTAAGCAACAAGATTCTATGAAAGGAGCCACACAAACTACATAAGAGATAGCCATACTGGGTCAGACCAAGGGGCCATCAAGCCCAGCATCCTGTTTCCAACAGTGGCCAATCCAGGCTACAAATACCTGGTACGTACCCAAAACCTAAGTATATCCCATGCTACTGATGCTAGTAATAGCAGTGGCTATTTTCTAAGTCAACTTAATAGCAGGAAATGGATATCTCCTCCAAGAACTCATCCATCCTTTTTTAAACCCAGCTACACTAACTGCACTAACCACAACTTCCCCCGGCAACAAATTCCAGAGTTTAATTGTGCATTGAGTGAAAGAATTTTCTCGGATTAGTTTTAAATGTGCTACATACTAAATTCATGGAGTGTCCCCCTAGTCCTTCTGTTACCTGAAAGAGAAAATAACTGATTCACATTTACCTGTTCTAGACTTCTCATGATTTTAAACACCTCTATCATATCCCCCCTCAGCCGTCTCTTCTCCAAGCTGAACAGCCCTAACCTCTCTAGTCTTTCCTCATAAGGGAGCTGTTCCATCTCCTTAATCATTTTGGTAGCCCTTCTCTGTACTTCTCCAATGCAACCATATCTTTGTTGAGATCTGGCGACCAGAATTGTACATAGTATTCAAGGTGCGGTCTCACCATGGAGTGATACAGAGGCATTATGACATTTTCCGTTTTATTCACAATTCCCTTCCTAATAATTCCCAACATTCTGTTTGCTTTTTTAAATTGCTGCAGCACACTGAACCAACGATTTCAACGTATTATCCACTATGACACCTAGATCTCTTTCCTGGGTGGTAGCTCCCTAAATTGGAAAATAACATCGTGTAACTAAAGTATGGGTTATTTTTCCCCTATAGGGATCACCTTGTACTTATCCACATTAAATTTCATCTGCCATTTGTATGCTCAATTTTCCAGTCTCACAAGGTCCTCCTGTAATGTATCACAATCCGCTTGTGATTTAACTACTCTGATAATTTTGTATCATCTGCAAATTTGATAACCTCACTTGTCTTATTCCTTTCCAGATCATTTTTATATATATTGAAAAGCACCGGTCCAAGTACAGATCCCTGAGGCACTCCACTGCTTACCCTTTTCCACTGAGAAAATTGATCATTTAATCCTACTCTCTGTTTCCTGTCTTTTAACCAGTTTGTAATCCATGAAAGGACATCGCCTCCTATCCCATGACTTTTTAGTTTTCTTAGAAGCCTCTCATGAGGGATTTTGTCAAACGCCTTCTGAAAATCCAAATATATTACATCTACCGGTTCACCTTTATCCACATGTTTATTAACCCCTTCAAAAAAATGAAGCAGATTTGTGAGGCAAGACTTCCCTTGGGTAAATCCATGCTGACTGTGTTCCATTAAACCATGTCTTTCTATATGCTCTACGATTTTGATCTTTAGAACACTTTCTACTATTTTTCCTGGCACTGAAGTCAGCCTAACTGGTCTGTAGTTTCCTGGGAACTACAGTATATATTTATGTATCCTCACAGATACATAAATATATATTGTAGTCTGAAAGGATGTTAAACCACACCATATTTCAAAGGAACCTGTGAGCAAGAAACAGGATTGCCAGTAGCATGGGGGAGGAAGATAGATTCTATAGGAAGGAGGCTAGTTGATTTTACTTGCAGGCTATCTGAGGAAAAGGTAAAGACTTTGGTAGGTCTTTCTCATTTCTTTCAGTAGGTAGCAGAACTAGAAACAGATACATGCCTTGTTGCTGGATTTCATGTGTTGATATTAGCAGGCCTGTGTTGAAGGAAGCATAATAAGATGGTATGGGTCATTCACTGGAAATTGTGTAAACATAATATCAGTGAAACAGAAAAGCAGTGAGATCAGAACTTTGAGAGAATTGTAGAGAATGAAGATGTGGTCACCTGAGAGATCCTCATCACACCCAAAAGAAAGATTGATGCAGGAAATTCCAGATATAGTGGTAAAAGGGAAAAGCACAAGAACAGCATTGCTGATAGAAGTGTCAGTACCAAGCATCTATTCTGTGGATTGCCTGGAGAGAGAGAGATGATCCTCAAGTATCAAATGATGCAGAGAACAAGAAAATGTGGCAGAAAGTTGTAGAATTGGTTCCAATTCTATTGGGCACCACTGTCCTGATTAAGAAGTACTTCCAGGCACATCTAGACTTGTTGCCTTTGCATATAATACTTTATAAATTTCAGAAGGAAGCTCTTTGGTGCATTGCAAATTTTAATAGGGGCATTAGCAGTGAATTTGAGAGATTTAGATCATACTTTATATACCCTGGAACATACTCTGGCTTAAGAGCAAGGTTCACTTATGTCAAGATATGCACAAAATTAACCTATTTGGAGACATCACCCTGGAAGGATGACTGGGAAACATATTGCCAAAGCAATCACCACTGTTATTCATCTGGGCAGCAGCAGACTTGTCTTGATCTGCAGTAAGGAACTAGTTCAATGTGAAAGTTGTCTGCAGATTGCCTCCTTTTTGTTAGGAAGCTAAATAAAGGTAAGAGAAAAAGAAGCTGCTGTGGTTTTCTAAAGAAGTGGTTGAAAAGTTAAGGGGAGAAAGGATAGCATTCATAAAGTACAAGAGATTACAAAAAGAAGATGAGCACAACTATCTGAAAAAGCTAGAGAAACTGAAAAGCTAGTTAGGAGAGTGAAGGCAGGCATGTAAGCTAAAATAGTTAATAGGGTAAAACGGGGGAGAAGGCATTTTTTTGTTTTTAGATATGTTAGTGAAAAGAGGAAGTGCACAGAATTGAAGATCACAGATGGAGGGGGAGATATATATGTAGAGGCTGATGAGGAGAAAGACTTGCTTAATTATTTCTGTTCATTGTTCACCAAGGAAGAGCTTGGAATAGGATCATAGAAAACTGCCACAAATAGGACTGGAAGTAAAGTAGACCTCAAACAATTTTCAGAAGACTATTTGATGAGAAGCTAGCAAAACTAAAGTAGGTAAAAGTGATGGGGTAGCCAGGAGCCAGGCAGAGGTGGTTCCTCTTCTCAAAAGTGGAAGTAAGGAGCATTCTGGAAACTATAGGCCAGTTAATCTGACTTTGATGGTGAGTAGTGTTTTAATTGTATTTGCTTTTTGCTTTGTATTTATCAGTTGTTACATGCTTGATTTTAATTGTCTGTTTATGTATGTCCCGTTGTGAGCCACTTAGGGTCCTTGACATAAGCAGCATAGAAATAATGAATAACATAAATCGCTGTTAAAACAGAGGATAATAGTTTCTGGAATCCCTGTGGAGAAGGTATAGACAAAGGACAGTATTGGAATTCGAGAGTATGGGTCAAGCTTTGAGAATCTCTGAGGAGAGGGAAGGGGCTTGTATGAGCCTTTTCTCCCATCATATTCTATTTTTCTATTTTATAATATACCAGGTATAGCTTACATTTAAGATTTTTAAAGAAGATGAGAGCATTCATTCAGTCTCAGATCAGATCATTTCAGTTAGACAAAGGGGTAGGCAGTACATGCATCTCATTTTGTCTTAAAGTTCTCCCCTGGTTCTCCTCTTTTCTCTCTCAGCGGTAATTTCAGTAACTATGGGGGGATACCTCCTCTGCATTGTCCTCTCAGGGCTCATCTTTCTCCAATCCTTTTTAACATTTACCTTGCCCCCACTCTTGCTGCTGTTGCTGATTTGGACGTTTCATTCAAACTTTATGCAGACAGATACATTTTTTTTCCCCCAATTTATTCTTTCGCTTTGGCATTAGAAAAACTATCAACCTGCTTGACAAAGATTAAGGAATGGATGCATAACAGACTGTCCCTTAATGTGAAAACAAATTATGCTGATATCTCGGAGTCAGTCAGAAGAATTTCCGTCACATTTTAGTTTTGAGGGACATACCATCCCAATTCAACTAAGTGCACATAATTTGAGGGTTGTCACTGACTCTTCTTTGTCTATGCACCCCCACATTGATAAGTTAGTTCAGTTGTTCTGTTATAAACTTTATTTATTATGCCTTTAAAGCCATTACTCTGTGTTGTCATCACTGGATTATTGTAATGTTCTGTTCTTGGGCCTTCCCAACTCTTATTTACAGGTGCTGCAGGTTGTACAACGGCCCGACTCATTGCCTGTATCCCGTGGCGCAACCATATCTACCTAGTCCTGGCTAGTTTGCATTGGCTAGCCATTGGCTGGTGTGTAAAATTTAAAATGCTGATATGGATTTTCAAGGCTCTGCATGAACATGCTCCGCCTTGTTTGGCTTCCAGCTATTTGGAAATATCAACAGACTCGTCTCCGCTCTTCATCGCAACACTTTAGATTCCGTCTAGGAAACTAATTTTTTTGCATAGTAGGCCATACTTTATGGAGTTGCCTTCCTGAGGAGCTGGGATCTAAAACAGATCTGCTTCGCTTTAGAAAGTTTCTTAAATCTTACTTCTCATCAGCTTTCACTGACTGTCTTTCCTAGCTTTTGGCTAGGTCTTTTCTTTCTTGCAGGCCGATACAGTAAGGACGCGGTAGAAAGAGTGCGGTAGTGCCGGGCGCACCCTCGTTTGCCGCGCGCACAGTTCGGATCACATACCGCTCGATACAGTATTTAAATGGCATGCAAATGCAAGCCACGTCCAAAGCGCGTCCAAGAAGTGTCCATGAAGCGCAATCCATTTTACTGTATAGAGCGCTATACAGCGCCTTATTCAGTAAAATGGGTGCGCTGGTACCTGTCATTTCAAATGACATTTGAAATGACAGGTACCAGGAAGGTGGATGGTTCTCCTACGCTCGGGCATCGGGGATTGCCAGTCCTCTCTCCCCCCCCCCCCCCCCTCCCGAAGCAAGGCGGAGGGCGAAAATAGACTTGACATGTTATTAAGAAAATAGAAATTGTAACTAAAGTAAACTTACTGCATGCTTCCAGCAGCCCCAGTCCTCTCTCCCCTCCTCCCGAGGCGCCCACCGTGGCTCCCCTGCTTCCCGGGGGCAGCCGCGGCGAAAGCGGCTTCCAGCAGACCCGCCGGCGAAGGTGCATGAACGCACGTCCAATTTGGGCGCTCAAGGCACCTTCGCTGGCTTGAGAGCCCAAATGGGACGTACAGGCGGTGCGAGCTCATCATGCCAAAAAAATTGCACCGGCAGGCAACTAGAAAATTGCCAGAGTGGCGGAGCCAGGGCCGAGGGGGTGAGGCGGCGGCTCCCCTACCTTTCCTGCATGCGGGGCAGCGCAGGTTCGCCTGCCTCCCTCCATTCCGCCGCTCACTGCCTCCCCAGCGCCATCTTGCAGCTTGTGACGTCACCCCTGACCCTTGAGCTCCCAAACGCCGGCGAAGGTGCATGAACGCACGTCCAATTTGGGCGCTCAAGCAGCGAAGGCGCATGAGCGCACACCGTGACCTGAGCGCCCGGATGGACCTCCGAGGTCACGGCATTCACTCATGCGCCTTCGCTGCTTGAGCGCCCAAATTGGACGTGCATTCATGCACCTTCGCCGGCGTTTGGGCGCTTAAGGGTCAGGGGTGACATCACAAGCTGCAAGATGGTGCTGGGGAGGCAGTGAGTGGCGGAACAGAGGGAGGC
Organism: Rhinatrema bivittatum; assembly: GCF_901001135.1. Taxonomy (NCBI): domain Eukaryota; kingdom Metazoa; phylum Chordata; class Amphibia; order Gymnophiona; family Rhinatrematidae; genus Rhinatrema; species Rhinatrema bivittatum. The sequence continues at coordinate 116,800,471 of NC_042618.1, read as the reverse complement.
AGGCGAGCCGGAGCTGTCCCGCATGCAGGAAAGGTAGGGGAGCTGCCGCCCCCCCCCGGCTCCGCCACTCTGGCAATCTTCCAGTTGCATGCTGGTGCAATTTTTTTGGCATGATGAGCTCGCACTGCCTGTAGGTCCCATTTGGGCGCTCAAGCCAGCGAAGGTGCCTTGAGCGCCCAAATTGGAAGTACAGGCGTGCGTTCATGCATCTTCGCCGGCGGGGGCTGCTGGAAGCCGCCTCGCGGAGAGCGCCTGATCTGCCCCGGGCTGCTGAAGCAGGAGAAGGAATGCTGGAGGAGAGAGTGAAGAGTTGTGAGCCAAAGCGGGAGAAGGAATGCTGAAAGAGAAAGTGAAGGGACATTTGTGAGTCAATGTCCCTGTCCCTGTCAGCGCAGGCCCGTACGGGAGACCGGCACCCATGGACGCGGCTAGGGCAGGTGAGCGGGGGCTGGGGGAAAGTTTGCCCGTGAAATTTCATGGGCAAACTTTACCGCCTACCCTATAACGCAGGGGTAAGGGTAGGCGGTAATTTAGCAGGTTAAATACGCGGCTAAACTGCAGGTTAAAAAGGCGATAGTCGGGGCGCATGTTACTGTATGGGAGGGAATAGCTAATCGGAGCGTTTACATATCATATACATGCGCGGGCGGAAAGGGTTACCCGTTGATTTAAAGAAGCGGTAAGGATGGGTTAAAAGGGATAGTGAATCGCGGGTTGGACTTACGCGGCCAAATTGTGGGTACAAAGCGGGTTAGAAACGGGGTAATCGCGGCCATGCTTTACTGTATTGGCCTGTTGGTTTGCTGTAAATATATAAAGGGTGCAGTAATTGGTATAATTTATGGTTGTCTTAGTGGATTGTGTTATTGTTGAATATGTATGTTTTCTTGTAATCTACTGTGACTGGAGGATCAGCGGAATATAAATTTTTTTAAAATAAAAATTCATACGGCAACTTTAAAATGTGTGCATATGCCCATACACACACGTATTGGCGCATGAACGAAGATATGCTGGAATTTTAAATTGTGCGCGCACTTGTGTGTGTGTGTGTGTTTTAAAATACACCAACCATATTCATAAGTATGCTCTTAATTTTAAGAGGTTACTTAAGCAAAACTAGCAAGCATTTTGTCTGCTTTTATGGATTTTAAAACATGCTTGTGCAAGACACATTCCCACTTTTCCAGTTAGTCCACCAGTTTGTGCAGTTCATATCGAGGTCTTTATGACCCATCTGGTTCTTCATCCTGCAGGCCACCCAGTTGACCTGGACCCCTCACCCTGTCCTGTAAGCTCTAAAAGTCTAGATCTACAACTTGCTCCTCATCAGGAGCAGCAGTAAAGGTATACAGAGATATTGTTATACAGAGATCTTGTTTTATTGGGCAATGTGTTAAGGGTTTCGGTTTTAAAATACGGAGTTACGCGCCTATGTGTGTTGGCCTTACTCCGGAACGCCCATGCCCCACCCCTTTTTCACCCCCTTATTTTTCTTACGCACACAGGTACATATGTACATAATTTGAGGCTTTTTAAAATCCATGTTGCTTGCGTGGGGCCCACACACATGCATATGTGGACATTTTTGTGTGAGAAATGCCTTTAAAATCGACCTCTGTATGGACATCTTGAAAAGGTGATTGTCTTGTGGCACAAGGACTGCAGTTGCCTTACCCCTGTTTTAGACCATAGGCAAGACGTACTAAGCAGTTTTCTCATTGAAGCAAACTAGGAAACGCTCTTTAATAGTTATAAACCAGTGTCTGGCTTTTGTTCACGGTGGCTGGGAGTGGTACATTTAATACTGAAAAATTCTTCATGTCCAGGATTAGTTTTAAATAACTGGAGAGGATTTACTGACAGGATAACCTGTTACCTCTAAAGGAAAATCAACTTTTTTTTTTTAAACCCTTTTTAGATTTTTATATTATTACCAAAGATCTTTCTTGTTTTATTGGACAATGTGGCTCCCTTGTCTTCTAGAGGAGTTTAGCCAACAATGTTTTTAAAATAGTACTTTTATTTTCAGTGTTTCCTAGACGTTTTTCTTCACGCAGTTTGCCACACAGTTTGCAGTTGCTTGCTCTTCTAGATTAAGAGGTTCAATTTAATTTTTGTAGAATTTTCTCTAGAAGGCTCTTTGCTACAAGTACTCCAGATTACAACAATTTTAAAACAAATCTTAGAATGCCAACATTGCAACTCATTCTGCAGCCTTTCTTCAGGTTCCTATATCTCAAGTCCTCTTCTTTTTTTTTTTTTTTATTATGCTCAGCTAAATACCTAAACATGACTATAGAAAATTCCCCAAGCTGTTAAGAGATTTTTTTATTCTAAGATGTTTGCTCCTTGATACCAGGACCATCTGTAGCATTGTTTTTGAAGCTATTTATTTTTTCTGTCCAGGTTTCCTTTTACCTTTTTATATATATATATCTATCTCTTTGTCTTAGTTATCTGTTTCATCTTTAGTAGACCACATAATAAAACTGAGTTATATAAATAAGTTTAATATGCATTTGCATTGTAATATATGTTTGTCTTTCAACCATTTTTGGAGTTTTAATGTGTTTGATTCAAGCCTTCCTATTGAAGTATAAGCAAATGGTAAAACATGAATAGCTCATGAATTTTTTCAAAAGGTCCTAATTCTGGATTATTTATTAGATCAGCCTTTTATTCTGGAACTTATCTGCTTGTCTGTATCAGGAATTGTCGGCTGATTATACTTACTTCAGTTAATACTTATTGCCAGAAAGGAGTATATTTTGTTAAAAAAAACAAACAAAAAGTATAGGAGTGGCCTAGTAGTTGGAGCAATGGGTTGAGAATCTAGGAAACCAGGGTTCAAATTCTGCTTCTGCAACTGACATTCTTTGTGACCTTGGGAAGGTCACTTTATTTCCTGTTGCCTTTAATGGATTGTAAACTCCTTTGGGCAGGGACTTACTGTACTTGAATACTAATAAGGCAGTAATCTGCCTTGAGTATTAGTTGGAAGGGTGGGCTAAAAAATAATTATAAACTTAGATTAGGCAAGCAGGAAGCTGACATTCTTGATGCTTGAACTTTTAGCTGAGCCCTGCCGAGCTCTTTGTTGTACATCAGCAGCACTATAATAACTTTAAAATACTTTTCAGTTGTTGGAATTGGTTGAAAGAAGCATTTAAATGTGTACTCTAAATGTTCTCATTTTCTAAATTTTATGATAATCTGGTTTCCTGCTTGCTTGATTTTTTTTTTTTTTTTTGGCGGGGGGGAGGGGGGGTTGAGGTTTTTTACAGTACCTAATTAATAAGGCTTAGTCATCCATCAAGTTGATTGCTTGGAAAATAATTTAGGTATAATCCTGTGCATAAATTCAGGAATATATCTCTGGAAACTTGAACTGTGGTTAAATTATTCTGTGGTGAAATCATATTACTTTCTCACTCTAGTACCATGGTGTATGCATTTTTTTAGTGATCAGTCTAGGAGGATCAGCCATTATGAACCTTTTTTCATTCATGAATGCAGAGGAGGAAGGATTACTATAATTTTAGGGAAGAATAAGGGTCTCAAGTCATCTTTGACCCTGAAGTTTGCGAATGCCTGTTCCTGCGATTCCCTATCTTTTTTGATGAGATTGCTTGTTGGCAGGCTGCCATGCACCTGTATGGTGTAGAGTGGGATTAATGCACTGACTTGAGTGTATTGTTGGTGTTGCACTGAAAACATCCTACCTGATAGCAGCTGGAGATTTTAATCTCTATGTTGAAGATCAGGCTAATTTAGTGGTTCAGAGTTTCCTGATATCTTTAGCTGATGTTGATTTACATTAAGAAGTAAATGCACCTGTATATGCTGGAGGTCATTGGTTAGATTTGGTGTTTGGATCTGGACTGTTAAAGACAAATTGTGAGCGGAGGTTGTGGGGTTCCCAGGATGTCTTTTTTACTGATCATATTCTTTCCGTTTCCTTTTCTGTGCACAAAGATTATGGGGACATTGTTATAATTAGACTAGTATATTAAGGTGCACTTGGTAGAGCACACAGTTCATCCCACAGTTGTGCATACATGTTTGTGCGCAAAATTTACTTCTGATGCAGCAAGGAGTTTTGCATACAAAAAGTGTTCACAATGTGCATTTCTTAGCACCCTTGCATGGAAATTGAATGCTAATGATGGCATTAGCTGTTAACCCCCTAATGCAGAGAGATGTGCAGGCTTATCTCATGTTTTCATAAGTGCTGGAGTGCTTCTAGTCCAAGGTCGAGTAAAGTTTCCAAGGCTGTCTATGGGCGGAAGTGGGAGTTCTGGTGCTGGGACTTGTAGTCCATATTTTATGTGCAGGAAACATATTTTCTGTGCAAAACACATGTTTTCTGTGCATAAAATAATTTATGTACACACAATTTTTTTGTGTGCATACATCTTATTTTATGTGTTGAAAACTTTGTGTGCATAAACCATGTTTTCTGCATGTAAAATATTATTTATGAGCATAAATCATGCTTTGCAGTGTGCTAAGCCTTTTCTTTGCACACATTTTCTGATTTGTGTGCATCATTGAACTATTAGCATACCATTACCTTATTGCATCAGGAATTTAAAAAAATGAACTTGTGCATTAGGAAACAGTGCATTGAATTTCAGCTCCCGATTTTAATGCATAGCTTTTTACATCGGTCTCATTGTTTCTAGAATTTTATTGGCTTCTTATCTCTAGTGGAACAGCAGCAACTGCTCTCATCTCTTTGATGGAGAACTTTTTATTTTTCTCCCCATTCTCTTAGGACTGATCTTTGCCTATCACAGGTTGTGCTCTTTTGTCAACACTCCACTGACAGGTAGCACTCATTCCTTATCCTCAAAATGAGCAACCCTGTCAATCCTAACAGAAGGACCCCGAAGATATTTATGTCCCCAAAGACGTCTTTTATGTTCTAGGGCTGGTTATTGAGAGACCAATAAAAGCAGATGCAAAAGCCACTATTGTAGCAGTACGTCGGCTGTTTTTTGGGTAGCAAGTTAAAAGTAAGAGTGGTATGGTTTGACAGATGTTCATCTACTTCTCATGTTTTCAGGTTACTACTGAAAGCACCAGGACCCCACTTTAATATCAGTGTAGCAATTAGTCTAGCCACATGAGGACAGGATAATAAATAAGAGTTCTTATATGGGTTTCAAATAAGTTTTTGCCATAAATCTATTCAAGAACTACAAGAGATCACAGAAAGAGTAAGACAAGCGACAGTATCTGTAGAAACTGTGCAAGCAGGAGAACAAAGATGCAAATGGTTGAGAAAATAGCAAGATGAAAAGGGAGGATGACATTTTTTTAGTTATGTTAATTTTAGAGGAAGTAAAGTGGCATTGTAAGACTCTGAGAGGAAGGAGAGAAATATGTCGAGGTTGATAAAGAAAAAGTAGAACTGCTTGACAAATACTTCTGTTCTGTGTTAACTGAGGAAAGGCCAAGAGTAGGACCACAGAAAATGAACATAAGTAGAATTGGAAGTGAGGTAAACCTCAAAAGATATTTAGAAGACTGGTTCTAGAGGAGATAGCTAAACTAAAAGTATATAAAGTGATAGGAACAGATGGGCTGCATAGGAGGATTTTAAGGGAATTGAGACGTTTTGGCAGCTCCACTGGCTGACCTTTTTAATGTCTCTTTAACATCAGGAGTAGTTCCAGAGGACTGGAGACAGGCGGGATCTACAGGCCTGATAGTCTGACCTCTGTAGTAAGTACATTAATGAAATTGCTGCTAAAACAGAGATCATGCAGTTTCTACAATACAAAGGATTACAAGATCTGAGGCAGTATGGCTTTACCAGAAGTAGATCTTGTCAAGCAAATCTGATCAATTTCTTTCACAGGGTGACCATAAAGTGGACTCAGGGGAGGGAGAGTGTTAGATTTCAGCAAGGTTTTTGAAACAATTCCACAGAGGTGACTTATAAATTAGAGTGCCCTTGCTTTGTCATAAAGTGAATGACTGGGTTAGAAGCTGGTTGGATAGGAGACAACGAAGTATAGTGGTAAATGGAGCTCACACGGGGGGGGGGGGGGGTGTCATCAGTGGTATGACATAGGGATCAGTTCTTGGATGTTCTTGTAAGTGATATTGTGGAAGGACTATTCGGAAAGGTTTGTCTTGCCTTTTTTTTTTTTTTTTGCGGATGATATCAAAATCTGCAACAGGATAGGCAGTCGGGAAAGTGTGGAAAATGTGAGGCATTTTCCACACTTAGCATGTTAGCAGCTAAGATTAAATGCTAAAATATTACATTTGTTCCTCAAAAAAACCCCAAGGCAGTGGTACAACATAAGAGATGAAATTCTATGTATAAAACCAGAGTGGGATATAGGGGTGATTGTTTATGATGATCTTAAGTTGGACAAACTTTAACTCCCCCCCCCTTTATTTGTTTTGGCGAATTGTTGCTCCTAGGGGCACACAACTAATTTATACTCTTCAGGGGCTGCTCTGGCTAACCATTCCATCTCACGCTGACTTTTAATCCCCTGGGGGACTTTCTTTATGGGGGGAAGCTCTCGCTTATGGCCCAGACAATGAGAAAAGCTCATCAGTGTGCACAGTACTGTATGTGCTTCTCATGGGGTGAGAGGCTGAAATGATTGTCTGGACTAGGTCTGGGTGTTTATTATTATCAATCAGTAAACTATTTTAAAGTCCATTATCCAGATGTATGGGTTTACATCTGACTGATGGTACAGGTATAATTCTGGGTAGGTAGGTGTCCTTTTACCAGACCTCTTGGTAGAGCCCATGGTGATTTTATATGTGCGAACTCTCCCAGCAGCTGACCGGGAATCCTATTAAAGGGGTCCCCCAAGTCGCTTAAAAAATTTGACCTTTAGTTAATCTTCTTCTGTGGACACCCAGCCTGTCCTGGTCCCTTGGTGCTGGTGGAGATCCGTTTGGGGTCTCCTGCTCTTGATCTTCTTTTATACTTTAGTTGTTACTGCAGGGCATTACTCTTGGGGGAAAAATCTTTGGGATCAGTTCTCAGCTCTGCAATTCCAGTGGGGAAGGGGGATCCAAAACCTCCCCATTCTCTTTAAGTCCAAATAATACTTTCAAAAGTTAAAATGGATATCTTATCTGCCCTCACTGTCTCTTGCAGTAGGATCCATTACTGGTGCTTGCCTACCTAGGGTTTAAAGTAGACTCACAGGTCTTTTGTCCCCTGTAGAGAACCCCCTTCTCCCCCAATGCGTATCAGGCTTAAAATCTATCTCTCTGTAAAATAGAAGAAGGATCCTCAGGCAGGGAGTGCACTTCTAAAAGAAACTCCTTTGGATGAGAATGGAAGGCCTCACCAGAGTGTGGAAAAAAATAATTTTGCTCTCTGACTTCTCTTTAACTGAATCCCACAGGGTCTTAAAATGGCTGGGTTAAATACTCTTCGGGCATGCAGTCCAGACTCTCCAGGTAGGAGAGACTGAGGAATATGGATGGCTTCTCACTAATGTATTAAATTACAGGGTCAGTAACATCTGGTGGCCAGACCAAGCGGGTCTGCCACAAATCAAATGGATAAGGTAATGGCAAAAGCCAGAGATGTTTTGGTGCATAGGAATAGGCATGATGATTTTGCCTCTGTATAAATCCCTGGTGAGACCTCATTTGCAATACTGTGTATAGTTCTAGAGACCACATTTTCAAATGGATATAAAGGGGATGGAATTGGTCAAGAGGGTAGTTAACTAAAATGGTCAGTAATCTTCATTGCAAATCATATGTGGGCAGACTTAAATATCTAAACATGTATAACCTAGAGGACCGTGGGTGGGGAGATATGATAAAGACATTAAAATATCTCCAAGATAACAGTGCACAGGAGGCAGATCTTTCAATGGAAAGGAGACTCTAGAACAAGGGGTCATGGATTGAGGATGAAAGGTGGTTGATTGAGGAGTAATCTAAAGAAGTATTTCTTTATAGAAAGGTGATGGATGGATGGAACAGCTTCCCAGTGGAGATGGAGGCAAGGACAATATCTGAATTATAGAAAACATGGGTCAAATACAGGGGATATTTGCGGAAGTGGTAAGGATTGAAGAGCAGAGTAGTTGTGTGGCTGGACCGACAAGATGGGCCCTATGGTCTTTCTGTTGTCATGTTTCTATGTAGAATGAGGCCTCTAACTTGGTATGCATTTAGTTGTTTTTACTTTTGTTGAGTATATCACTAATTTAATTGGTCTGCTCTCATCTGATGAATCTAAGTGAGGAAAAGGTTAACGTAATGTAAAAATATATATAAAGCTCTAATCTTTTTTTTTTTTTTTTTTTTTTTTTGAAGAACACTGGAACTATTTTGGAGCAGATGAGAACCTAGGTCCAGTTGCTGTGAGCATTCGTAGAGAAAAACTAGATGAAACAAAAGAAAATGTCCCTCAGTACAGTTATCGCATCATCTTCAGAACCAGTGAGGTAAGTGATATAGGAATACAGTAGAATAATCAGCAATATAATCAGGTTTATATATTGTATTTGGATACTGATGTGTTAATTGCAAACTTTGTGAAAATTCTAACTATTTGCAGTAAGCAGTTCTCCCAGAAATAGAATATCTCCAATGTTTAAACCTGGACTTTGATCCTTAAGTGAAGGATGATAATCAGTATCTTGCATAGAAATCATTGCCACATGATGTGGATGGATTAAAGAGCCAAAAGGTAGATTTTAATATGCTAGCGTGGATGTCCACGTGCACGTGATTCTCACACGCACACATGGATGCACTAATTTTATAACATGCGCACATGTTATAAAAACTGCTACCCGCGCACACATACATGTCCGATTTTATATCTGCATGCCTATGTGCACGCAGGTGCCGAATCGTGCGCATAGGGGTGGGGAATTTTACAACATGTGCATGGTGACACGATTGGCCCTTTGCACAGTTGCCTCCCAGTACGCCCCAATATATATTTTTTAGCAAGGCCATGGGATTACTGACTTCTAGGTGTTTAAAAAAAAATAAATTATATATAGAGATATATGTAGATATATCTATCTCTATCTCTCTGTCTATGTCTCTCTCTATTGATCTGTGCTCCTAATAAAACAAGCCCAAATGTGATTGATGATAATGCTAAAGTTCATATAATACACTACCCAAATGTTTAGCTTTATGTAGTATTTAAGTAAATGGAAATTTTGGAATGGCAAGGGGTGTAGTTTACAAGGACATTTGTTCTCTGTCAATATCATTCTTAGAGACAGTATTTTCATGTTGAGTTTCTTAATCTCTCATGGACAGGCTTTACTGTCACTTTAAAGTTCCTTCTTAAATTGTGTGGCCTATTTTTGCTGTTTAAAATTTTAGCTGCCTTTTGCTTTTTTTTTTATTAAAGTAAAGCAGATGTACCTACTGTACTCCCTATAGAAAACCTGATTGCTCCAGGCTAAGTTTATCAGGATATAAGCAATGAATTCACTCTGTATTTTGCTATAAACCACTATTTTTCAATATAATATTTATGGTCTCCATATAATTAAGGATGCTGACTGTGCACTATAAAGGTATGACTGGTGTCTGTGATTATAATCATAGGTCATATGATTAACTTTTTGGTACAAATTTTCAAATATAAATAAAAGCATTTACCTTATGTAGGATATCTTCTGAGACAACTTTTCCAACCCAACACTGATCCAGGTTTCGAAATCTGCATCGGGGCACTTAAAGAAAACAAATGTTTCAGTAAAAAGTGATATATAGAAGCCGCATTAGGAAGGATACCCAAATACGTGTGAAAATGTCTACCGTGGCACTTCTAGTAATAATAGTAGTAATCTTTTTATTTGGACTTTTTTTTTTTATCATCATCTTTGCAGGTAATGTAATATATCTTGCTCTAAACGTTGATAGGTGTATATCATACATGTACACAGTGATATATTTGAAAAGCCTTGCAGTATAATATTCTAAGTCCATCCTACTGGCTGCAGTGCTTGGAAAGATAGCGTCAGCATCCTTGTATGCATTACAAGTGTTCAAAAACGCCACCTGGCTACTGATGCCATCTTTAAAGGGCACATGGCAGGGAAAACTCCCTCCAGCCAATCTGAATATGTGTCTGAGATCTGCTGACTAGTTCATTGAAAATATAACCCAAAGACACCTAAAGGACAGTCCTCAACATATGCTCACAAATGCACACTCACTTCTATATTTTGTACAAAAAGCTTTTAGTTTAAGTACCTCATCAAAAAAATCTCTTGTTGAATGAAAAATCTATAAAAATGTTCCCAGAACATTACTCAACTGAGAATGCACAAGGGTCCACTACCTAAACATCTTAAATATTATTTTCCCATTATAAAGAACCAAATGACACATTATGAAAAGGACAAAAAGTATTAACACTACCACTGCCCCATGACCTATACATAAAACACAAAGGACAGCACAAAAAAAGAAACAAAGGAACAGATTGAAAAAACGAAATCCACTTAAAAACTTCTTTTCAAAAATGAAACATTTTTTGGTATGAAAATCTCATCGCAAAATATCAAAAATAACAAAAACTCCTGATCTAAACAGATGTGGAGAATCGCAAAAGGGTCAAAAAACAAGAGAATGTCTCTTCACCGACTTGCGGTTCCCCGGGTAAATCATTGCTGATTTACCAGTCTACCTGTTGAGCCGGATCGGAGCGTGCAGCTTCGCTGCTATGAGAACTGTTGGAGCTATATATAAGCAGGCTGTGGTCGGCACTGATTTACCTGGGGAAACCACAAGTCGGTGAAGAGACATTCTCTTGTTTTTGTCTTTAAAGGAAACTCGGGCTTTATGAAATAGACAAGGTGTAAAAGATCTCTCCGTATTTTGATCCTTTTGTGGATGGTAGGGGGGTTATTGTTAAGAATAGGCCCTTTTAAATAACCAGGTTTTTAGTTTTTTCTTGAAAGTTTTTGGAGATATGATAGTGCAGGGAGTCTTTAAACCAGTGAGTATTTTGGTTATGAAGTGTTTTATGGATAATAGTGAGGGTCTTGTGGTGTATTCTGGCTGAGATAGGAAGCCAGTGGAGGTCTCTAAGGATTGTTGTAATATGATCTATTCTGCGGGAGTTGGTGAGGATTCTAGCAGCTGCTAGAAAAGATGAAATACAATCTCTGTTAACCATACATAAAAAAACATGTACGACATCAGTTCTACATAAATGCTGACCACTCTACCTCATTATTTAATCCCAAAGGAGCCAATGTGTGCCACTCAAATACATCGTTATTCCCATTGTCGAAATCGCCTCAATTATTATAAAGCTGTTTAATGACAAAAAACCCTAATGTCTTCTATAGTATGTTTTTCCATAAGCCAATGGGAGACCAACGGTGCATTCTCCCTGGCTGTGCAAACACTGCTCTTATGCTCAATAATACGTCGTCTGTTCTTTTGGTTTGACCTAGATATATATATATCTATATATATCTCTATATCTCTATATATCTCTATATCTATATATATCTAGATATCTAGATATATATATATCTATATCTATCTATCTATATATCTATCTATCTATATATCTATATATATATATATATATATATATATATATATATATCAAAGAACATGGACACACAATGGCATAAATGACACACTGGAATGTGCAAGAAAAATGTCCAGGTAAAATATATGAATGTGTCAACCTCCCATGAGAGAATTGTTGTATAGAAAGAACATTAGGGCAAACAGAACATATGCCACAACAAAATTGGCCTGCTTGTGAAGAATTGTCTGTGTGAACTGAGCAGTTCCTTACCAATTTGTTTCTTAGATTTTTGCCCCTTTTAACTGCAAAAATCGGATGCTCTTTAAAGCCTGGCAATGGCTTCAATATGGACCAGTGTTTCTGTATACGTTTAACCTGAGCCATTCTAGATGAAAAAGGTAAAGAGCAGACAGTTCTTGAGATGGGTTCCTTGACATTCTTAGCATATAGACCATGTTTAAAGGCTTTTCTTATATTACCATATGGGTATCCTCGGGCAATAAATGTCTGTGTTAACTCCTGAGCACAATATCTGTACATTGCAGGAGACTAACATAACCGCCTATATCTCAGGAATTGACCAAACCGGTTTATATGCTCGCATTTTGAGAAACAATTTGTTTATCCATCGCATTTATTTCATTTTGTTAGTTTTTGGTGACAATACATTAATGACTTGTTTTTTGTCTGAGCAGGTGATATGGATACTTTGTCAGTCTTTATGGCTGGGATTAATCAATATGATTATAATTTGGAGTTTTCGTTTGTTTCATACATCCCAAATTGTTTTTTTAGACATGGTAGTATACAAAATTGGTCAACAGATTAGTACATCTGTCTATAGGAAACCTACAGACAGAAATACCCTACTATACTTTCAAAGTTTCCATCTCCAGAGATGGATCAGTTAGTGTAACTAGGTATAAAAAAGGTTTGGATGAGTTTCTAGAGGAAAAATCCGTAAACTATTACAGTAATTAATAAGCAACAGTAGTTTGTGATTTATCTATTGTTTGGGAGCTTGCCAGGTACTTGTGACTTGGATTGGCCACTGTTGGAAACAGGAAACTGGTCTTGATGGACCCTTGGTCTGATCCAGTATGGCATATCTTATGTTCTTATGATTCCATGTCTGAGCCAAAGAACGATTCCATTTTGATTTCTTTGCGTAAAGCTTCATGTTTCTTCTGTATTATATAGATGCTATTCAAGAATTGATTGAAATTGAATGGGGCACCCTGGAAGCTAATTTTAAAGGGGGATGAGCCTTGAAAAGGCTGTACCGCCTAGATCTGGCTGCGAGAGAGCAGTTGTGCTCTCCGAAAGTAAATGCGCTTGTGTGTGCCGTCACCAAGCAGATGACTATTCCCGTAGAAGGGGGAATGGCATTGAAGGATGCACACAATAGAAGAATTGAGGCCATCCTTAAACAGGCCTTTGAAGTGATGGCAATGAATTTGCAGATAGCTTCTTGTTGCTCCCTCGTGGCTTGCTATTGTTTACGTTTCTCATAGAAAGTCGATGAGTCTGGTGTGAATTCCAGGGCAGTGATGGAACTAGCAGCCGCCTTTTTGATAGCTGCGGGCTGCGATTTGGGCTGCACTTCGGCCAGAACGGTGGCTTCTGTAATAGCGACCAGGCATCAGTTTTGGCTCAGGAATGGGTCGGCTGATACAACTTCAAAGTCTAATCTTACAAAATTGCCTTTTATGAGTGAGTTTGAAAAAATGGCCAATAAGTAGGATGAGGCCCAGGTTCCTCAGTTATCAGAGGATGAGAAGCAGGCGCCGCACTCCTTTTGGCATGAGATGTCATGCCAGGGGTTTCAGACGCAGCTTCTGAGAGGACCTGGCCTTTGGGTAGCTCTCAGCCTTTCATCCCAGGCAGACCAGAAGGGGTGCAGGCTCGGGTAGTGGTGCCCCTCGAGCCTCTCAATGAAGGTGTGCTGACCCACTCCCAGGAACAGGAGATAGAGGGTTGCCTCTCTCTTTATCGGAGATGGGTTGAGATCACATCAGACTAGTGGCTCTGGTGGTGAAGAGAGATGGCTCCACTCTGGAGTTTCTCAGTGTCGCTCGAAACGTTTTCATGGTGTCTCCCTGCAACTCTCTGCAGAAGAATCAAGAGGTGGAGTGTATATTGTCAAGGCTCTTCAAGTTGCAGTGCCTGTGTCACAATATGAGCCGATATTCCATTTATTTCATTGTGCCCAAAAAGGGAGCTCCTTTCGCCCCATCCTAGATCTCAAGAGAGTCAACCGTCATTTGTGGGTTACTTGTTTTCGCATGGAAACCTTACGCTCCGTGATAATGCCAGCACAGTGGGGGAAGTTTCTGAAGTCTCTGGATTTGTCGGAGGCATACCTTCATATTCCCATCTGTCTGGAGCATCAGCTATTTGTGTTTCACTGTTTTGAGATGACATTAGTTTCAAGAGCTGCCTTTTGGGTTGGCCACTGCGCCAAGAACCTTTTCCAAGGTTATGGTGGTGGTCGTGGCAGTGTTCAGGCCCAAAAAACAAGAAGGAAGTCTGTCTAACAAAGCCGTGAGGGATGCAAAAAAAGAGATGCCGAGGGTCCTCAAAAGGTTTATTAATCAAACAATATTCCGTAAATGCCTGACTCTAGGTCTCAGTTTCGCCCAGTGGGGGCTGCTTCAGGGGCTACAATAAAATCATTACAGAAATAGCATTAGTTACAATTGTATTCATAGACAACACACAGAAACATGAATTACAGTGGCAGTGTTCAGAAAGGATGGTATTCCGGTCACCCATACTTATACATTTGGATGATTCAGGCCAAGAGTATGGAAAAGAGCCTTCAGGTCTCACACAAGGTGATCTCCTTGTTACATGAACAAGGTTGGACGGTGAACTTGACTAAGAGCAATCTACGGCATCTCAGACACTGGAGTATCTTGGTGTTTGCTTCGACATCAAGCAAGGCAGCGTGTTCCTGCCAGAGGGCTGCATTCAGAAGCTGATGACACAGGTGCGACTATTGACAGAAACAATATGCGCGACAGTGTGGTTTTATCTACAGGTGCTCAGGTTGATGGCAGCCATCATAGAGGTGGTTCCATGGGTGAGGGTGCATATACGCGCTCTTCAGCACACTCTGCTGTCTTGGAGTCTACAGTATCAAGACTATTCAATATGGCTCCATCTACTAGTGGAGATCAGCATACAACTGCAGTGGTTGCAAGCGGATCATCTAAGGAAGGGTGTGACCCTACGATCACCAGATTGGATAGTACTAACAATGGATGCGAGCCTGCAGGTTGACAATGCAAGGGCACTGGAATACAGAAGAGTCTTTCTAGAGCATCAATTGGCTGGAAGCCCCAGCTGTCTGGCTGGCATGCTTTCAATTCCTCAACCCATTGCAGGGTCAAGCGGTCCAGATAATGTCAGACAATGCAACGATGGTGGCTTACATCCATCGCCAGATAGGAACCAAGAGCCAGCAAGTGTCAGAAAATTGCCCAACTCATGGACTGGGTGAAAGTGCATCTTCAAGAGATCTTAGCCTCCCACATTGCAGGAAAAGACTATGTAGAGGCGACTTTCTCAGCAGACAGAGTCTGGATCCAGGAGAATGGGAATTGTGAAATGAGGTATTCCAGCTCATAGTGGATCGCTGGGGCCTCCCGTTTCTATACCTGCTGGCGACATCTCACAATGTGAAGGTTCCTCGCTTCTTCAGGAGAGATCAAAAGCACTTGGCCATCAATGCCCTTATGCAGGAGTGGCAGGAGGGCAAGCTCCTACATGCCTTTCCTCCATGGCCCATATTGGGCCGAATGATTTGGAGGATCGAGAGTCATATGGGGATGGTTCTTCTGGTGGCACCGGATTGGCCCAGCAGGCCGTTGTATGCAGATTTTGCGAAGGATCTTGATGGACTCGCCTATCCAATTCCCAGTTTATATGGATTTACTGCAGCCAGGGGCCTGTGGTTCACAAAGATCTGACTCAATTTTGTCTTCCGGCATGGCCCTTGAGAGGGCTCAATTGCTGAAGCATAGATATTCCACTGTGGTGATAGCCACCTTGCTACGAGCGAAGAAAGTTCTCCACTTCATTAGCCTATGTGCGGGTTTGGCGAGTGTTTGAGGCTTGGTGTGAGGATCAAGGGGTTCATCATCATTTGGTCAAGATTTTGCTGATTTTGGAATTTTTGCAGGATGGATTGAGAAAAGGGTTCTCCCTTAATTCATTGATGGTACTGGTGGCGGCACTTGCCTGTTTACGAGGTCAAGTAGATGATGGACCCTTGTCGGCTCTTCCAGATAAGGCTCGTTTCTTAAAAAGTGTAAAGCAACTTTGTTCTCCTCTGTGCTTGCTGGTGCACTTGTGGAGTCTTAATCTGGTTTTGGATTTTCTGGCGGGTCCCACCTTTCGATCCCTGCGTGAACTTTCCTTGAGGTTACTTTCCTTGAAAACGATGTTTCTTGTGGCAGTTCGTTTGGCGCGTAGAGTTTTCGAACTGCAGGCTTAGTCTTGCTGGGAACCATTTCTACGAGTGACTCTGGGGGCGATACAGTTGCATACTGTTCCATCTTTTTTGCCAAAGGTGGTCTCGGATTTTCACTTGAATCAGTCAGTTTCCCTGCCGACTCTGGACAGGGAGAGAGAGAGATGTGGATTGCCTGTAATGGTCCTTGCATGTCAAGAGGTATTCGGAGGTTTCTGAACCTCTCAGGATGAAGGACTGCCTGTTTATACTCCAGGGTGAGCCGGCCGCTTATGTGGATGCTGAGCAGCTGTTGCCTAGTCAGGTTAGGGCTCAAGCAGTGTCATGGGCAGAGATTAGATTGTTGTCTCCTGTCGATTTGCTGAACTGCGACATCCTCCTTACATACCTTTTCCAGGCATTACCACCTGGATGTGCAGGCCCATGAGGATGCAGCCTATGCATGTGCGGTATTGATCAGACCGCGGGCAGCCTCCTGCCCTATTCGAGAGTAACTTTGGACATTCCACTGGTCATAGATCCACCTATCTGAATGCTAAGAAAGGAGATATTTCTATTTATCTGATAATTTCCTTTCCTTTAATAAATATAGGTGGATCCATCTTCCTGCATTTGGCTGCCAGATGTTGGTGCTATTGTCATCCTGCATGGCTGGGTGTTCCAGAGATTACTGGTAAGTGTCAGTCCAGTCCCTAGTCTAGTGTTATTACACTCCTTGTCTGAGCTCAGTGGTTTCCTGTTAGCGGCGAGCTGGAGTGGTTTCCTGTTAATAATCAAGTTTTGTTAGTTTGTCCATAGTGGCTTTTGCAGAGAACACTGGTTGGCTGATGTAAGTGCTTTGCTTCATCTCCATTTGCTGGTAGAGGTGCATAACCCCCACTGGTCGTTGATCCACCTATCCTTATTAAAGAAAAGGAAATTCAGGTAAGTAGTAACTTCTCCTTACAAACTTCTGGTCACTGCCATGCTTATTTTTTCACAAGTTTTTGTGTGCATGAAGTTGAATTTTAGAATTACACTTTATCAAAAATTGTATGCAGTGGCTGAAATAAGCCATTTGATGTTTGTAGGTATGTATTAAATGTAATATATTATATTTTATGTGTATATTTAATCTCTATAGTATATGTGTAAACCAACGATTGCAACTGTATTGCTTATACTTCATTTTCAGAAATTCAAGAAAAGGTGAAACAATTTAAAGAAAAATAAACATTTTTTATGTTGTCGTTTGAAAAAGTTCTGAGTCAATAATCTAACCCATTGATTCTCAATCCAGACCTTGGGACATATTCAGCTGGTATTCAGGATATCCACAATAAATATGTATAAGAGAGATTTGCATACGATGGAGGCAGCGCATGCAAATCTACTTCTCACACATTCGTTGTGGATATCCTGAAAACCAGACTGGCTGGGTTGAGAATCACTGGTGTAATCCATATCTCTGGGAATGCAGAACAATCACTAAGCCTTTGGGCTACTTGGCTTATTTATTTGGTTTGATATACTGCCTTTCAATATTCAATCAAGGCAGTTTACAATAAAAATAAGAAAACATGAGAAAGCATAAATACAGAAAAATATAACTCATAAAATACAGTTTACAATAATATAAACACCATAATATACAGTAGTGGATATTTCAAATTGACAAAAGCCAGTGAGATAAAAACAAGGATAGCTAGATCTATACATTTTAGTTCTCACTAAGTGACTCTTCCCCTATCTCTTCCCATCTTTTCCATGAGCATTGATATGCAAAGTTATAAGGGGTAATTTTCAAACAGTTTACATTGGGACAGAGTCCACAGGTACTTTTTTACGTACAAACTTTGTACTAGTTTTCAAAGAGAAATGGCATATAAGATTTCACTTAGAAGCTTGCCGTGGATACAAATACCCATGGATATTTGTACCTACTTTTGTGCAAGTTCTATTTCCACTGAATGTAAAGCATATGGAGCTGAAAATTATTTCTCTGCATGTTTTCTTTCCCTTACCTAAACACCACCTTTAAATTGTGGAACAATATGTATCTTTTTAGCCATATTGCAGGAGAACAGTTTTCAGCAAGCCTAATTTCGGGTGTAAATCAACTCTCCACCACTGGTAATATTTACCTGTGCCTCCCAGAAGGCTTGTTTTTAAATTTTAAATTGTTTCGGTTGATTTTCTCGTAGGCCTCCTGAGCCCGGAAATCCCGCAGTGCTCCACCCCCTCTCTGTCTGCATTAGGCTTTCGACAAATAGTTAATCAAGCAACACACAATGCAGGACACACATTAGATTTGATATTTATCAATTCTTACATCTATAGCCCTTGCAGTCGCACTATTAATACAATCCCATGGTCTGATCATAAACTAATTTCCACTGAGATTAATGTCCAATACCCATCTCTAGCAACGCCAGCTACAAAGACTAAAATTGAATATAGGAAACCCTGTCAGTTAGATACCCTAACTGATCATCTCACTAATGCACTGAAGGAATTAGATTTATCAAGTAGTAATGACGCAGTTAATTTTTGGATTTCACTAACTAAAAAACTAAAACTAAAAATAATATAAGTGGACAGCAGATAATTGCTGTCCACTTACTAAAAAAGTTATTTCTATTAACAAAAAACATTATTCACCATGGTACACCACCGAGTTGAGAACCCTAAAAAGAACACTGAGAAAAGCAGAGACAATGGAGAGCATCTCCTACGACTGACTTATTAACAAAATATAGATCAATCCTACATAAATACAACGAATCCACAACAAAGCAAAGAGAGAATTTTACTCCAACAAAATAAATAATTTTCAATATAGCACAAGAGCACTGTTTTCCTACGTAAAATATCTGACAAATCCCATATAAATTCCCACATCAGACAATTCTATTAATTCTAATACAATTGCCCAATATGTCAACGATAAGACTTTAAACACTAAAAAAACCCCATCTCCTCAGACAATGCAAATCAAATTGTACTACCAAGCAACCCTAAAGACCATTTAACTTCTTTTGAAACAATTTCATCTGCTGAAGTAGAGGGTATAATAAAAAATATGAATCCAGCTTCCCATCCAATTGACCATATTTCAATAAACCTATTAAAAGCAGTCACCAATATAGTTTCCAGACCTATTGCGGATATAATTAACTTATCTATTGATGAAACAAATGTTCCAAACATTTTAAAAATGGCCATAGTAAAACCTATCATGAAAAAACCACAACCCAATTCTCTTGATTTGTCAAATCTAAGACCAATTTCTAATTTACCCTGTATATCTAAGATTTTGGAGAAGGTAATTAACAAACAATTAACAGATTACTTTGAAACCCATAGTACACTATTCCCTGTACAACATGGATTCAGAAAATATTTTAGTACTGAGACCCTGTTAGCATCTTTACATGACATTATCCTTAGAGGAGCCGACAACAGCCAAACTTATTTTCTGATTATGCTGGATATATCTTCAGCATTTGATACAGTTAATCATAAAATTCTCTTAGACAAGGTATTAAAGACTCTGCACTGAAATGGTTTGACTCCTACTTACTTTTAAAGTAAAATTTCATAATAAAGAATCTCAACCAATTGATATTCAACACGGAGTATCACAGGGATCCTCTTTGTTAGCGACCCTTTTTAATGTTTACACGCTTCCTTTATGCAGAATTTTATCTGGTCTCAGTCTTTTATTTATGCTGACGATATGCAAATTTTAATTCCAATCGAAAAATCAATTGATCTACCTCTTAAGCTTTGGGATATATACCAATCTGCCATTAATAAAGTTCTATCCAAAATAAATCTCTTCCTAGCGTGTAGCAGATGGACTCAGGACAAATGGGTATAGTGTACTCCTGATAGCAGTTGGAGACTGATCAGATTTCAATCAGACGTCAGCCCCTAGTACATATACCCCTGCAGGAAGTGCAGCTCTTCAGTATTTTCCGTCTCCATAGTAGTTAGGGACTATCTGCACGCTCTCACAACTCAAAGTAGAAAACCCAAAATTTGAAGAAAACCTACCTCTGAAGATGAGCCCCGCTCTCCTGCGGTGATACCCTCGGGTCCCTCCCCCAGTTGAGATTTCCTGAGGTGATTTCCGTGGTCCCTCGGAGGTAAGCCTCGGTGCGACGGCCGAATTGCGGCGAGGACCTAGCCCCCGATCCCGGGCGCGGCTGAGAAGCAGCGGGTGCACCCTCGAGCGCGGCGGTGAAGGTATTTGCCCTCTCCCCCCGCAGCCGGAGACTGCCCGGAACGGAACTGGGAAGCGCCAAAGACAAGACAAGGTAAGGTAGAGATCCTCAGTGTTGACTCCGGTCTCTGAAGTTCGAGGAGTCGCACAGGTCGCCGGCCAGAACCAGTGCCGCCGGGTTGATCCGCCCTAGCAGGGCCAGGCCCCGGTTAGTTTCAAGTGTCTACCCACATGGAGACCCTCCGAGGTGGTCGCCATATTGCCCGAGTGGTCGCCGTCGCCATCTTGGCCCTATTCGCTGCTCCGTTCGTCGGCTCATCCCGAGCGCACAAGTCTAGCTAGGCGCACAAATTTCATGTGCGCATAAAGTCACACGCACATAATCCTTGTGCGCATAAAGTTACATGCACAAGGGCCGTGCGCATAAGTTATATGCGCGCCACACGCCTACCGGGTTGAGCGCATAACCACGACTTGGGCGCATAACTGTGCCCACAACCCACACACATATCTTAGACATGCCGGAGTGCATAAGGGGTTACGCACCGATAACCATGGCACCACCGGAAACAGAGATAAAGGCTCAAGGCCTCTGCCCAGCATGCCATATCAGAGCCGCACAAAGCGAGGAAGCCAATGCCCTGTGCGCTCAGTGCAAGGAGACCCTGGGATATCCAGCCCAGGGCCAGTCCCACCCAGGGCCGAGTAATAGCTCCTCGGTGGGTATCCCGGACCTAGCAAATCCCAGCGGGACACCACCGCAGACAGGGACCCCCAGGGACCCAGCGCTGCTTGGCTTGGATCCAGCGTCTATCTCATGGGTGGAGTTCTTCAAAGAGCTACATACCTTTGTTCACATGCAAACTGAACCTCTGGCTGATCAGCCACATTTGCCGCCAGAAGACCTGTATGCCCCAGTTCCCTCGACAAAGGTTTCTACCGCCCAGAAGCCCCACCTATGGTGACACAGACTACTCATCAAGAAGCGCGGGCAGTCAGACTAGCCTGTCTACGATTCACCCACAGACTCAGAGACAAAGCGGCCAGAGTAATGTCTGACAACACCACAACAGTGGACTACATCAACCGGCAGGGGGAAACCAGAAGCCAGCAGGTGTCTCTGGAAATAGACCCCCTAATGGTGTGGGCGGAAGTAAACCTCCAGGAGATCTCGGCCGTCCACATCGCCGGGAAAGACAACATCACGGCAGACTACCTCAGCAGGGAAAGTCTAGATCCAGGAGAATGGAAGCTGTCGTCCACAGCGTTCCAACTGATAGTGAACCGGTGGGGGACACAGGATATGGACCTTCTGACAAACTGGTCCAACGCCCAAGTACCCAGCTACTTCAGCCGCAGGCGGGAACCTCAGTCCCAGGGGATCGATGCCCTGGTACCGACCTGGCCACAGGGGACCCTATTATACGCATTCCCGCCATGGCCCCTATTGGGCGCAGTCATTCACAAGATACAACTACACAGGGGACTAGTTCTTCTAGTGGCCCCGGACTGGCCAAGAAGACCATGGTACGCAGACATGAGAAGACTACTGGCAGGGAACTCCCTACCACTGCCTCCACACAGAAACCTGCTACAACAAGGACCGATCCTCCACAAGGATCCAGCTCAATTCTCTCTTACGGCCTAGCCATTGAGAGGGCTCGCCTGAGAGCGGATACTCGGGGGCTGTAATCGACACCCTACTCCGAGCACGCAAGTTCTCCACATCTCTAACGTACATAAGGATTTGGAGAGTATTTGAAGCCTGGTGCGAAGACCACGACATCAAGCCATGCTCAAGTAAAATTCCCATGATCCTAGAATTCTTACAGAACGGGCTACAGAAGGGGCTGTCCCTCAACGCCATCAAGGGTACAGGTAGCCGCATTGGCATGCTACGGCTCCAAGAACGAGGGTGACAGCATAGCTTCTCACCTGGACGTGTCACGCTTCCTGAAAGGAGTCAAGCACATACGCCCACCACTAAAGTGGCCGGTACCTCTTTGGAATCTCAACTTGGTCCTGGATTTCCTAGCAGGAACCTCTTTCAGGCCCCTCCGAGGTCTGTCCCTCCGCCTGTTAACATTAAAGACAGCATTTCTGCTGGCGGTTTGTTCAGCCCGCCGCATTTCAGAACTACAAGCACTGTCCTGCCGTGAACCGTTCCTCCGGCTCACTCCGAGAGCCATACAGCTACGCATGGTCCCTTCGTTCCTTCCCCCTTAACCAAACCATCTCGCTACCATCGCCAGATGACTTGAAGAATTCGGAAGAAGCTTGAAGTCTACGTCACCTCAACATCGGCAGACTTCTATCCAGATACCTGGAAATGTCGGAACCCGTACGAAAAACTGACCACCTTTTCGTCCTTCACAGTGGGAAGAGACAAGGGGAAGCGGCCTCGCGGGCAACCATAGCCCGCTGGATCAAGGAAGTCATCAAGGCGGCCTATGTAGAAGCAGGCAAACCACCGCCTCTACAGGTCAAGGCCCATTCTACCAGAGCCCAGGCAGTATCCTGGGCAGAAACCAGAATGCTGTCACCCGCCGAGATTTGCAAGTCTGCGACATGGTCCTCCATCCACACCTCCAGATTTTACCGCCTGGATGTTCAGGCTCTGGAGGACACTGCATTTGCAAGGGCAGTACTAAGTGGGTCACGGGCTGCCTCCCACCCGTTTCGGAAGTAGCTTTTATACATCCCATTGGTCCTGAGTCCATCTGCTACACGCTAGGATATGGAGAAATTACTTACCTGATAATTTAGTTTTCCTTAGTATAGACAGATGGACTCAGCATCCCATCCTTGGCTGCCGTTACACATAATTCGAATGATCAAGGGTAAGCCATGTTTTCAGTCACTGCGGATTTCCACCCTGCCGGGTGTCGACGCTTCCGGTTGAGTACACTGGCGGTCTCCAGCTATAGTCAATCCAACCAGTTCAAGTTAATCAAGTTAACCAAGTTATAAAGTTCAACCAAGTTATGAAGTTATCAAAGTTATTCAAATTAGTCAGTCACACATATATCCACAATGCTTTTCGAGGAGAATACTGAAGAGCTGCACTTTCTGCAGGGGTATATGTAATAGGGGCTGACGTCAGATTGAAATCTGATCCGTCTCCAACTGCTATCAGGAGTACACTATACCCATTGGTCCTGTCTACACTAAGGAAAACAAAATTATCAGGTAAGTCATTTCTCCATTCTCTGAATGCGAAAAAGACTGAAATCTTATATATTGGCCCAAAATTAACCCAGTCAAAAGCACTTGAAATTCAGGAAGCTGCCAAAAATTATCCCATTTCCCTGGAGATACGAGATCTTGGGATCTTCCTTGATTGCGAATTCACACTGAAAACATGCATTAAAAAAATCATTAACAATGGGTATTTTAAATTAAATGTACTTAAAATATTGAAGCCTCTCTTATTTCCAAAAGATTTTAGAACAGTTTTATAAGCTCTTGTTTTATCAAAATTAGATTACTGTAATTCACTGTTTTTAGGCCTACCAGCGAATGTGACAAGACCATTACAACTGTTACAGAACTCAGCAGCTAGACTCCTTACAGGAACTAAAAGATCTGATCACATTACACCAATATTGAAAGACCTCCATTGGTTATCTGTTAAATGTAGGGCGCAGCATAAAGTTCTATCGCTAATTCATAAAACCCTCTACAATGAAAAGATAGAATGGTTAACCTCAACATTACATTTTCATATCCCTTCAAGAATTACAAGATCAGTAGGTATAGAGATGCTACCCATACCTTCTCCAAAAATTGCTCATTTAAATAATGTCAGAGAAAGGGCTATTTCCATTGCAGGGCCTCAGCTGTGGAGCTCTCTACCCCAGGATCTAAGGATGGAATCTGACATTAAAATATTTAAAAAGGGTATTAAAACATGGCTATTCAATTAAGCCTTCCAAGAGCTTTAATCTGAGGATTATACGCCCCTTTAATATAAACACTTAATTATTTTATCTCTGCTCTTACTGTTCTGCCTCTTTAACTGTTTACATTTTGTTTATTTATTTTACTATTTTATTTGTTTTAATGGTTTATTATGAAACTGTATTTTCTTCTCGTCTTTTAATTTTGGAAATGCAAATATTTTTAAACTAATATTTAACTATTGTAAACAGATGTGATATGATCTCATGAAACTTCAGTATATAAAAAATTTAAATAATGATGATAACCATGTAAATGGTTTTGAGAAAAGTGAAATCCTGTTTCAGAAAGCAAATGTTTTTTCCCAAAGAGCAGAGTTGTAATGGGACATTTTTTTTTCTTTTTTGACCAAGTAGCTCTTTGCTTTAGGCTTGTAGAAATGTATAATTGCTATGGACACTTAAAATTTGCACAAGTTGCATTATATTGGTAAAAATGATCTCCTATTTTTAAGCATTTTCTAAAACATTCCTTTCTTTGATAAGCAACTTAGAATAATACAAACATGAATGCATCCAAAATTTGTATGCTATACATTTGTTAAAGTTTTTGTAGTACCTACCTATATGAGCACTATTTATAGAAAGTTCTCTCTTATGTAATAGCTAGTAGACAACATCTGTGTTTAATATCTGGTAATAATCAATAGAGGTCATGTATAGCTGCCAAACCACGTAGATTTCTCATTCTTGGAGTCAGGCCATAAGGCATCTGAAAACAGATTTTTCTTTTTATCTTCTCAAGTAATATTCCATAAAAGGAAGGACCCTTTGAAAACAGGAGGTTGAGTACCTGAGTACAGCAATCAAATGATCAACAGATTTTACTGATTTGTTAGTCTATAGAATACAATATGTGCAGGCTGCCTGAAGAACCAAAACTCTGCCAACATAATAAATAAGAATGTGACTGGTTGCTCAGAAAATCTACAAAATAGCAGTTGTATTATGTCTACAAAACAAGAAATTGTATGTGACACAGATGATATGCTATGCAAGTCCTATTTAGTTTTATGTACCACTGTTCATTCCATAAGAACATAAGGTATGTCATACTGGGTGAGACCAAGCATCCATCAAGCCCAGGTCCTGTCTCTAACAGTGGCCAATCCAAGTCACAAATACCTGGCAAGTACCCAAACATTAAGCAGATCTCAACTACTAATGCCAGCAAAAATCATTGGCTATTCCCTATTGATTGATAGCAGTTTATGGACTTTTCCTCCAGGAATGTATCCAAACCTTTTTTTAAACCCGGCTAAACTAACTACCTTAACCACATCCCCTGGCAACGAAATCCAGAGCTTTGAGTAAAAAATAATTTTCACAGATTCTTTTTAAATGTTACTAGCTAACTTCATAGAGTACTCCCTAGTTCTTGTATTATCTGAAAGAGTAAATAACCATTTCACATCTACCCGTTCAAGACCTTTCATGATTTTGTACACCTCTATCATATCCCCCCCTCAGCCTGTCTCTTCTCCAAGTTGAATAGCCCTAAGCTCTTTAGCCTTTCCTCATAGGGGACCTGTTCCATGCCCTTTATCATTTTGGTTGCCCTTCTCTGTACTTTTCCTCCGTGCAACTATATCTTTTTTGAGATGTGGCAATCAGAATTGTATACAATATTCAATATTCAAGGTGCGGTCTAACCATGGAGCGATTCAGAGGCATTATGACATCCACTGTTTTATTTGCCATTCTCTTCTTAATTCCTAACATTGTTTGCTTTTTTGACTACAACACACTGAGCCAACAATTTTTTATTTATTTATTCGTTTAGAAAAATAAATAACACAAGGATACTCTTGTGACAGAAAAAGCATTGAGACTTGGAATACACAAAAAAAGAAAATATATAATCATTGTATAGCCTCAAATTTAAAATAAAATGCGGGGGAGACATAAGATCAAAGGAGCCAATACAGAAATCAAAAGAAAGAGATACAGAAATTATATTGGGACAATCCAAAAAAAAAAAAAAAAAGCTGATCAAGAGATATCAATTAGAAACAAGGTGAGCATCCAGATATGATCTCAGCTGTGCAGGATCCAAATATATAAACTTAGAGTTTTGATGAGTAAAAATATATTTGCAAGGGTAATGTAAAAGAAAGTTAGAGCCAAGGGATATAACCTTTTGACACATGGTGAGGAATTTTTTCCTTCTTTCCTGCGTGGCACGTATAATATCTGGATACATCAATACATGCTGACCAAAAAATAGACATGTTCTTTGGCAAAAAGACATCTTCAGAACATAATCATGTCTTTAGAGAAAACAAAAGAAACATCCTACGATTGGAAAGCACTGGATCAGCAAGATTCTAAGAACTGTGTTAAGTTCAAACTCTGCTGGTGAATAAAAGCAGTCACCAACCCCTTCAACCCGCGATCCTCTACTCGCTCTCTCACCTCTCTCCGCCGGGGCTTGTGCGGTCGGCGCAGCCCATCCAGGGCAAGAGCCCGCTCACCCGAGCCGTGCGGAGACCAGCAACAATGTGGTGATGAAGCCGCACCCCCTAGAAACCGGCCAACCAATCAGAAGCTACCAGGAGCCAAGTAAGGCCCTTTAAATCTCGGCCCTGCTCGGCGGCATCTCTTTCGTGGCGGCAACCCCCTCAACCTGCGATCCTTTCTTCGTTCTCTCACCTCTCTCCTCCGGGGCTCGCGCGGTTGGCGCAGCCCATCAGGGGCAAGAGCCCGCTCACCCGAGCCGTGCGGAGACCAGCAACAATGTGGTGACGAAGCCGCAACCCCCGGAATCCAGCCGACCAATCAGAAGCTACCAGGAGCCAAGTAAGGCCCTTTAAATCCCGGCCCTGCTTGGCAGCGCCACACACCGGGCATCACACGCACGAAGGAGCGCGACCTAAGGGGCCTGCCCCTTAGTGCGCCCCTTCGTGCGACCCAGAACCCAGAGACACTCGCCCAGCACTCATTCCAGCTCAGCAACAGACGGACTCTTGCCCAGCACTCATTCTACTTCCAGCTCAGCAACAGACGGACGCTCACTCTCTTCTCTTCCCCCATAATAAGAGAAGCAAGACACAAGGCTTCCTAACTAAGCATACAAAGATGCTAACTTATCCTATCCCATCATTAGCCATCCATACTACAACAGGAGAAAACCAGCAATCCCTGCTCACCCCCACCAAAAGAGATCTCTGATTCTCATCATGACATCCCCACTTACACAATTCCTTGGTCTCTCACATTTCTCACTAACCCTTCTCAACGCCTAATCCCTCACAAAAAAAACTCACATCATCAACGACTAACTAATGGATTCGAAACCTGATATCTGCGCAATTACTGAAACATGGCTGAAACATACAGACATAGCCCTCATCAACCAACTACCGCTACAGCTCTACGACATTTTCCCAATACCCAGACAGAAAAAAAGAGGCGGAGGCATTCTTCTAGCTGCAAAAAAAGAGCTAAAATTAACTCCTCAAACAGTGAAAACGGCTTCCAAACTAGAAATTGGCCTCTTCAAATCTAACCAACTTCAAATCTGCCTAATCTACTCCCCCCTGGGCTCCTTGAATCTGACCCCTCTCCTCTCATCGAGCTTATCGCCAAACGAGTCAATGCAGACTCCCCAGCTATTATCTTAGGGGACTTCAACATTCATGTAGACAAGACTCCAATGTCCCCCAACTGCGAAGCCCTTCTATCCTCCCTCAAGGCAATGGGATTTAATCAAATCAACAATCCCACTCACAAAGCTGTCCATACCCTGGACCTCATTTTCATAAACTCAACTGTCACACTCATATCCCCTACGTCCTGCACCCCTATCCCTTGGTCGGACCATTCGATGATCACTTCTGACCTCTCAATAAAGAAATATCAAACCCCCCCTCCTTCTCAAAACACACATCCACTTCAGAAAACCCTGCTCCATGGATGACCTCAGTTCCCACCTCTCTAAGGACCTTCAAAACCTGGATTTCTCTAACGCAGACTCTTCCCTGACGTCTTGCCTCAACATCACTAACTCAGTGGCAAACAAATTATGTCCCATGACCACCAAAGAAATCAACCCGGCTCTTAAAAACAAAAAAACATGGTTCTCACCAGAGCTGAAGAACCTAAAACAAGAGCTAAGACACAAGGAACAGAGATGGTGCAAGAACCCTTCACCCACTTCACTGTCAGTCTACAAAGCCACAGGAACATCATACTCCGCACTAAAAGAGGTTTATACGCCAGCAAAATCCACAACATCCTCTACGACGCAAAGGCCCTGTTCTCATACGTCGCAGCTCTTACAAAACCTTCCCCTCCCTCCATCCCAGATGACAAAGCTCAAACTAAGTCTAACGAACTGGCAACTTTCTTCGAAAGAAAATTCTCCAATCTCCTAGCCCCGCTCATTCTCTCAAATACCCAACCTCCCCCTCCATACACACCCCCCAATGGCCTAAAGGCGAACTTCGACACCTTTGATCTCACATCATCCCTAGAAATTGAATCTATCCTTAAGAAAATGAAACCCTCCTCGCACCCCTCAGACCACATCCCTACTAAACACTTACTCACCATCCCAAGCACCATCTCCAAACCACTAGCAGAAATCATAAACTACTCCCTAACACAAGGATCAGTACCTGACCCTCTGAAAATCGCCTCTCTTAAACCACTTCTTAAGAAACCAAACCTGGACCCAGTAGACCCAGCTAACTTCCGCCCTATAGCTAACCTTCCTTTTATCGCCAAACTAATGGAGAAACTGGTCAACTCCCAACTCTCTGACTATCTGGATAATCAGAGGATTCTCTACCTGGCTCAGTACGGATTTCAGAAATCCTTAAACACAGAATTCCTCCTTATCTCACTAACAGATAATATTCTCATGGGCTTAGACAAAGGTCAATCATACCTACTGGCACTACTGGATATTTCAGCTGCGTTTGACATGGTAAATCATTCCACTCTCTTAAACCGCCTTGCAGACATTGGCATCTCGAGTACAGTCCTCAACTGGTTCAAGTCCTTACTGAGCAATAGGAGCTACAAGGTCAAAATAAGCAACAAAGAATCCCATCCTTTTAGCTCTTCACATGGAGTACCACAAGGATCGTCCCTCTCTCCCACCCTCTTTCTCAGATATCTGCAACCCCTCTGTCAGTTCCTCGCAAATCTGAATCTAACACACTTCATTTATGCCGACGATGTTCAAATATTAATCCCCATAACAGAATCCATCTCAAAAACCCTCAAATTCTGGAACAGCTGCCTACACTCCATCAACCTGCTCCTCTCTAGCCTCAACCTAGTCCTAAACACCAACAAAACTGAACTCCTCCTCATCTCCCCCAACGACCATATCTCCCACCTCAACAACCTCACTATAGCTTCAGCCTCCTCAACCCAAGTGAGAGATCTTGGCACTATACTAGACAACTGACTGAACTTTAAGAAATTCATTAACAATACCACAAAGGAATGCTTCTATAAATTACATGTCCTGAAAAGGCTAAGACCACTCCTGTGCGTCCACGATTTCCGCACAGTCCTATAAGCCACCCTATTCTCAAAAACAGACTACTGCAACTCTCTACTCCTTGGCCTCCCTGCAACTTCAACCAAACCTTTGCAGATGCTCCAGAATGCAGCCGCAAGGATACTAACTAATTCTAGTCGAAGAGAACATATCTCGCCTATTCTCAAAAATCTACATTGGCTTCCCATCAACTGCAGAATCCTTTATAAGTCCCTGACCATCATCCACAAGATCATCCACAATCAGTCCTCACTCCAGCTAAAAATCCCGCTCCACCTACACTCCTCCATGAGACCTACCAGAGAGGCCTATTAAGGTACCCTCCAAGTTCCCCCCACCAAGTCCATGCTCTACCCCTCCATAAGGAAACGTGCCTTCTCCACCGCTGGACCTTATCATTGGAACACACTACCCACAGAATTACATCAAGAACAATGCCCCTTACATTTAGGAAGAACTTAAAGACTTTGGCTTTTCAAACAAGCCTTTCCTTAATCCGACGCGGCACTAAAACCGATCTTCGATTCTGTCATCTGTTCAGTAACATGCTGTTATCAGGCTATTTCTATGCCGCTATTACGATTTAATATTCGCTGTAACTAAGTCCCAAGCACTCCCACGTGTGCCTATGCATATCCTCTCCCCCCTTCTTAGTTTTCCTACCCTCCCTCCCCCCCCTCCCCCTGCTTAGAGCTACTATCCTGACAGCCCCGCTCCTTCCTGAAAAAACTAAGCTAAGTTAATTTCGGAGCTAATTTCTAATTACCTTTTTCTCTAGGTTTTTTCTCTAGGTTTACTTAAGTTATTTTTTATTTCTCCACCAGTTATTTGTAACTTATATTGATTACCTTGATTATTCGTCTGATTATTTGTAACTTTCCCAGGTTCAGTTTTGATGTAAACCGGTGTGATAAAACTGTTGTCCTGAATGTCAGCATATTATCTATTTATTTATTTATTTTATTTAGATTTTTTATGTTAAAAGTATGTAAATAAATAAATAATAGTATTGACTTTTGAGTTCCTCAAGAATTAAAGCTTAGCAATATTGGGTATAAGAGGTGGAATCTCAAGGACTTCGGAAACATATTTCTTAAAGGTATCCAATGGAGAAAGTACATCACTTAATGGATCATTCAGAACTCTAAGATTTAGATAATGAAGCAAATTCTCGGTGTTTTCTAATTTCCTAGAATGTATCAATTTGGATTGAATTGTTTGCCTGAATATTTTGGCAAACAGAAATCTGATTACCCATTTCAGCTATCTTCTGTCCATACTGAGTAAGCAAGACTTCATTTTCTTGAAATCAATTATGAATATCAGTAACAGTCACCAAGGAGGAAATGGATTTTGCTAAGGTCATCAAAGCAGACCAAACAGAATCTAAATTCACTGCAGCAGGCTTATCCAGTATTGGGAGAATCATAGGATTCTTCAAACCTTGTCTGGTGGGAGGTGATAGAGGGCCTCCATATTCTTTCATTCCTCACAGAGGCGTTGAAGCTTGAATCTGCACGATCACTGCAGTCTTTGCAGCAAGCCCGGCATCTCCAGGCACCAATCCAAGGCTCTGAAGCCACCCACACAGCAGCAAGACCGGTCCCACTTATGATACAGGCCGTGGGGGGGGGGGGGGGGGAAGGAGTAACTTCAGTGTGTGGAAGGAGGGCCGCATGCTCCTTGGTACCTCCAATCAAGGAACCAGCAACCGGCGATATTGGCCCAGCGGGGGCTAGGAACCCCACAATCTTGAGCTGAGAAGGGTCAGAAGAGGGAGGTAGCTAGGGATACCTCCCGGATTGTTGCCTTTCTTTTGGTATGTGGCATCGTGGAAGGCAAGGAATAAGAAAAAGGTAAGAGCTTCTATCACTCCGCGTCTCTGCTAGGACGCCCCTCTGAATCAACCATTTCAATGTAATACCATCTGTGATGCCCAGACCTTTTTTCTAGGTGGTAACTCCTAATATGGAACCATAATGTAACTACAGCATGGGTTATTTTCCCCGATATGCATTATCTTGTACTTTTCCACATTATATTTCATCTGCTATATGGACTCCCAGTCTTCCAGTCTCACAAGGTCCTCCTGCAATTTATCATGATCCTCTTTTGACTTAACTGCTTTTTAATAATTTTGTGTCTGTGGCACTCGAGCGGTCAAGGAATCACACTCAAACTCTGCTGTAACTTCAGTGCGTTCATTTACAGTGTCACATTCAACACAGTCAGGATTGGCATACACAGTTGCAATCACAAAGACTATTCTCAAGTCTCAGCTAACAAGGCACTTCCCTGAAGTCTGCCCGTTCTCCACTCTCAGGGGCCGATGCAATACAGTGCGCTCAGCTGAGTGCACTGTTTAACCTGTGGTTGGACATGTTTTTAGACGTGTATCCACAACACCTTATTCTGTAAGGAGATTAGTGCATCCAAAATGCATGTCCACCCCCCCCCCCCCCCCCCCCCCGCGCAACTAATTAATGCTCATCACATGCAAATGCATGTGAATGAGGCTATTAGCTATTCTTCCCAGATCCCAAAAAAATGTGCGCCCAACTAACACATTTTTATGCTCAGAAATTAACACCTGCCCAGAGCAGCCATTAATTACTGAGCAGCCCAAAAAAGTGTACAGAAAAGCAGAAAAAAATGGTTTTCTGTACCTCCTTTCACTTAATATCGTGGCAATATTAAGTCGGAGGAACCAAAAGGACAAAAAGGTTTAAAAAATTTTTTTTTAAATGTGCCAGCTGTCAGGTTAGGAAAAATGATGCTCAATTAAAAAGCACCCATTTTCCTAAACCACTGAGAGCCACCTTTCCTGGGTACCTGCTGCCAAGGTGGTGCTAGGGGTGCACATTTATCCCTAGCGCATCCTTGGCAGCGCCACCACTCATTTAAATATTTGATCGTGTACCTGGGAGAGATGGTTGGGCATACATTAAGAAAGCGGGCACTCAACACTGAGCGCCCACTTTCTGCACATATTTATTGCATCGGCCCCTCAGAAAGCTACACGCTAGGCACTTCCCAGAAGTCTACCTATCTTCACAGATTCTTAGGCATTTCCCAGAAGTCTGCTATAACCTCCCAGAGAGAAGTCTGGAGTTGCCACTCTGATAGGACCTAGAGCTCCCGATCCCAGATCCATGGGGCCCATCCTCTCCCTGCTGGCTCAGCAACTTATCCTCCCCTATACTGGGCATGCCCTCCAAGCACTTTCTGCCTGATAGGGTCCTGCCCATAGACATTCTCTCTCTAGGGGATTTAAAGGGGACCAGGATTCCAGCCTGGTCCGGCATATGCTCACAAGGGGACGCTAAGGGCATTACCTCAGTGTCATCTGCAAATTTGATCACCTCACTTGTCATACCCCTTTCCAGATCATTTATAAATATGTTAAAAAGCACTGGTCCAAATACAGATTCCCTGAGGCACTCCACTGTTTACCTTTTTCTACTGGGCAAACAGACTATTTAATCCTACTGTTTCCTGTCTTTTAACCAGTTTGCAATCCACAAAAGGTTCATAGGTGTCCCTTAGGTTGGAGACATGTATTCCTAATGCAAATTAGAATTTATTGAAAGAAATGGTCTTGGTTGAAGTTGAGGATTAAACAGAAAAAATGTTCTAATTCTTAGGGTCTACCCAGCTTCAGCACAGATATAAATCACATCTCTTGTTTGTAAATATAAGCAATAAATTTGGGTAAGGATCTTGAATGTTAACAATGTATCTTTATATAGTTTATTCTATCTTAGGAGTTATGACCCAGGAAAGAGATCTAGGTGTCATAGTGGATAATACATTGAAATCATCGGCCCAGTGTGCTGTGGCTATCAATAAAGCAAACAATGTTAGGAATTATTAGGAAGGGAATGGCAAATAAAACAGAGGATGTCATAATGCCTCTGTATCGCTCCATGGAGAGACCGCACCTTGAATACTGTGTGCAGTTCTGGTTACTGCATCTCAAAAAGGATATAGCGCACTGGAGAAAGTGCAAAGAAAGATGGCCAAAATAAGGGGCATGGAACGGTTGCCCTATGCGGAAAGGCTAAAGAAGTTAGGGCTGTTCAGTTTGGAGAAGAGACGACTGAGGGGCAATTTGATAGAAGTCTACAAAATCATGAAAGGACTTGAACAAGTTAATGTAAATCAGTTATTTACTCTCTCAGATAATAGAAGGACCAGTGGGCACTCCATGAAGTTAACAAATAGCTCATTTAAAACAAATCAAAGAAAATTCTTTTTCACTCAGCGCATAGTTAAGCTCTGGAATTCATTGCCAGAGGATGTGGTTTAATGGTTTAATGGAACAAAGTCACCATGGCTTTACCCAGGGCAAGTCTTGCCTCACAAATCTGCTTCACTTTTTTGAAGGAGTTAATAAACATGTAGATAAAGGTGAACCGGTAGATATAGTATACTTGGATTTTCAGAAGGCGTTTGACAAAGTTCCTCATGAGAGGCTTCTAGGAAAAGTAAAAAGTCATGGGATAGGTGGAGATGTCCTTTCGTGGATTGCAAACTGGCTAAAAGACAGGAAACAGAGAGTAGGATTAAATGGGCAATTTTCTCAGTGGAAGGGAGTGGACAGTGGAGTGCCTCAGGGATCTGTATTGGGACCCTTACTTTTCAATATATTTATAAATGATCTGGAAAGAAATACGACGAGTGAGATAATCAAATTTGCAGATGACACAAAATTGTTCAGAGTAGTTAAATCACAAGCAGATTGTGATAAATTGCAGGAAGACCTTGTGAGACTGGAAAATTGGGCATCCAAATGGCAGATGAAATTTAATGTGGATAAGTGCAAGGTGATGCATATAGGGAAAAATAACCCATGCTATAATTACACAATGTTGGGTTCCATATTAGGTGCTACAACCCAAGAAAGAGATCTAGGTGTCATAGTGGATAACACATTGAAATCGTCGGTACAGTGTGCTGCGGCAGTCAAAAAAGCAAACAGAATGTTGGGAATTATTAGAAAAGGAAAGGTGAATTAAACGGAAAATGTCATAATGCCTCTGTATCGCTCCATGGTGAGACCGCACCTTGAATACTGTGTACAATTCTGGTCGCCGCATCTCAAAAAAGATATAATTGCGATGGAGAAGGTACAGAGAAGGGCTACCAAAATGATAAGGGGAATGGAACAACTCCCCTATGAGGAAAGACTAAAGAGGTTAGGACTTTTCAGCTTGGAGAAGAGATGGCTGAGGGGGGATATGATAGAGATGTTTAAAATTGAGAGGTCTAGAACGGGTAGATGTGAATCTGTTATTTACTCTTTCGGATAGTAGAAAGACTAGGGGGCACTCCATGAAATTAGCATGGGGCACATTTAAAACTAATCGGAGAAAGTTCTTTTTTACTCAGCGCACAATTAAACTCTGGAATTTGTTGCCAGAGAATGTGGTTAGTGCAGTTAGTATAGCTGTGTTTAAAAAAGGATTGGATAAGTTCTTGGAGGAGAAGTCCATTACCTGCTATTAAGTTCACTTAGAGAATAGCCACTGCCATTAGCAATGGTTACATGGAATAGACTTAGTTTTTGGGTACTTGCCAGGTTCTTATGGCCTGGATTGGCCACTGTTGGAAACAGGATGCTGGGCTTGATGGACCCTTGGTCTGACCCAGTATGGCATTTTCTTAGTGTTACTGGGTTTAAAAAAGGTTTGGATAAGTTCCTAGAGGATAAATCTATAAACTTCTATTAAGGTAATTAATAAGCAATAGCTTGTGATTTGTTTAATGTTTAGGTACTTGCCACTACTTGTAGCTTGGATTGGCCACTGTTGGAAACAGGATAGTGGGCTTGATGGACCCTTGGTCTGACCCAGTATGGCATATCTTATATTCTTGTGCATAGTATCATGAAACAAATGTAATATCACACATTCTCCAGCTTTGTATAGCATAATTAATTGTAAATCAGGAAGACTGAGAAGTGACTCAAGGTTTTAGCTTCATTTTGTACTTCTAAAAGTGTATAACTTGTCTGAACACCTAGAATTAAACAGTTTCAGCTTTACTTTGTTATATTTTATGTGATACATGTATTGTGGGTGTGGGTTGATGGTAGCATTGAGTGTGATTAATGCTTCATTTAAGCTATGTGTGAGGTTAAGAGATGATTTATTGTGTGTTAAAATGAAAATGGGCAGAAAGTACATTGCACATATGCTAATAAATAAAAGTTCTTCTAGGACAAGAAGGATGGTAGTCCTCACAAATGCATGAGATTGGATGGAGCCCAGCACGGAAAACTTATGTCATAGTTTCTGGAGCTTTGCGTAGGCATACTGAGCATGCCCAGCACGCCTTATCCCACACGTCCATGCGGGGTCCCTCGTCAGTCTTTTTTACTGTTGAGCTTTCGCTTCGTGGTTAAGTGAGCTCGTGGCTTTTCCTTCAGAAATTGCCTCTGAAAAATTTTCACAGGTTAATTTAGGGGTTTTTTGCTTTCCTTTGATGCTGGGTCCCTCTCTGTGCCTCCCCTGGGGCTCCTTAGTCAGGTTTTTCAGTGTTTTTAGTAAGTTTATTTTTGCTCCGTTCCCCTTGTGGTGGTGGTGCTTTGGTGCCTACTGGCTTTGACCGCTCACCATCACCGCTTTGTTTATCCCTTTCTTTTCGTTTGTCATAACCTCATCTGGTTTTTGTCTGTGCCACCAGTGCCCGAGGACCATGTCCATTATGGTATGTGTCCTCTGCCTGGCGGCATTGCATGACGTCCGGGGTTGTCGCTTGTGGCCCAGATGTCCCCCAAGGGATATCACGCTCAACTCAATAAAATAGAGAAACTCTTCGGGTCGAAAGTCTAAATCAACGTTGGCATCTGAGACATCGTAAGTCTGAGCCGTTGGTGACATCGGCAGTAATGGACCTTGGAGCCGCACCAGTGGACACTGCTCCATCGAGATCGGCGGGGCCGATGATCCCATTGATGCTGGCAGATATGGGCACTGGGGACTGGCCTCTGTCGGTCTCTTCCAAGTTGAAGATGTCTGGTTCATCATCACCGACCTCAGCACCGGGGAAAGACTGGGCCAAGCACCGAGGGAAGCTGGGAAAATATCGGCACCAGTCACCTTTAATGCACAGTGTCTGCCTCGGGGAGGTGCCAGCTCATGTCGGGAATTCCCCAAAATGATCCCACTGTGAGGAATGCCAATTCTCCATTGATGCTGGTGGTCTGCTATGGTCCGTGATGGTCGCCACTGGTCCTGGTGCCAATCGCCAATCCACCTTGGGGATCTGAGGAAAATCTGGCCACCCCTCCTGCCTCCTAGTCGGTGGTGGAATTGTTAACTTTCAAGGAAGAGCTGGAGCGAAGAGTCCAGCTGGTGGTGGATTGAGCACTGCAGGGCGTCGTGCCTGTTGGATTGACGGTACCGATGCTCTCACTTTCCATTCTGGAACCGCTGCTGGAACAGCTCAATGTGCTCATTGGTGCATTACAGATCTACATCAGTTCCCGGGAGGCCAGCGATGCCCGGCAGGGCACTGATGCTTCCCCTGACCAATATGGCACTCACTGGTTCCTCCGAGGAGGAAACTCCATCGAGGCTGGCAGGGATACAAAGGCCTGCAGCCCCCCTTGCAGTGCTGCCAGGGCTGGCACTGGTGCCACTGGTGCCCATGCTTCTGGACGAAGGCAGAGCACCTAGGGCCTCATCCCCTATGGACTACAGTGAGGATGAGGCTCCATATGAACCCTGTGGAGATGGCACTGCAGATTCCTCCTCCAAGGTCTTGGAGGATCTCGCCTCAGAGCCGTCTCCTCCAGAGGAATGAAGGAAGTCTCCACCAGAGGACTTAACCTTCACAGGTTTTGTGCAGGCGATGACCAAGGCCATCCCTTTTCAGTTGTTGCCTTGAGGAGGATGCCAGGCACAAGGTGCTGGAAATCTTTCAGTTCGTGGAGGCTCTTAAGTAGATTGTGGCGGTCCTGGTGCATGACATCCTTAAAGAGTTGCTGCTGAGGATCTGAGAACACCCCCTCACAGTACCTCCCGTGAACAGGAAGGCAGATGGGGTTTACCTCATCCAGAAGGCTACTGGATTTGAGAAGCATCAGCTGTCACACCATTCGGTGGTGGTCGAATCCGGTCTCAAGAGGGCCAAGTGCTCTTGGACCCATGCCTTGACACCTGTGGGGAAGGATCACAGGGCAATGGATGCTCTCAGGAGGAAAGTGTTCCAAGGAGCCATGCTTATTGGCCACATTGCCTCTTACCAGCTGTACATGAGCCAGTACTCACAGAATCTCTGGAAGCAAGTGCAGGATGTGGCCGAGCAGCTGCCTCAACAGCAGCAAAGACACCTTCATGTCACTGGTGCAAAAGGGCCTGGAGTGCAGAAAACATGAGGTTCGTACAACCTATGTTGTTTTTAAAATGGCATTGAGTGTCTCTGCAGTGGGGATCTCCGACTGGAGATACAGGAAAGATTTGCTGACTTGCTGTCTATGGGAAAGAATCTTTTCAGAGATGAGGTGAAGGATGCAGTTGCCCAGTTGTGGGACCACCATGAGACCCTCCAGCAACTCTCTGCCAGCACTTCAGACCTGCCCTCCTCAGCGTGGAGGTCGGCGAGACAGGATCAGAGGAAGTCTTTCTAATGCCAGAGAAAGTACTATTCTCTGGCCCTTCGCTCCCTTTCACAGAAGGTGAGCTCCCGCAGCTGTCCCAGGCAGCAGAGAGCTCTCAAGCTCCAGCTGGCACCTCAGTCAAATCCCAGGATTGGGTTTTGATTGTATCTTAAGGAGCATAAGCCAGCCACCTGCATCCAAGATACTGGATCCCCCGGTCAGGGGCAGGCTAGGTTCTTTGCGGATCAGTGACCCAGTAGAACCTCTGACCAGTGGGTTCTGTCCATCGTCCATCAAGGATACCAATTAAACCTATTGGATGTCCTGCCAAATTGTCCTCTGTGTCCATTTTGGAGGCCAATAGTGCTTCAGGAGGTACTGAAACGGGAGCTTACCACCCTCTTAACAGCTAGAGTGGTTGAACCTGTTCCACCAAGACAAAGAGGGCAGGGATTCTACTCCCGGTACTTCCTGATTCCAAATAAAACAGGGGGACTCAGT
Source organism: Rhinatrema bivittatum (assembly GCF_901001135.1). Taxonomy (NCBI): domain Eukaryota; kingdom Metazoa; phylum Chordata; class Amphibia; order Gymnophiona; family Rhinatrematidae; genus Rhinatrema; species Rhinatrema bivittatum. Next base: position 116,761,677 of record NC_042618.1, on the reverse strand, counting down.
CCCATCCTAGATCTGAGGGCCTTGAACAAGTTTCTAAAAAGAGAAAAGTTCAAGATGGTTTCCCTGGGCACCCTGATTCCCCTCTTGCAAAAAGGTGACTAGGTATGCTCCCTCAATTTGAAGGACGTGTACACTCTCACATCCAGGTCTTCCCAAATCACAGGAAGTATCTCAGATTTGTGGTGGGGAAAAAAGCACTTCCAGTACAGAGTGTTGTCATTTGGGCTCATGTTGGCCCCATGTGTCATCACAAAATGCCTGGCCATGGTGGGGGCATACCTCCGTAGGCTGGGAGTGCATGGTTTCCCTTACCTGGACGATTGGCTGGTCAAGAGCCACTCTTGTCTATGTGCTTGACCATCCGAGTGTTGGAGTCACTAGGGTTCGTCATCAATTACCCTAAATCCCATCTCAGCCCATCTCCTCACTTGGTCTTTATAAAAGCCTTCCTGCTGCAGTCCAGGGCGGTCACCTTGATGTCCATAGCGGCGGTGATTCAACAGAGTCAACAGGTATCAGCTTTGCACTTGTTGAGGCTATTGGGCCACATGGCCGCAACTGTCCATGTTACTCCCTTGGCATGTTTGTACATGAGCAGAGCCCAATGGACCCTGAGGTCGCAGTGGTGCCAGGCCACACAGAGCCTCCAGGATCGCATCCAAATCACCCCATCTCTCTGGGACTCTTTGTCCTGGTGGTGTGTCTCCCAAATTGGAACAGGGAACATCCTTCCTGAGTCCTCCTACCCAAATTGTCCTGACCACGAATGTGTCCACCCTGGGGTGGGGAGTTCATGTAGAGGGGCTTCGCACCCAGGGCCTCTTCGTCCATCCAGGAAGCATGTTGTCAAATCAATTTCCTGGAGCTCCAGACGATCATGTACATGCTATGGACTTTGAGGTTGACTGTCCAACAAAGTTGTCCTGATCCAAACAAACAACCAGGTAGCTATTTGGTAGGTTAACAAGCAGAGAGACATGGGGTCGTACCTCCTGTGTCAGGAAGCGATCCAGATCTGGTCCTGGGCCCTGTCCTACAGGATGGTGCGCAGGGCCATGTATCTGGCAGGAAAGGAGAACATGAAGTGGACAGACTGAGTCATGCCTTCAGACCCCACGAGTGGTCTCTGGACCAGGGGGTAGTGAACCAGGTCTTCCACTTCTAGGGGAGCCCAGATGTGGATCTGTTCATGTTCCTCTGCAACAGAAAGGTGACTCAGTTCTGCACCCTGTTCAGATCAGATGGCAAACCAGCCTCTTAAGCCTTTGCCTGCCATTGGGGCAAGGGTCTTCTTTATGCATATCCTCCGATTCCCTTAGTGGAAAAGACGCTCTTGAAGCTTCACGAGGACAGAGAGACTATGATTCTCTTAGCCCCTCAATGGCTGAAACAGGTCTGGTTTCCAGTTGTCTATCTGGAAACCAGTGGGTCTGGGGATTTCCCCAGAGCTCTTAAGACCAAGGCAGGTTGTGACATCCCAACCTCCAGTCTCTGTTGCTCACAGCCTGGATGTTGAGAGGTTAATTCTGCAACCACACAATCTCTCAGAGGATGTGCCTCTGGTCCTGAAGGCTGCCAGAAAGCCTTCCACTTGAAAGTCCTACAGACTGAAGTGGAGGAAGTTTTCAGTGTGGTATGAGCAGAAGGATTTAGATCTGTTCTCCTGCCCCACACAAAAACTGCTTGATTATCTTTTACAGCTGTTAGAGGCTGGCTTGAAAACCAATTCCGTTAGAGTTCATCTGAGTGTGAGGGGCACATACAATCATGGTGTAGATAGTACGCCCATCTCTGTACAGCCTAGAGCTGCATGTTTCATGCAGGGCATGCTTCAATTGAAGTCTCCCCTAAGGCCGCCTTCTGTGTCTTGGGACCTCAACGTGGTGGTAGCTCAGCTGATGAAAGCTCCTTTTGAGCTGCTTCGTTCCTGTGACCTGAAGTACCTGACCTAGAAGGTCATATTTTTGGTGGTGGTCACCTCAGCGTGTAGGGTCAGCGAGTTCCAGGCCTTAGTTATTTATCCATCTTACACTATTTCATGACAGGGTGGTCTTGCGTATGCACCCTAGGTTCCTGCCTAAGGTGGCAATGTATTTCCATCTTAACGAATCAATCGTCCTGCCAACATTCTTTCACAGGTCCCATTTGCACCAAGGCGAACAAGTACTGCATAGTTTGGACTGCAAGAGAGCCTTAGCCTTCTATCTGGAGTGGACAGAAGCCCACCCATCTTTTCATTTCTTTTGATAGGAATAGGTTCGTTGGGAGCTGCTGTTGCCAAACAGACACTGTACAGTTGGCTAATAGACTGCTTCTCCTTTTATTATACCCAGGCGGGACTGCATCCTGGGGGTCATGTCAAGGCTCATTCTGTCAAAGCCATGGCAACGTCTGTAGCCTACTTGTGAGCAGTTCCTGTAGAGAAGATCTGCATGGCTATGACATGGAGTTCTCTCCACACATTCGCTTCCAACAACTGTCTGGATAAGGATGGCCGACGAGACAGTAGGTTTAGCCAGTGTGTCCTCAGGAATCTCTTCGAGGTGTAGAACCAACTCTCCCTGCCTAGGGCCTTTGGGTTCAGGCTGTCTCCCCCTCTGTTACCAAAAGCACTGTGGTTGTATCTGTTAGCACCTGGTTGGTGCCTGTTGATGGTCCCCTTTTGTGTTGGGGAGCAGCCTCTAGCTAGGGATTCACCCATGTGTGAGGACTACCATCCTGCTTGTCCTAGGAGAAAGCAGAGTTGCTTACCTGTAGCACGTGTTCTCCTAACAGGATGTTAGTCCTCATGAAACTGCTTACCACCCTGTGGAGTTGGGTTTCTCCTATTTTTTTAATTATAATTTTATCATAGTTCTATGTTATGAGACTGAAGGACCTCGCATGGATGTGTGATATACGGCATGCTAGGCTTGCTCAGTGTGCCTAGTCAAAGTTCCAGAAACTTTGACATAAGTTTTCCGTGCCCGACTCCATCCATTGATGTCACCTATGTGTGAGGACTAACGTCCTGCTGTCCTAGGAGAACACCGGCACATAAAAATAAATATCACTGTTACAGGTGAGCAACTCTGCTTTCTGTGGGAAATATAGATGGAAAACTGGTTTTGTGCCTTCTTTTCTGTTCTTGCATATGGTAACACATTGAATGGCTAAATATGAATATCAAGATACTGCAACCATAGAAAGGCTTCTGGAGGAAGTTGGGGTAGTTTCTTTTCCTTCAGTTAAGGATCAGATTACAGTTCACTCTGTGGTCCAAAGTTTGGGTTGCATGGCCACAATCACTCTGTGGCTTGTCCTTGATGTTCCAAAGCAGGTTGTGGCATTGTTGTACCTTAATTAAATGTGTAGTGCATACAAGTAGAAGTGTTGATTGTTGCACAGTAAAACTGCAATTTTCACTGAAATATACCTGTACATTTCTAGCTTATGACATTAAGAGGGTCTGTCCTGGAAGATGCTGTCCCTTCTACTGCGAAGCATTGCACAGCTAGAGGCCTACCGCTGAAAGAGGTGCTTGAGCATATGGTTCCTGAGCTGAATATTCAGTGTCTCCGCCTGGCCTTCAATACTCCAAAAGTCACAGAGCAGCTTATGAAGCTGGATGAGCAAGGGGTAAGTTTTATGCTGATGGAGTCCACTTCTTTGTGAATGATATTGCATTGGCAAATGTATACTTTCCTTGCAGAATATGTTGTACGTAATCACTTGAGACAAGAGTTTTCATTTAAAATAGGGCATACAAGCAAGTCATTGCTCCATTGCAGCATAGTCCTTTTATTTTATTTTTTTAAAGTTTTGTGGTAAAAATATTTAAAACAATAAAATCTACTGTGTGAACAGGACTTATCTTGCATTTACCACTCAAATAGAGATCTTCATGCATCCAGTTCTCTTCAATACTGAATGAGAGAATTCTCTTCAGTAATAGTTGAGATAATATTTTATAGTTTTTCTTGCAATTAAAACATGACAACATGGAGACTTCAAACTTGCTTATTTATTTAAAAAATGATTTTACGCCTAGCTCCAATTCTAGGTGGATTACAATATACATACATATTTGATTGAAACATAAATCCAGCAAGCCTAGAAACATAAAAGCATAAAACCAATAAAAGACAGACACACACTAACAGCATGAAATAACATCAAACAAATCCTTTAAAAGTAATTGCTCTCCTCACTCTCGAACTCTCTGAGCCTTGTTGGAGGAAGTAAAAAGTAAGTAAGTTACTGATCAAATGCATAGCTAAATAATGAGCTTTCAGCAATTTCCTGAATTGCAATGAAGATCCCTTTGGTTTTAATGTCTCAGGTAACTCTTTCCTGAGAATTGGTCGATGGTACCTCGAGTAAGTTACATGAGGAAGATCTTAAGGTACGGGATGGCCAGTAAACCTTTAAAATAGCATTAATATAGGCAGTGCGAATTGCTTTAAAAAACTATATTTTTTAAATTAATTCTTCAAAAAAACAGGTAACCAGTGAAGCTTCATTAGTACTGAAGTGATGTACTCATAAATCTTTGAGCTATTAAGTAGTCTGGCAATAGAATTTTGTATCAGTTTGATTGCTCTTAGAGTGGATTGGAGGAGACCAGTGTAAAGAAAGTTGCAATTATCAATTGAAGATATCACAAGAGCATGCAAAGCGGTTTTTAAATCTGCCTCACTGAAAAAAGGATTGACCTGTCTAATAAGGCAGAGCTTAAAAAGAAAATATGTGTTTACAGTGCTCTTCCCTGAGTGGGAAGGAAATGAAAGTGGGGTATAAAGCAGAGTCAAGATACATTTGAAGTCTCTGTTTTACAAAGATGTTTTAATTGCAAGAAGTGTCTTAAAGGGGAAGAAAATGGAAGTAAAGTAGTTAAGACAAGTTTGAAGTCTCCATGTCGTCATGTTTTAATTGCAAGAAAAATATTAGAAAAAAGTAAATATATAAGACCTATGATTATAAAATATTTACTCATCTGTTATTGAAGAGAATTCTTTTATTCAATAATAGAGAACTGGATGTATGACAGTCTCTTTATTTAGTCTCTGAGTGGTAAATGCAAGATGTCTTACACTGTAGGTTCTATTAGTTTTGGATAGTTTATCCACTGTTACTGGGCTATGTAGTATGTAGTAAAAGTATTCAATCATATCAACAGAAAAAGATGCAAGTTATTGCTCATATACATACCATAAATAAAGAGACAAGAAATGCTCAATATGAAATATATCACCCTCCCTGATATCTCTTAGGACAAAAGTTGTGGGGTTTCAGCAAGCCAGTAAACATAGTCCGATTGATATATATAGTCTATGCTGGTCTTCTCTATCATTAATCCCGAGTCATCATTTTTTTTAAAGAAATGTTAGCTTTGCTGGTGCGCATGTTCCCCTGAAAGCAGTCTTGCTGTGTCGGGACTTTGATATTTAGAATTTGGGGAGACTGTATTTTGATTTTGAGGGCTATTAGTGACATGCTTTTCAGCTTTTTAGAATTTTGTTATGAGGAAGTACTAAAAAAACAGACCTTACAACTGATGTGGTTTTACACCAGCATAACTAAAATTTCTTTAAAAAATGATGATTCAGGGTTAATGATGGAGAAGACTGGTGTTGACTGAATATATCAGGCAGATGATGTTTACAGAGAGGACAATATATTTCACATTGAGAGTTTCTTCTCTCTCTCTTTGTGGTAAAAGTATTTGACATTACCATGCCGTATTAAGTTATAGATCTTAACTGCTGCATGTGCATGGATAGCTGATATTCCTGCTACTCTTGCACCAATAATTTGTTTGTACATGCTGAATGAGTAGGATCACATTTCTGCTGAAGTCCCATAGTATTTACTGAACCTTGTTTTATTCAGGCAAAATGTTCCACTGATAACATCTCAAAGATCCCTGCAGCTAAAGTTCCAGTAAATACGAATGCTGAACAGTAAATGTCTCATCTGGATCTTAGTGAAGTTCCTGAGAGCTGGCATTATTTTGAGTCGAAATACAATTTTTCAGATATTTTTGTTACTTCCTTTTCTCTCCCATTAGAGAGGTTTATAATGGTTTTGATTGTGAAAGGGTAGCATCCAGTAAAATATGACAGTATGATGGCCATTTTAGTCCTAGTCATGTTGAAGATGTGAGGAAAAATTAATGAATTAAATGTGTGCAGTATCTTTTCATTGGACCAGCTCGATTTTTTGAGACAAGCTTTTAAAGTATCCATTCCATCTGATTTTGTAAGAATTTGCACAAGAGCATTGTTACAGAGGTTGAAACTGTAAATCAAGTTTTTTAGGGGTCTGTTTTCAAATATACAGAGAACTTTCTGCCTTAAATATTACATTTGAAAAATGCTTGTAAAAATGTTCTACATTATTGAAAAAAAATTGAGGGGAATATTCTTATTTAGATTATTTTAATTATGTGAGTAACAAGATTTTTTCAGTCAGGATCAGTATCTATTGCATGGAGATAAGTGGGCTTCTTGAACAACATTTATGGCCTAGCAGTTTTCTCCTGCTCCTTTTGATCCTCTTGCTTACTCAGAACCAGGCCTGGGTTCTGGGACCATGAGCTTTCATTAAAAACTACCCTTGGATGTTTTTATATTTCTCTGTATTAATCCCTTACCAACTAACTTTATTCTGGTCCTCAACAGGGGGCACGCACCAGGGCTCCTTTTGGAACCTTGCAACATTAGGTATGGCCACTGCAGAGTATCTATCACCCTCCCTCCAAATACTGTGAATGCTTCCTCTGCAGCATCCCCAGCCCCGGCTGACACCCCTGACAGATCATAAACCAGGAGTTGAACCCATGTTACTCTGCATGACAGTGTGCAGCATTGCCACTGAGGGACCAGGTTCACCTGGACTTCTTGAACTCTTAAAAACAGTACTGCCAAAACATATTTTTAGTAATTCATTTGACTGTTAAGACAATCAAAAAGATCTTCTTGTATTCTGATTTTCATTTTATTCCTAAGCAGAGTTTAGTGTGTGTTTTATTTTTAAGCTCTTCCTACTTGACTGCTCCCACCATATTACAGCCAAGTAATCTGGGCAATGCTGTGCTGACCCTTATCAGAATCTTGTGAAGCATCAACAGGAATGCAAGTAAACACAACTGTAGCATGAGCAAACTGAAAAGTGGATAATCAGAAGGAAATTGTAAAAATTTGGAGTATAGCTATAAGAGCCATACTTTATTATTCCAAAAGGTCTGAGGATACAAGAAACTACAGGGACCCCTACAATTTCAAAGATAGAGTTGGAAGCTATTATCCCAACTAGGGTCTATAACTACAGGAATAGCTACTCTTCAATTATACCTATTAATCTGTCGTCTGGTGACTTCTTCTGATATTGCAGCTGCTTACCGTACAGTAGTACAGAGAGAAAATGGAAACCACCACACAAAAATATGACCAATATAAGGGGAAGCAGCTCAGGCTCGTCCTGCACTGCTGATAACATGGGAGCAAGTAGAGAGAGGGAAGAATAGAGTAGGGGGGAGGGGGTGGTGACCCTTAGCAATAGCAGCATTTGTAATGCTGCCTTGCTATTGGTCCCAGGGGGATATGAGTTTCGGCACCAGTTGCCAGGCGCCCAGTCAGTTCCAGACAGCGAGGCAAAGAGCAAGGCTTGTTTTTGGCTTGCTTTTTGTGCCGTTGTGGACTGACTTCTGCAGGATTCGGGTGGTTTTATTATTTTTCACCTGGAATCCTATCCATCGAGATGAAGAAGTGAGCAGAGAGGGGGGGGGGGCCAGGAGGTCGAGGTAGGCGGCGGAGCGAGGTGAACGTGCGGTTCTGGGGTTGTCCGGAGCGAGGAGGGATGCGGCAGATCCTGGTAAGTCCTCCTCGACGGTCCGGCAGACTTCCGCTGGCCAGCGGGCTCCTCAGTCGCCGCCCCTACCCGGCCCGGGGCCCTCCCCCTTCCCTGGAGGCCATGGTGCAGCGGGTGGGAGACACGGACTCCGGCGAGAGCGGCCCGGAGTCAGAGGAGGTGAGGCAGATTACTCCTCCGGCGTTGAGCCCTGCTGCTTGTGGGGTTGCGTCCTCCTTTGCGCCGTTCCCTGCCTTCCCGCGGCCGTTTTTTCAGCCCGATCTCGCAGCTGGGGGGGACCCCCCTCCTCCGCAGTGGGCGGTGCCTGCTTTTTTCCCCCGAGAGAGCTGTTTTTCAGAGTGAGCCCGCCACCCTCCCCGCCCGGCCCATCCCAGCGAGTTTTTTACACCCCCGGTCCTCCACGCGGTGATTATGATGCAGGGATAAGGAGATAACTGGGCAGGCTGGGAAAAGGCAAGTCTCCAATTCCCAGGAGAGTGCCTACCAATAGGCAGTCAGAGGGGAGGAGGAGGGAAATAAAGAGCAGGGTCCCTAGGATCATGCCCCATAGACGCGGGGAGTTACTGCAGAGTCCTAGGAGGCAGGGAGATGCGAGCAGAGATCAGCCGGCCTGCCCGGTATTAGAAGGAGAGACTTTGGGAGGGATCAACCCCAAGGCAAAGGGTGTTAGACAGAATGAGACTGAGCCCCACCCGCAAGGGACTGAGGAGGGAGGTCTCTCCGAGGCTGCCTTTATTGCGGTCGTGCTGGGGCACGTCATGGTAGCGGGGCATGGCAGAAGCTCAGGTCTGGGGGTACGGAGTATTAGTCCTGGGCGGGTAGGGTTCGGTGGGTGGCCATGCGCTCACCCAATTGTGGGCAGTGAGGGCAGCTCCTTTAGCAGGGGTTTTCAGGACATGGGTCCTTTAGGTAGAGGCAGGCAGTTTCCAGTGTGGGGAGATCCTAGCTTCCGGCAGAGCGGAGTAGCAGTAGTGGACCAGGGGTTAGGAGGTAGGGGGAGCAGAGATGGTTTTTCCATCCACAGACTATGCAGAAGAGGAATATCCGAGCACTTCCAGGCACGAAGCATGGAGAGAGACTGTGCACCAGCCGGGATTGATGGCGAAGGGTGGCAGCACACGGGAGAAGGAAGGGGTGCCCCCAGCGGTACAGGACAGAGGTGAGGAAGGACGAAGGACAGGTACTCCAGAGGAAGAAGGGGCACAAAAAGATTAGGGGTAAGAAGAGAAAGTATAAAAGTCTCAGTACTAGTTCTTCTTCTAGTTCTTCTTCCTCTTCCAGTTCTAGTGAGCAGGGTCACAGACAGAGGTCAGCTTTAGAGGGAGGGCCCACACAGGATATGGGTCATCCTGCATTAGCGTCGTTAGTGGAATTGTGGGAGGAATTACCCAAGAGAATGTTAAGGAGAATCCGTAAGAGGAAATACGTGGATATTTTCAAATTGTTAGACGGGAGAAGGGGAGGACGAAAGGGTAGCAAGAAATCAAAAAAGAAGGGGAAACGAAAATCGGCCAGTCCGAAAATATCCAGGAATATAATTAATTGGATGAGGGGGATTCCTTAGGTTAGCTAGCGCGGTAAGGCATTTTGATGCCTAACAGTATGGGTTCTTGCTGTCCTATGCAGACAGTATGCTTGGTGCATTTCGGGATTAAGAAGGTTGGGCTTGGCTCAACTATGATGAGAAATTCCGAGATAAGATGGTAGGAAACAGGTTCATGACTTGGGGGTCACAGGATATCCATCTGTGGTTGACACAAATGACCCTCAAAGGGGTAGTACAGGGTAGAGGGGCGGCAGGGGGGAACGCTGGGAATGGAGTGTCTTCAGTAGGAGGATTCAGTGGTAATAAGGGAAGTTCCTTTCGTGGGCAAGGGGGATAGTAAGGTGTTGGAAGGGGGGAGCTCGGCCACAATCAAAGGATCTGATGTGTGCTGGAGATATAATAAGCTTACCTGTCTCTTCCCGGAGTGTAAATTCAGGCATGCTTGTGCAAATTGTGGAGGGTCCCACCCAGCTACCAAGTGTCCTTCAGGAATTGGTACAGGGGCAGCTAAAGGAGGAAAGTAATGAGGTGTTGCGTTGTAAGGCAAACTCACCTATAGTTTTTTCGGTTTTGCTGCAATGGTTAAAATGTTATCCCAATGGGGAGCGGGCGGCGTTTTTGAAGGAAGGTTTAGGATCCCATATGTGGGACCAGGGAAAGGGGGGTGGGTAAGGAATGCGCGATCGGTTAGCTGACGAGCAGAGGTGGCTAGGGATAAGTTGGTTTCAGAAATATGGTTAGGGAGGGTGGCAGGGCCTTTTGAGAATCAGCCATTTAAGTACATGCACTTGTCTCCTTTGGCAGTCATACCCAAGAAGGTCTCGGGGAAGTTCAGGTTAATTTTGAATCTGTCTTATCCGCCAGGGGAGTCTGAATGATTTCATTCCTAAAGAATTTTGTTCTGTAAGATACACATCTTTTGATGAGGCGGGGGCGTTAGTAAGGGAAGCTGGGAGGGGAGCTCTAATGGCAAAGGTGGACATTGAGGCAGCTTTCTGGGTATTGCCTATGCATCCGGATAGTTTCCCCTTGTTGGGTTTCACATTTGAAGGGGCTTTCTACGTAGATCGTTGCCTACCCATGGGTTGTTCCATTTCTTGTGCCTTTTTTGAAACATTTAGCACTTTTTTGCATTGGGTGACTACAAAAGTTACACGGCATAGAGAGATGGTGCATTATTTGGACGATTTCTTGTTTGTAGGTGCAGGAGGGAGTGAGGCTTGTCAGGAGCAGTTGAAAGGTTTTTTGGAGATTTGTAGACAGTTAGGGGTTCCGATAGCAGCGGATAAAACAGAAGGGCCTAGTTGCCAGATTTCCTTCTTAGGGATTGAGTTGGATTCCCAGGCCATGGTGTCGCGTTTACTGGCAGAAAAAATCATTCAGTTAAAGGACTTGGTGAGTGGGGTACGAGGTGCAAAAAAGGTTACTTTGCGTCGTATGCAGCCTTTGATAGGGTCACTTAATTTTGCTTGTAGGGCGATTCCTATGGGGAGGGCATTCATCCGTAGATTGTCTTCTTCAGCGAGAGGTGTGAAGGCAGCTCATCATTTCATCCGAATTAAAAATAGTGTGAAAGAAGAATTGAAAGTTTGGGATAGATTCCTGGCTGAATTCAACGGAGTTCGTATGATCTCTGCAGTTGAAGTGACCAATAGCGAGTTGCAATTGTACTCGGATGCGGCAGGAGGTGTTGGTTTTGGGATATATTTCCAGGGTAGTTGGTGTGCTCAAAAGTGGCCAGGGGAATGGGTTGCAAATGGGATCACTAAGAACGTCACTTTCCTTGAATTGTTTCCCATAGTGGTGGCTGTTAACATTTGGGGTCAACAGTTGCAAAATAGGAAGGTAGTTTTTTGGTGCAATAACTTAGGGGTTGTGCAGGTCATTAATAGACAGACAGATTGATGCGGGAGTTGATATTGTTGTTTGCAATTAAATATGACAATGGCAAGACACGTGCCGGGAACTAAGAATTTGATTGCTGATGCTCTTTCTCATTTCAAGTGGAATGTTTTTCGGGAGCTGGCTCCAGGAGCGAGACATACGGGAGAGGTTTTCCCGGATCATCTGTGGCAGCTGGGAACGAGGAAATGTGGACTTTAATTCAGCAATCAGTGGCACCTGCCACGTGGAAAGCATATGCAGCGGGCAGGGAAGTAGTGTTGAACTTTTTGCGAACGGTGGGGTGGCAAGAGGGACCTGTGAAGGAGGATGATGTAGTGCGTTTCATAATGTGGGAAAAAGGGCAGGGTTATTCGTTAGCGTCGGTTCGAGCTCAGTTAGCAGGGTTCACCTTTTTCCAAAAGTTGAGGGGATGGGGTAATCCGGTTGAAAGTTTTTTGGTAAGTCGCGTACTCAGCGGCTGGGGACGCACCGGGGGAAGGGTGGAAGATAGGAGAAGACCGATAAAGTATGAACAATTGGTTGGAATGGTAGAAAAATTGGGGGTAATTTGTTGGTCACAGTATGAGGTCTTGCTGTTCCGAACGGCTTTCATACTAGCCTTTTTCGGTGCATTTCGGGTAAGCAAGTTGGCGGCTCGTTCGTCTGTTAGTTCAGGAGAGTGCAAGTGGAATGAGTGCGGTTGTTTTCAGAACAGGTCAACTTGTGGTTACATCGGTCGAAAACAGATCAGAAAGGAAAAGGGTACTGGATAACATTGGTACCTGCGGCCGACGAGGTCGTTTGCCCAGTTAGGATCATGCAAGAGTTTGTGAGAGTGAGACCACAAAAGAAAGGTTCGTTGTTGATGCATTTAAATGGTGAGCCATTGACAATATTTCAATTTGCCACAGTTTTGAAATTAACAGTTCAGTCGTTAGGGTGGCAGAGTGAGTGCTTTACACCGCATTCATTCCAGATTGGGGCGGCCACCACGGCGGCAGAATTGGGTCTTACTGGTGCACAAATTCAATTAATAGGGCTTTGGAGGTCAAAGGCATTCCAGTATTATGTACGAAAGTAAAAGGGGGAGGGGAGTTGCATTCCAAACCGGTAAACATAGTTTTTGTTTTTCAGAGACGGAAGGGGTGAAAGGAAGAGTAGAATGCGCCTGGGTCGTGGGCCATTTGTTCATGTATTGGGCATTTCAGCGAGCGGAGAGGCGTCCATATGGAACGAACCTGGAACTAGATGTTCGAAAGTTTAAAGTACATTGGTTTTTTAAAAGGGGCATGAAATGGGGGCAGCTGACAAACTTTTTGCAGAGGTTGATCAAGATGCATGGTTACCCTAAAGTTTTAATTATTCATTTGGGGGTAACGACGTTGGTGTTTTCTCATGTAGGCAGTTGTTGGCAGACATGAGAAAAGACTTAGCGGGCATCATGAAATCAATGCCAGGGACCAAGGTTGGTTGGTCGGATATAATAGTGCGAATCAAGTATCATAAATTACGTTTATGGAAGAATGGGGTTAAAAAATTAAATAGGCAAATTGGGAAATGGATGCAGGGGCAAGGGGGATTTTGGGTGAGGCATGATTGGTCGGGGGAAAATTTGACAGGCTTGTTTAGGCAAGATAGCGTACATTTATCCGAAGTGGGGATCGACTTGTTCAATATTACTGTGCAAGAAGGTTTGGAACAGCAAATGTTAAGTAATGGCAGGGCCGCAGTGGGGGACAAAGACAACTAAGTGGTCTTTGTTGTGGCGGAAGCCTGAGCCCTATGTTATAAGTTTGTATTGAATGAGAAAAGGAATTGGTGGGGGGTGAGACTCTCGTGTAGTTTGGGGCTGCTACACGGGATGGCCAAAGAGCAAGGGGGGTGGCTAATGCTCTGGCCGCATGCTTACCCTCGCTGGAGCCAAGGCGGGGTAAGTAGAGGTGTGGTGGTGGGGGGGGGGCGCGGCCGGGTGGAGTGGACGACTCTGCTTACCATTGGGACTAGGTGGTAAGCAGCGGAATAAGAAGATGGGGAGGGGGAACAAGGGGGGGCTGGTTTTTTGGATTATTGTATTAATTTAAGGGCTCAGGGCAAGTCATTTTGAATAAACTGTGGTCTATTGTTTAAGCCATTACTGGTGTGATGTTTTTTGTACAGGGGGTGGGGGAGATTCCAGCGAGCTTAAGTCTTGCATACCTATGTTAGAAGCAATAGAGTAAGGAAAAGAAGCAAGTCGACATTCTAGTCTCTAGTTTTCTGAACTGCAAAGATTTTGTTGTAAACTTCGTTGATAGCTCTATGCTAGAGCGTTATGACATTTTTGGAAGTCTGATGGAAATCTTACCTATGGATGTCACTATTCTTTCCCACCCATATCTGTATATTTGTATATAAATGATCAGTCTCTAATTGCTTGATAAAATGTTGTGATTGCATGTCTATGAGCCTTCTGATTGGCTATGAATTCTTTAGCCCAAGTTTTGAGTTTGTTATAAGGTATCGTACACTATTTTGTGGTACAAGGAACTTTTAGAAATTTTGGAAATGTCTGGATAAGGTATGTACACTGTCATTTTGATTTTCCTTTTTATTTTCTGATATATGTTGTAGTTAGATTTTTTTTTTGTTCTTTCCTTAATTCTGTTTTCAGTGTGCCTCTGATGTCCCTTCCAATGCAGCCTTCGGGTGACACATGGGACCGTGTCGGGAGGGGGGAGGTCTTACTCTCTCATAAGTTATTACTTTGGAAAGCTCCAAATCAAGTGTTTGTGATTAATTTATGGACTATTAGCCTGGACGACTTTCTCTGAAGGTCAGACCTGTCATTAGACTGTGCATACCTTTTGACTTGCTGGGTTCTATTTGATTGTGTGACTTGTCGTTCCATAACATTATTTTTGTATGTGAAAATGAAGGAAACATGATTTTCTCATGTTGACCCTTGTCCATTACATCAGCTGTTGCTGCTTTATATTTTTTGCTATATTTGCTGTTCTAGGTTTCTGCTTTTTGCATTTCTTCTTTAATTTTGTTTTTCTTCCCTTCAAGGCCACATGCCTTATTTCTTTTCTCATCTGGTTTGAATCATATAGTCTGCCATTGTGCACTGTTTTTTGGCACATCCTGCTGTCCTTCGGATAAAGGACTTCACTGGCCTCCTGTGCCCAAGGGAACAGGATCTTGTGAGTTGTCTGTCTGTATTTTTTATCTCTTTATTGTATCTGCACTTTATTCTGTGCTACTATATACTGTATGGCTGTAGTTATTTTCAGCTGATAGCCACAAAACAGTTTATAATCAAACTCAGGCATTTGTAAAGCTTTTGCGTATATTTTGTGTTTTCTGGGATCTAATTCACATGAAGTCTTGAGGTACTTGAGTTACTTTTACGCTTTTTCATTTGTAACCTTTGTAACTTGAATAAGATAGATGAAAAACTGGGACTGAGTTCACTAAAATAACCCTTGCATTTTTTTCTTCTTAAATAATTCAAAGCAGCAAAACACCTGTTTTAGTGCATTAAAGTGTTCACTAAACTGAGAAGTTCACTTTCACAGAATAGACATAGAACAGCAGTGTTCACTGAATGTTTTTAGCTGCATGTGTTCTTAATGATCTCGATGTATTTTGTTCATCTTTGTTCAGGATAAAAACTACAGATCTTAAGTATTACCTTTAGGAGATGAATTCCCGATTTAGATATTTAAAACACATCGGCGCTTACATTTGCATGCAAAAAACCTATGAATAAATTAAACCATCTGTCTAGTGCTCAGTCGCTCTTAATTATTATTGTTTTTTTGTTGTTAGCAAATATGCAGGCAGGGATTTTATGCACATGCACATCTTTTAGGCTGACTTGCTCAATATGAGGCTTGCCTTATTTCGATGTTTTACTTTTCTTGATGTATTAGCAATTTGAATTTTTTTGTCTGCTTATTAACATTTTGAATTTTTTCTTTCAAAAGTGGTGTTCAGCTAATCATTTCTTCTCCTGCTCTTTTTAAAAATTGTCATTTCTTTGTGTTTTACTTTGCTTTATTTACTTTTTTTTTCCTTTTCCTTACTTTATCTTTTTCCCTATTAGATATTCACCAGATCTTCTACATTTTGCTGGTTTCTGTATTTTTAGCACACTTACCCTCAGCTCCTCTTATCTAGAGCCCTCTTGTTTCCCTTTCTAGCTCCTTCTGTCTCTTTTGTTCCTCTTGCTCTCTTTCTGTATAGTGCACTTGTAGTGCTGCTTGTTCAGGAACAGCATGAGATGCGCAGAGTTCAAGGGTATAAACTGCTTGCCTATATGTACATATAGAGGTAGATCTTAAAATACGCACGCGCGTACTTTTGTTTGCGCAACCGGCGCAAACAAAAATATGCCAGATTTTATAAGATACGCGCGTAGCCGCGTGTATCTTATAAAATCCGGGGTCAGCGCGCGCAAGGCTGCGCAAAATCGGCAGCCTGCACATGCCGAGCCACGCAGCCTGCCTCCATTCCCTCCGCGTCCCCCACCTTCCCCTCCCTTCCCCTATCTAACCCAGCCCTACGTAAATCCCCCCCCCCCCCCCCCCCCCCCCCCACCTTTGTTGTGCAAGTTACGCCTGCTTGAGGCAGGCGTAACTTGCGCGCGCCGCCTCGGAATCCCCTGGCACAGGCCGCAGTGCCGGGGGACTCGGGACCGCCCTCCCGGCCCGCCCCCGAACCGTCGCCACGCGCGTCCCGGGGCTTTGTGCGCGCCGGCGGCCTATGCGAAATAGGCGCGCAGGGCTTTTAAAATCTACCCCAAAGTGTAAGAGAAACATAGTATATAACATTAAGGCACATATATGTCTCTCTTCCAAATTGCTTTGGAAACTTGAAGAACAATTTTTTTTTTTTTTTTTTTAATAATTACCATGAAATTCTTCTTACTGTTCTTGCCTTTTTTTGTAAGTTGATAGATATCCGCTGTAGTAACACCTGTAAAAATAATCTGGGTCATTTTCAGAATGACAGGAAACCTTTCTGGCTTATTAAACATTTTTGAAAGAAAACATCGTGGATTAATTAGTGGAACTGTACAGCAGTAATGGTGAGGTGTTTTCATGAAAGAGTTGTGGAAGGCTAATACTGTAAAGATCTCCTTAGCTCTATTTAGACCTTGCCTTAAAAGCCTACATTTAGCAATTATCAAGCCAGCATACTTCCTTATTCACTTGTTGGGCATATTTTGCATTTTGTTTGATCACATTAGAGGCTCATTTCACTCATACATGATTATTTTAAAACTATAATACTCAACAGTTAAGGGGGGGGGGTTTGTGTGTGGGGGGGTGATAACTTAGTTGTGAAATAAAAATATTTCAAGATATTAATTTTTTTTCTGTTTTATTTATTTTTGTCTCAAGATATTGTTTAATAGCTTTAAAAAAAAAAAAAAAAAAGCTTTTTCATCATACCTGCCATTCTGAAACACAAGTAAATCGGAATACTGCTGTGATGGTAGGGACTTTTCAGAGATGAAGTATGGTAGTTAGGTTTCATGAAACCTGCAATTTCGTTTCCATGTATTTAAGGAGATAGTCTACAGTTAAAATTCAAAAAAAGGTTTATGGTATTATCTTTGGTTAATTTTATAAAGTGCACTTGGAATCATAGTTTTGTAGTTTGTTTTCTGTGTTGTCACAGGGAGGGTTCTAAACTAAATTATCTATTTAGGATATTTTTGGTATCTAAGATTGTCACAAAGGTAAGAGTATTTATGTCCTTGCCTGCTGGCTGATTTATGAGTTGGAAGGCATATCTGGAAATTTGTTTAGTCTTGCCTATTTTGCACAGATGTAGGCTAATGCGTGTTTAAAGATGAGGGTTTTTCAGATTATTAGAGTTTCTTCCTGAGGTTGTCTACAGAAAGGAATTTAGTTGTCTCAAAGACTGATATCTTTAGACATTGGCTAGCTTAAAAAAAGTATCATTTGTACCCCAAAACTTTGTTGGTTTTCTCTTAATTACTTTTAGTTTTGATAGGCAAATAATTACCTTATTGTTAATGAGTAGAGTTAGCTGTGTTGAATAGGAATTAAGGGAATACCTGTGTGAAAAGTCAAAGAATGTACTTGTTTTAATGTCACCTTACTCCCCCCCTCCCCCCCAAAAAAAATTATATTATGATACATAGTTTTTATTGCTACTGCCATTACATCCAATTCAAAGCTTCATCTTTGAATAGGTTTTTAGGTTAATCAGACTTGGAATGTATCATTTTGAAGAGGAAGGCTATGAGGTTGAAAAATTGACATCCTATCTTGTTATTACACCTGTGGTTGTTTGGTTTGAAGGACAGCATCTTCTCTGTAGTTATGTAACAGCTGTGAAGAAAAGTGTCTCTTGAGGAATAAAACACAAATTCAATTATGCATGCTGTACTTGGCACAATGCCGTCGGAACACTTCATTCTTGTACAGTTTGTTCCTTTCTTTCCTTAGTAAACTGAAGTAAAATTCCAAAGATTCCTGGCTGTGGAATGAATTGAAGAATGATGATAGTGGTGCAAGAAGAAAATACACGCAAAGACCTCTTTATTTGTAGGACTGTTCTGATCCAGTACTGGGGTTGTGGACAGTTTACCTCATACTAGGGATGTGAATCGTTTTTTGACGATTTAAAAAAATCATCAGATATTTTTTAAATCGTCAAAAATCGTTAGTCGCGATACAATAGAAATTCCCCCGATTTATCGTTAAAAAATCGTGGAGGGGGGGGGAGGGCGGGAAAACCGGCACACCAAAACATCCCCTAAACCCACCCCGACCCTTTAAAACAAATCCCCCACCCTCCTGAACCCCCCAAAATGTTTTAAATTACCTGGTGGTCCAGTTGGGGGGTCCCGGTGCGATCTCCCGCTCTCGGGCCATCGGCGCCATTTTGGCTGCCACTAATATAAACGGCGCCGATGGCCCGATTAAAAAAAAAAAACCCACCCGACCCTTTAAAATGACCCCTTAGCCTCCCCCACTCTCCCGACCCCCCGCCCAAACTTTTTACACATACCTGGTGGTCCAGGGGGGCCACGGAACAGATCTCCAGTTCCCATGCTATCAGCTGCACTAAAAAAATGGCGCCAATGGGCCTTTGCCCTTACCATGTGACAGGGCAAAGGTAGCGCCGGCGCCATTTTGAATATTGGCAATACGGCCGGAGGGCAGAAGATCGCTCCCGGACCCTCACTGGACACCCAGGGACTTTTGGCCAGCTTGGGGGGGGGCCTCCTGACCCCCACAAGACTTGCCAAAAGTCCAGCGGGGGTCCGGGAGTGACCTCCTGCACTCCGGCCGTATTGCCAGTATTCAAAATGGCGCCGGCGCTACCTTTGCCCTCACTATGTCATAGGGGGCTGATGGCAATAAACTCCAAAACCAATTTCTCCAGCAGCATCAGAAAATTGATCCAGATCACGATTGAGAAGTGGCTCATTCTGCCAAACTGACACACCACTGAAACCACTCAAAAAAGTGTCCCAAACTTTTAAATCCTCTCAGATATGACGAGTAATCCTAATATGATGCCTCTTCTGCACCCCTGACATTGCCGTAGACAAACGCTGCAAATAAACGCAACCAATGGGAACCAAACGACAGGCAAAATGAAAACTGCCCACCAACGACTGCATTTGGTGAAGCATAACCTTCCTTGACCTCAAGACACCCACCACTAGAGATTTCAGCTGTTGCACCTTAACTGATGGCAATCGAGACACCATAGTTAATTCACTGCCCAAAAATTCAAGATGTCACAGGCCCCTTAGTTTTTTCCTGCGCAATAGGGATTACCAAAATTATGAGCAACGCCTTGGAAACTGTTCATAATACTAGCACAAACTTGGGAACCCGCTGGACCCACAAACAAAAAGTCATCCAAATAATGTACAAAACTACTAAAACCAGCTACACATTCAGTGACCCAATGCACAAAGGAACTGAACATCTCAAAATAAGCACAGGAGATAGAACAGCCCATAGGCATACATTTGTCAAAATAATATATGTTCCGAAACTGAAAACCCAATAACTGGAAACTGTTCAGGGTGAACTGGGAGAAGACGGAAGGCAGACTCAATATTTACCTTCGCCATTAAGGATTCCCATCCACACCAGCGAACCGCAGAATCAAAGGAAGTGTAGCACCCAATTCAAATCCTCTTTAGTAATAAAACCATTTACTGAAAAATCCTCAGGAAGGACAGTTGTGAATCAGCCTGAACTTCCCTTGCTCCTTCTTAGGCGCCACCGCCAAAGGAGATATAATCATCCTAGGAAATGGAAGTTCGACAAACGGTCCAGTAGTCTTGCCCAAAGAAAGTTCTTAAATCAGCTTCTGATGCACCACCTCCTGCACCCTGCCTTCTGAACCAGAATTTAAACCCCATGCTCCATATTACCATTATATGGAATTCGAAAACCATCAGTAAAACCATCCCTCAAAATACTATCCACTTCATGGTTAGGTTATAACTACAGACAATAGACCTTCGCAGAAACAACAACCAGAGTAGGAGCCCTATCCATATTTAAATTACTTTGCTCCAGTTGCTGCGGGACCAGATCCCCTTTTTCGAGGATACTTAGTAGCAGAGTGATTGGAGACATATACCAAGCAGAGATACTTGAATTGCAATCAGGGAGCATATATCTGAATGAGTAAATCGCCCGCAAACATCCGGGACACTTGCTGTGCTTTTTTCCCTGCCCAACTCCTTCACTCTGCCCACGAAAGTGCCAACCCTGCTGAGCCGCTCCCACCTACACAACTCGCCCCTGCTGTCCCAAAACCGTGGAACCAGTTACATGCGCTTTATTAGTCATCTGTTTTAACCAGGACTAACATCCAGTGTGCCCCAGCGCATCAATTTATTCCCCTCCATCCTATCCCTGAATCACTCATCATAATAAAGCCATGCTTATCCTTCATAATCCTTGTGAGCCCCAATAATTGTATCCGCATAAGTAAGCAAAAGCCATTCTGTGACAGGTCAAAATGACCCACCACACTGACCAATCTGAGAAAGCACCTAACCCAATTCAATATTGTTCTAGGAACCTTTCCCTCTGTACCCTGAAAACCCACTTTCTTGCCCTTTTTCTTTTCTTTACATTTACCCCACCTACCCTCCAACAAACAAAATATATCAATATACTTTTGCTTTTTTCTCTATGCGAATGGAATACTTCCTCCCACAATTCTGTAAGAGCGACCAAAGTTAATCAGATAAGTTTAACTGGCTAACTTTAGAACAGCTTTACTGATCAACCAGACTTAGCTGGATAAGTCACCCGGCTAACTCTGAATATTGGATTTAGCTAGGTAACTTATTCGGCTAACTCAATGCCTCCCAGTTGCTCCCTTGGAACGCCCCTAACTTAAAGGCCGATACAGTACAGTGAGCTTCGATGGAGTGCACTGTTAACCTGCCCTTGGACGCGCATTTTCCCTTACCCCTTATTCAGTAAGGGGCAGAAAATGCGCGTCCAACCCGCGGCAACTAATAGCGCCCTCAACATGCAAATGCATGTTGATGGCCCCATTAGGTATGCGCACGGGATACAGTAAGTAAAATGTGCAGCCAAGCCGCACATTTTACTTTAAGAAATTAGCGCCTACCCAAGGTAGGCGCTAGTTTCTGCTGGCACCGGGAAAGTGCACAGAAAAGCAGTAAAAACTGCTTTTCTGTGCACCCTCCGACTTAATATCATAGCGATATTAAGTCTGAGGTCCCGAAGGGTGTAAAAAGTTTAAAAAAAAAAAAAATTAAATTGGGCCGGCGGCTGTAGGGCCGAAAACCGGACGCTCAATTTTGCCGGCGTCCGGTTTCCGAGCCTGTAGCTGTCAGCGGGCTCGAGAACCGGACGCTCAATTTTGCCGGCGTCCGGTTTCCGAACCCGACGTCAGCGGGCTCGAGAACCGGACGCTCAATTTTGCCGGCGTCCGGTTTCCGAACCCGTGGCTGTCAGCGGGCTCGAGAACCGACGCCAGCAAAATTGAGCGTCGGCTGTCAAACCCGCTGACAGCTGCCGCTCTGGTCCAAAAGGAGGCGCCAGAGACACGCTAGTGTCTCTGGCGCCTCCTTTTGGAACACCCGCCAGAGTGGTCCTTTTGGACCACTCTGGCGGGTGTTCGTCCACTCTCCCGCGTTTTTACTGAATCGGCCCGTTATTTGGCTAAATTCTAGCCAGTTAACTTATTAGAAGTTAGCTGGGTAAGTGACCTCATTTTCATTTAGCAAGCTATTTTCTCAGTTAGCCGGCTAATGCATTTGAGAGAGAAATTCTCCAAGTCGTGGGGACTGCGATAGAACATGCGATTTACTTTACTGTCAGTTCCCATTCTAATAACTCCTACAGCAGTCAGAATGGTCCTTCCCATGAATGATTTTGGTAGATTGTTTGCCTACACAGGACCTCTTGCTTTGCATATTATATAGGATAATCTATATAAATAAAAATGTTAAATAGTTTGGACAAAATCGCTAATCTCAGAAACCACTGAACCGATTGCTTTCTAATTTGGACACAACCTTCATTTCGCATACAGGAAGGTTCTTCTGTACTTACATTACAGATATGTCACACCTGTGACAGGTAAAATAGGTTTAAAAATATTTTCCAGAAAACAGCTACATCTGCTAGATGTAAGCGCCATCTAATTTGGACACAACCTTCATTTCGCATACAGGAAGGTTCTTCTGTACTTACATTACAGATATGTCACACCTGTGACAGGTAAAATAGGTTTAAAAATATTTTCCAGAAAACAGCTACATCTGCTAGATGTAAGCGCCATCTGTAATGCCTTACACTAATCATTTCGCCAGTCCAGGTCCACGTTTCACTTCCATTTTAACACATTCGCGTACTTTTTTCGTCGGAAGATAACTATGTCCTTTATAGATAAAATACACCCACCACCCTCCTCACACCCCCCACACACATGCCAAATTGATTTACTTCCCACAACCTCCCAACACACTAAAACCACCCTCCTCACACCCCCCACACACATGCCAAATGTATTTACTTCCCAGGCACTCACAACACACAAAACCTGACAGAAGTCCAGGAGGCTCCAGCGGGGGGCCAGGACCGGTCCGGGACACATCTCCTGCACTACGGCCATCGGCTGCCAGCAATCAACATGGCACAGACGGCCCTTTCCCTTACTATGCCACTCGGGGACACAAATGGCGACAGTAGCCCATGTGACACAGTAAGGGCGAGGGCCCCTCGGCACCATTTTCAGGACTGGCAGCCGGCGGACCTTTGCCCTTACTATGTCAGAGGACCTAC
The DNA here is from genome assembly GCF_901001135.1 of Rhinatrema bivittatum. Classification (NCBI taxonomy): domain Eukaryota; kingdom Metazoa; phylum Chordata; class Amphibia; order Gymnophiona; family Rhinatrematidae; genus Rhinatrema; species Rhinatrema bivittatum. Next base: position 116,739,078 of record NC_042618.1, on the reverse strand, counting down.
CGCTGCCATTGCTCCACCCCACTGACATAGTAAGGGCAAAGGGCTGTCAGAACCCGTTTCAGTGCTCGCAGCCGACGGACCAACGCCAATACATTGCTCCCGGACTGCTCCTGAACGCCTGCTCCATCGACTGACATTTTAATCAGGTCTGGAGGGTGGGGGGTGGTAATGAATTTATTGTGAACATCTTGGGGAGGGGTCACGGGGGGGGGGCAGGTTTCATTCATTCAGCAACTCTGGGGGGCAGGGGGTGGGCTACTGTTTTTCGCGGGGCTGGGGGAGGGGGGCAGGAGAGTGTGGGTGGTTAGTTTAAGAAAACTTTTCTCATAGGGTTGTTTTTTGGGGGAAGGGGGAGGTTCATACACAAATACATACACTAAATTTGCACGATCTCGGGAACACACCAAAATGGCTCTCCCCAGACCACAAAACAAATTTGGAAGTGTAAATTTGGTTAGGCACTCCCCTATTTGGCTACATAATGCGCACAGATGGCCGGGGACAGACCACATGTAGCACCTACAATTTTAATTTCCCAGGTCTTGGGAGGGGGCAGGAGGGTGGAGGGTTATTATTTGATTTAAAGGGTTGGGATTGGGGTGTTTTGTTTTTTTTTTTTGGGGGGGGGGGGGGGGGTTCCCACAGAAATAGAAAGACAAAGGTTTTCTGATCTGAAGGGTAGGCAGTAGTCGGCGAGGGGAGGGAGAATGAGGGGAGAGGTGAGTGTGAGGGGAGAGAGTTGGAGTGGGGACAGGGGAGGGAAGGGGGGGTGAGTGACCAAGGGGGGAGGAGGATGAGTGACTGAGGTAAATGAGCAAGGGGAAGAGGGAGGGAGGGTAAAGAACCTGGCTCTGCCACTGCAACGCGTGGCCAGGTACCGCTAGTGTATAATATAAAAGATAATCCTTGAATTGTGCTTTTCGTATCTTGACTTGCCAACAAAGTGCTCAGAGTCTGCTGAAAGGGTCTCTGCAGGAGGAGAAGATGGACCAGGAAAACTACGATATAACTTTGGTTTGAATCTACTGACCTTAACTGCTGTAGAAGTTAAGAGAAGGCGAATTGACAACATGAAAAATTTCCATTTTTATCTAAAATGAGACCAATTTAGGTAAAATGATCAAGAAGATAGCTCTTGAAATCATGGACTAGTATTAATTTTGCAAAGAATAGATGACTTGCTTATCTTTGTTAGGCTGTGCTGCCATGTTAGGTTGTGCTGTTAGGTTGTGCTGCCATGAGTCTTCATTTGCGAGTCCCAAGTTTTTTTCCGATAATTTTTATATCCCCTTCCAATTTACTTAGACAAGTCATTGCAGCAACAAACCTTGGCCGGGGCATATGCACCAAGGCTCCTTCTGGAACTCTGTAGTCATGGGCCCTAAATGTGGTCATTAGGGGCCTTATTTACTAAGGCTTTTTCCCATTCTGTAGCTATAGGAAAAAAGCTTATTAAATTAGGCCCCAAGTATTGTCGTTTGGCTGGGAATCCCTCCCCAAATGCTTCCTTTGCAGTATTCCCTATCCTGGATGATTTGGGGAGCAGGGTCCCTTGCCCAAGACTTGCATCCATTCATCTACATGGCAATGCATGTAGCACCAGGTTATTTCAACACTGCAATTTAAAATTTCAATTCAACTTAAGTCCTGTAATATTTTGAAGCTAACTACTAAGTGGTTAGATGCAAGCTGCCTTACAAAAATTACATCATGAAATGATAGATTCTGAAATTCCTTCTACTCACAGCTCAGCTATCAACTAAAAGTGGGGATCATGTACTGTAAAGCAGGACAGAGCACAGAGGAGGAAATGTACAACAATGAATCTGCCGGGCCAGCCTTTGAAGAGTTTCTTCAACTCTTAGGAGATCGAGTTCGACTCAAGGGATTTGAAAAGTACCGGGCCCAACTGGATACCAAAAGTAAGATCTTTGATACTTATTTTATGTTGTAAATTGCTCCAGCCAGGTCTAGTACCTGAGTGAGTGGTATATAAGAGCTGATAAATAAATTATTTGCAACTATACTACATCTTTTAGCATAGCCCAGTATATGTCATGTTCCACTGTATTGGGAGATCAAACTAATGGTCAAATAATACTAACAATGGTTCTAAATTTTTTAATTTAAAGGTGGTGAAATAACTGTATCCGGTTTTTGCTGATGAAATATCTTATTTCAGTTGTTAGAGCTGCCCGAGTTTAAGCAAATTCTGATGCAGACAAGACCCACTTATTGTTCATTGGATCCATGTCCCTCATGGACTGTAAAAGCTTTGTTAGGATGCTGGCATGAGTGTATTATGCAGATAATTAATAGTTCTTTAGCAGAGGGTATTCCTCTAGCCAACGTAACTCATTGGTGACTCTAATATTGAAGAAAGTTTTATTTGATGGGGCAAATGGTAGTAATTGTTGGCCAGAGGTGAGTATCCCATTTCTAGAAAAAGTAGTCATTTAACATTTTATTTAGAATAAAGTACGTTTGGATCCATGTCAGGGGAAGAGGGTGGTGGTTTTTGGAAGAGCTACAGTACTGAAAGTATACTGGTTTCAGAGAATGATAGTTTGTGTTAGAGTGAAAGAGATTCTTTTGGTTCTTCGGGATCTCTCATCTGCTTTCAATCTGATGAACCATTCAGTTCTGTAACTAATTCCGTGGATTTGTAGGGAAGTATTACAGTAGTTTGCTCCCTTTTTGATAGAAAAATCAGCTCAGGTATATGTTCAGGTGGTTTGTAACCCCAATTATGTTGCCTAAGTGTGGTGTCCTCCAGGGAGTCAACTCTTCCATCTTTGCTCTTTAATATCTTTATGCAGCATATGTGGGTGCACTGCTCCATTTGCTTGGTCTGCATGGTTATATGTACGTTACTGATATCCAGCATGTTATACCATTAGAAAAGGATGTGGTCAGGGCATTATTGGAGTTCAGTATAAGCTGTCTGCTGTTGTAGTGCAGCTTGTTTAAAGAAGTTAATTTTGAATTCCACTAAAACAGAGATCCTTTGAATAGGATCTGTTAGTCTGGTGGTGACACTGCTGGTTTTGTTTTGTTTTGTTTTTTTAATACATTCCTTAGTGATTTCAAACTATAACACTCAAAAGACTTGATTTAAGAAATAGAGTGAACCAAAGAAAACTGTTTTTTTGAAGTGGAGGTGGAGAAAGTTTCAACTATGGGGACAGTTAAAGGTTTGGATATCTGTGAAGGGGTATGCACAAGAGAGCCCCAGAATACTTTTAAAAAAAACAGATCCAGATATCTGGTCTAGTCCAACTTAAGCCTCAGGCAACAGGGAATCCTGTTTTGGGTAGAGATCCATGGAAGGTGTATATCTAGCTTGGCCCAGGAAGGGAATAAGAGGCCCCAGGGGAGAGAAGGAAGCCTAGAGAAAGAACCTATCACTGAATTGCAAGAGATAAATTACTGTTAGGTTGTTGAACTTCAAAGAATGGCAGAGGTGCATTGTTTAATTTTGTCAGTAATAAAGGAGTTTATGCAAAGATTTCTACCAGAGTCCAGCCTGAATCTGTTCTCTGGTTACTCTGAGATTGCTCACAGTGCCACATATGGTGTCAGTTTGGGGATCTCTGAGCTAAACGTACACAGCCAGAAACCCACGCCAAACAGGAGGAGGATAATATTTTTTTCTTTTTTCTGAGGGCTTAGAGACAGTGGCTGCTGGGAAACTGGTTTAATGAGGCTAAGGAGACTTAGTTTCGCCTTCAAAGAGGGACATATCAGTAAGTCAGTGCCGAACAGGCAGGGATGGCTTATTTTTTAAAGGAGAAAGAAAATGTTGTGGGTTGCTCGGCACAGGCCGGGCTCCTTCAAGGAAATGTACATGCTACCAGAGCCAGTTGGCTAGTATGGAGCAAATAATACAGGCACTCACTGGAGTGCAGTGTACACCCTGACTGAATAATTCAGATAGCAGTTGGTGATGTTGGGTCAACCGCAGACGACACTAACTCAGCCCAAGCAATGCAAGCCATCATGGCGCAAGCACAGTCTATACCTTCTATGCTGTTTAATTTGAAAGCGAGGGAAGACCCAGACATGTTCCTAAGGAATTTTTTATAGACTGCTCGCTTGACGGGTTGACCGAAGCCAGCTGGACCATGTACCTGGAAAATTTACTGATGGGCAAGAGCTAAGCAGCCTTTCAAGGGGCTATTCTATATGGGACCGCCAACTACACCGCAGTCAAGGCTGCCATCCTAGAAAGGGCAGGATACACCACAGAGACCTACCAGCAACATTTCCAGTGGGACTTCCTACAGTTCCATAGATTAAAGGATGCCAGATGGAAGTGGCTGCAGCCAGAGGTGAAGACCGGCCTCAAGGTAGCAAATCTGGTTGTTCCAGAACAGTTCTTAGAAGGGCTCGGCCGGCCTATGTAGAATTGGATCTGCCGCCATCCAGGTGTTTCATTGGAAAAAGCATTAGACATGGCAGACACCTTCTACTAGATTCAGTTAATACCTGATGTGGTGCGGAGGCTAGAAAGATAGCTCTCACAGGCTCTATGGTGCAGCAACAAGAGTGGAGAACCCCAGCAGCAGCCCTTGGACATGGACAGCTCAGGCTCTATATCCAAGCCACATGCCACAGCCTCTTTTGCTTGCTTCAACTTTGGAAGGAGAGGTCATTTGGCCAGGGACTGTCGGTATGATCTCAGTTAAGCAATATAGGTCAATTTGTTGACACAGCTGGCATGAGAAACTAAAGTCGATATGGAGAAAGGAAAGTCTCCTAAGCAAGGTTAACCCACAATTCAAAAGAAAAAAAGGGGATGTGGAGGGACTGGTATGCCATAATAATGAGGAATTGGGTCCTTTCTCCTTTTTTGCCCTTTGTGCGGAGAATGGACATGAGGAAGAAAGCTGCTCATAAAGAAAATAAAGAGGAGAGCCCTTGGGAACCGGTAAAGTTAAACAGGAACCCCTCTCGTGGGCATGCTCCTACTGTAAAGTAGAGGGCCACAGGGTCAAAGAGTGCCCATAGCTTGAAGACACAGTGTGAGAGCACAGGCTGGCAGAACAGCACAAGAAGGAGAAGGTTGCGGAAGATGACTCCTTGTACGAAAAGTGGAAAGCGAATGGGCGGGCACTTTCGCAAAACTTCACAGCTGTAACTTGGTGGGTATCCCTCATTGGAATCAGAAGGAATTTGTGATCCAGTTGGAGCCAGATGAAGTTGCCACCCAAGCCCTGGTAGACTCAGGTTTGTAACAACTTCATCAAGAGAGAGGATATCGATGAGAAGAAGGTGACTTTGATCTGTATACATGGCGACAGACAGCAATGCCTCACCAAGTCCGATCGTGCTGAAAACGCCAGCAAGACAGAACTGTTGTTGAAGTGGAGGTGCTTCCTGAGTTCCCTTATCCAGTGGTTTTAGGACATGATTGTACCCAGTTTTAAACCCTGTGGGATCAGCTGATAGGCAGTCAAGCCAAATTGGAAAAGCAGGCACCCCACAAACCTTGGAGCGGTTTCCCAAAATGACTTGGGAAGGGGAAATCTTAAACAAGTTAAGCAGCCCTAGCATAGATTGGGGAATGAAGAGACAAACAGGGGTCATCTTCGGTGTATATTTTTAGTAAGGACAAGTGCTTAATCTAAGAAGTTTGAGCTGAGGGGGAGGATATGTAAAGGGGTTATACACATGAGCCCCAGAATACCTTAGAGCCAGATACAGTCCACTTTAAGCTTCAGGCAATAGAGAATCCTGATCTGGGTGAAGTCCCAGGGGAAGGTGTATATCTAGCCTGGCTAGATATACACCTTCCCAGGGGAAGGTGTATATCTAGCCTGGCTTTCTTCTCTCCCAAGGGAGAGAAGAAAGCCCAGAGAAAGAACTGTTTGTAATGTTTTAGCCTACTACAGCATGTTTTGCAACTGGCCGCACTCACCTTGAATGCCACCGACACGGCCAGCACACCATCTTGCTGCTTCCCTCTTGGCTCGCATGTGGAGCACTGATTCTTCAAGTCCCACAATGGGAAAAGGACCATTGGCACTCAGTGATGACATTACGTGGCTGGGGTATTTAAACCCCAGCCACTCTCCTTTCCTTGCCTCAGTAACAGGTCCTGCAGTGTGTTCCTTCCTGATCCTGCTTGCTATGTTCCAGATCCTACCCATTGTGTTCCTAACACAGCCTGCCTTGCCTCATCTATCCTGCCTTACCTGATCAGCCTTTTCCCATCCTGCCTTGCCTTGTCCAGTGTGCCTTGTCTCTATTTCAGCCATGCCTTGTTCCTGCCTTCCTGTCTTGCTCCTGCTGCCTGCCTGTCTTGTCCCAGTCCCTTCTCTGCCTGATCTCCTGGTATTGACCGATACTGACCCAGACCACTCTTTTTTTTTTCCTGACGCCTGTCACTGACTTCAGCTACGGATACAAACTACAACTTGCTCACTGCCTGCCCTGACCTTCAGCTTGTACCTGGTAACTGTCTGATTGCAGCCAGCCCTGATTTCAGCTCAGCTTTTACTCCTGGGGGGAAATTCTGCACTACTGGGGAGTACAGAATTTGCGAAGAAATTCCTTCCTGTGCAGAATTTGTATTTTTTACTCAGAATATGGAGAAAGGCCTATGGGCCACGAGCAGAGCCCATCCCATTCATGGCAGAAGAAGAGGGAAACCGGTGGCCACAAGCAGAGCCCATTCCACTTGCGGCAGAAGATAGGAGAAGCAAGAAAGTCTGTGTGAGAGAGAAGTATGGCAGTGTGCCAAAGACAGAGTGAGTATATATGTGAGTGAGAGATTAGGAGCCATATATATGTGATATAGGAATTTGATGTGTCTGTGTGTGAGAGAGGTATTCTGTGTGAAGGTGGATGAGGGGGTGTGTGTGTGCGCGCGCGCAAGTGTAAGGGACAGAGGAGAGTGAGTGTGAGTCAGGGAGAGTGTTTGCAAGAGAAAAGGTAGCCTGTGTTAGAATGGGTGATTGTGTATAAGAGAGGAAGGGTGTGTATATGCAAGAGAGAGGGTGCCTTATGAGGGTGGGGGGGTGTATGTGTGCAAGAGAGAGAGAGGGAGCCTGTGTGAGGGGCTGTGTATGAGAGGTGTCAAACTCTTGAGATCAGAGGACTAAAGGGTTGAGTATGGAGGGGAATGGTAGAGAGAGTGGATTTGGGGGCAGAGGGAAAGGGATCTGGCCAGGGGAGTAAGGAGAGAGGCAGAAGGAACACTCTTACAGTGTACTTTTTGGGGAATGTTGCTCAAAATATTTAAAACTCTGCATCTTTGAGTAATAATTTTTCTGCATTACATTTAAAATTAATTATTTTGATGAATATAAATATGCAGAATTTTGCAGAATTTTACATTTTTGTGAGCAGAATTCCTCCAGGAGTAAGCTTTGGACTCCTCCTTTCTTATCACCACTTGGTAAATTCGCCTAAGTCCTGCCAGCCCCTAGAACCTTAAAGGCTCCACATGTGGAGATCGGGGCTATTATATGTGAAAGTCCAGCTCAGTTCCAATCAGGGGTGTGTCCACCAGCTCTCTGTCAGGTCGATACAGCAAGGCCGCGTTAGAAAGAGTGCGACGGTGCCGGGCGCACCCTCGTTCCCCGCACGCACAGTCCTGCTCACATACCGCTCGATACTCTATTTAAATTGCTTGCAAATGCAAGCCGCGTCTGCGAAGCGTTATTTTTTTATTTATAGGTTTTTTTTTATACCGAAGTATTGATGAAGGACTTCACTCCGGTTTACATTTTAAACAATGAGATACAGAGAACAATCAAATGATAACTAACATGTAGCTTAACAAAAAAACAATCAAATGATAACTTTAACATATAATATTAAACGAGGGGTATTTACAGGTAGTGTATTCGAGAGGGGTTGGACGAGTAAAGACATTTTAATATGAAGAGGCTGTGTTGGAAGTACAGTGCTATCGGAGGGGTCAGCAGGGGGGTTGGGGTGGGCTGGGAGGGAATAAGAGGAGGAGAGTGAAGAATATAGAAGGTGGGGGCAGGGTGTGGAAATGGAGGAGAGGACAAGGTGGAGGAGGTAGGGGAAGTGCTGTGGGTGTCGAACATGTTGGCTTATCCAATCCCATCTTTTATGCTCGTTTGAAGAGCCATGTTTTGAGTAATTTTTTGAACATAGATGTGTTGTTTTGTGTCCGGAGGTTGGATGGGAGGGAGTTCCAGAGGTGGGGTCCGGCTATTGAGAATGCTCTATTCCTTGTGGTGGATAATTTGGCTGCGCTGACTGGTGGGATTTCGAGTTGAGATTTGTTGGTTGATCTAGTGCATCGTTGAGATTGGTGAGTTTGGATTAGGGATTCGAAGCATTCAGAGTTGTTGTGGTGGACAGCGTGGTGAATGATTGTCAGGGTTTTGTACTCTATCCTTTTTTCAATGGGGAGCCAATGTAGTTCCTTCAGTACAGGTGTGATATGATCAGTTCTTTTGAGGCCGGTGAGAATTCGAGCAGTGGAGTTTTGGAGAATTTGCAGTGGGTGTATGGCTGATTTTGGTAGCCCTAACAAGAGGGAGTTGCAGTAGTCGATGCCAGAGAATATCAGGGCTTGGAGAATGGTTCTGAAGTCGGAGTGGTTGAGTAAGGGTTTGAGGATGGAAAGTTTGTGGAAGCCTTCATTTGTTTTAGTGGTGATATGTTTCTTGAGGTTGAGTTGGGGGTCGATCCAGAATCCAAGGTCTTTGACAAATTCTCTTAGTTTGATGGGGGTGTTATCGATGAAGATGGGGTGGGTCAAGTGATCACCGGAGATGTTTTTTTCGATCAGCATACATTCAGTTTTGTCGGTGTTGATGCAGAGCTTAAGTTGGTTTAGTAGGAGTTTGATTCGGTTGATGGTTGAGGCGGCGATTTTTAGAGTGTTTTCAAGGGAGGCTGAGACGGGGATGATTAGTTGGATGTCGTCAGCATATAGGAAGTGGGTGATGGAGAGGCTTGATAGAAGTTGGCAGAGAGGTAGTAAGTAGATGTTAAAAGGATGGCGGATAGTGAGGAACCTTGTGGTACACCAGTATCAAGAGGGATGGGGTCGGAGATGTGGTTGTTTAGGTTGACCTTGTAGGTTTTGTTTTGGAGGAAGGAGGAGAACCATTTTAGTGTTTTTCCAGATAGGCCTATCTCGGAGAGCCTGCTGATTAGGCTACTGTGTTCGACTGTGTTGAATGCAGCGGAAAGGTCGAGTAGGATGAGAATGTACCGTTGACCATGGTCGAAGCCTCTTAAAATTGTGTTGGTTAGGTTGGTGAGCAATGTTTCTGTACTATGTTTTTTTCTGAAGCTGTGTTGAGATGGGTACAGGATGTTGTTTGCGTCAAGGTGGTCGTTCAGCTGTTTAAGAGCGGCTTTCTTGGTTAGCTTGGCGAGGAATGAGAGGTTTGAGATTGGGCGGTAGTTACTTAGGTCTGAGGGGTTGAGGTTCTTTTTTTTTTAATATTGGTTTTATGGTGGCTATTTTTAGGTTGGTTGGAAGAGCACCTTCTTCCAGAGATTTGTTAATGATTGAAGAGATGGTCGGTGCAATTGTTTGGGAGATTTCTTTTAGAGTGTGGGTAGGTATTGTATCAAGTTCGTGTCTGGCTGGATTCAGAGTTTTGATGAGTTTCTCTGTATCAGAGATTGATATCGGATCGAAATGGTCCCAGGGTGGAATGTTTGTGCGATTTGGGATTGTATTAAAGGAGGAGGTATTTGTAATTTTTTCTGATATTTTTCTGATTTTGTTCTTGAAGAAAATTGCGAGGTCTTGGCTTAGGTTTTTTTGAGATATGTTGGTATTATTGTTCACTGTGATTAGATTGTTTACGATGTTGAAGAGGGATTTGGGTTTGTTTGTAGAGTTTAGGATTTTTTTGCTGTAATATTCTTTTTTTGCTTTGTTTATTAGGTTTTTGTAGTAGGCGAGGTAGGTTCGGTATCTTTGAAGAGTTAACTGGTCTTTGTTTCTTCTCCATTCTTTCTCTTTCCTTCTGAGGTTAGATTTGGTCTCTTTTAGCAGTGGATTGAACCATGGGTTGTTTTGGGTTCTTGAGTTGATTTTTTTGGTTCTATCAGGGTTTATAGAGTTGGCTGTTTCTGTTGTTATTTGGTGCCAGGATTGAGTGGCGTTGGTGATATTGGAGAGATCGATGTTTGGTAGATGTTTTTCGAGTTCCTGTTGGAGCAGGTCGGGGGAGAATGGAGGTCGGTATTTAAATGAGAGTGAGTTGTTGGTTTCGAGCTTTTTGATTGCCGTGGTGTGGGTTTTGCACTGTAGAAGGTAGTGGTCTGACTATGGTACTTGGGAGTAGTGGATGGAAGAATTTGAGAAAAAGTTGTCGTTTGAGAAAATCAGGTCGAGGGTGTGACCTGCCTTGTGTGTTGGGTTGTTGACTAGTTGAGTGAATTGGAGAGTAGTTAGAACATCAAATAAGGTTTGACATGCTTGGGAGGGAGGGGTTAAGTCAGAGTGGAGATTAAAGTCTCCTAGGATGATTGTAGGTTTTTTGTTGTTTATCTTTGATATGAGGACTTCGATGAGAGGTAATATGTCTTTGTCGAGGAGTTTGGGTGGGCAGTAGATAAGACAGATTTGGAGGTTTTCTGAGTCGAAGAGAGCTCGTTCATGTTGATTGGGGGAGGGGTGAGTGGGATTAGTTTCATGTTGAATTGTTTTTTTATGATTAGTAGGAGTCGTCCTCCTCGTCTGGATTTTCTCGGGATCGAGAATAGGTCATAAGGGTTGTTGTTTAGTTGGTTCAGTAGGACATGATCGGTGGGCTTGAGCCAAGTTTCAGTCACTGCGATGAAGTCTGGGTTTTGGTTATGGAGGATGTCGGAAAGGATAGCGATTTTCTTTGTGAAGGCTTGAGCGTTTATGAGCAGGAAGGTTAGGTAGAGCAAGCTTTTTGTGGTTTCTGAGGATGGGATGTTTATTAAGTGTCGGTGTCTTTGAGTCGGCATATTTGATGAATGGGTGAGGAACATGTTTCGTTGGGTGTGAGAGATGAGAGGAAACATGGGTTTTTGGAAGTGTCTCTGGTGGTGGTGGTGGGGGGGTGCTTGCTTGGTAGAGGTGCAGACAGCTGGTGCCAAGCGAGTATTTATAGTTGATATTGTGAATCTCAAATAAGGGTGCTGGTTAAGTGGAGGTAGGGTTGGGAGAAGTGGTTGTTGAAGAAGATTCAGGGAAAATGGTGGGGCACGACAAGGGGCAGGCCCCTTTGGCGTGCGACGCTGGCGCGCGGCGCTAGTCTTTGAGGGCTTTAAAGCCCTGTCCAATCAGGTCCCACGTCGCCGCCTGGGGAGCGTCGGTGAAGAGTCGGGCCTAACCCTTCGTTAGGCGAAGGGTTAGGCCTGCGCAACCCATTTTACTGTATAGGCGCTTAATACAGCGCCTATACAGTATCCTGGGTGCGCTGGTACCTGTCATTTCAAATGACATTTCAACTGACATTTGAAATGACAGGTACCAGGAAGTGGATGGTTCCCCACTCTCCCGAAGCAAGGCGCAGGCGAAAATTAAAACAAAAGTGTAAAAAACAAAAGTGTAAAAAAAGTTAACTTACTGGTGGGAGCCGGCGGGCGCGCGTTCGAGGCGGGAGCGAGTTCATCGAGGCGGTAGCCGGCGGGCTGTCATCGAGGCGGGAGCCGGCGGGCGGGCGTGCTGTCATCGAGGCGGGAGCCGGTGGGCGGGTGATTGTCAGCCCTCTCCCCTCCTCCCGAAGCAAGGCGCGAAAGCAGCCTTGCTCCGGGAGGAGGGGAGACAGGACTGGCAGTGTAAAGCGAAAAAAAAAGTAGCAAGAGGGGAGAGAGGACGGGCAATCCTACGCTCGGGATGGCCAGTCCCTCACCCCTCCTCCCGAGGCAAGGAGCGAAAAGCAGCCTTGCTCCGGGAGGAGGGGAGAGAGGACTGGCAGTGTGAAGCGACCAAGCGACTTACTTTTTTTTGCAGCCCTCCGGAGGAGACGGCCATCAGCAGAAACGGATCGCGGCTCCCCTCCCCTGCCTCCCGGCGAAGATGGACGCCTGCACGGGGGAAAGAGGCCCCTGTGCGTGCAATTGGCCGCTCAAGACGTGACGTCACATGCCGTGACGCCAAACGTCGTGACGTCACGTCTTGAGCGGCCAATTGCACGCACAGGGGCCGCTTTCCCCCGTGCAGGCGTCCATCTTTGCCGGGAGGCAGGGGAGGGGAGCCGCGATCCGTTTCTGCTGATGGCTGTCTCCGGAGGGCTGCAAAAAAAAAGTAAGTCGCTTAGTCGCTTCACACTGCCAGTCCTCTCTCCCCTCCTCCCGTAGCAAGGCTGCTTTTCGCGCCTTGTCTCGGGAGGAGGGGAGAGGGACTGGCCATCCCGAGCGAAGGATTGCCCGTCCTCTCTCCCCTCTTTCTCTTGCAACTTTTTTTTTCGATTTTTTTTTTGCTTTTGTTGCTTCGGGAGGAGGGGAGAGGACTGGGGCTGCCCCGGAGACCAGCACCCATGGACGCGGCCAGGGCAGGAGAGCGGGGGCTGGGGGTAAGTTTGCCGCCTACCCTTACCCCTGCCTCTAACGCAGGGGTAGGGGTAGGCAGTAAGTTAGCAGGTTAAACGAGCGGCAAAACGGCAGGGTAAAAAAGGGATAGTCGGGGCGCGCGTTACTGGATGGTAGGGAATAGCTAATTCGATCGCTTGCATGCAATATACATGCCGCGTGCAGAAGGGGTTGCCCGGGGATTTTAGGACGCGGTAGGAGTAGGTTAAAGGGGATAGTGTATCGCAGGAAGGGCTAACGCGGCCGGAAAGTGAGTAGAACGCGAGTTAGGAGCGGGGTAAACGCGGCCGCACTTTACTGGATCGATCTGTGTGTGGGCCTAGTGGGTTCGCCTACTAGGTTGCGACAATTGTGCCATAGCACAAGGGCACACGACCCGACACTGTTGGATTGTTGAACTGCAAAGAATATTACAGCTGCTTTGTTTAATTGCTCTAGTTTCATTTTATCATTGTCTCCTTGTTTAAAGTTAAATGCTACTGTAGTATTTTCCTTAATGTCCTCCCTTTAGTGATTGTTAATTTAGTTATGATTACTGTTGCCACGTAGCCCCATTGTGTTACCTCTCACACTTGATGCTGCATTGTAATGAAGATCCCCGCGTGTCTGTTCCAGGTCCAGCTGCTCCTTGAAACAGTCATTTATAGCATCTAGAAACTACTTCCCTAGCATGCCCTGATGAGACATTTACTCAATCAATATTAGAGTATTTGAAATCTCCCATTGTTGTGTTGCTTAATCTGTTAGCACTTCCGTATCTGTACTCTTTCCCTTCATACAGGGAATTTCTATCCATAGAGATTCCTTAGTGCATCTTGTTTCCGCAGGACGTTTATACTGTTATACTATATGCAATCCTTAACATTTAGCATCACCTCTCTACCTGTTTTACCTGCCCTGTCATTAAGATATAATTTGTACTCTGAAATCTCAATGTTCTATTGATTATCTTCCTTTCACCAGGTCTCCTAGATGCCTATTATGTCTACATTTTCATTCAATACCATGTGTTCTAACTCTCTAATCTTATTTTTTAGACTTCTGGTATTTTCATGCAGACAATTCCAAAGTATGATTTTTATTGTATTTATAGCCTACCTAGTGAAATGGGTAGTTTGAAATCATTTATCTCTGTCTATTCTTTATTTAAATGCACCTGGGCTACCTTAGTAAACAGAACAAACGAAACTGGAGAACCTTGAACACAAATGCTTGCAATCTGGGCAATAAAATCCCAGACCTGCAAGCCTTAATGGTGGAAGCGGACTTGGATGTTGTTGCTGTTAAGGAGAAACTGTTCACGGAATGTCATGATTGGGATTTGGCCATACTGGGTTATAACTTAAGGGAGGACAGAAAAGGGGGAGGAGTAGCTTTTTATGTCAAAATCAATATCCAAGCAACTGAACTGCAAGGAACAGAGGATAGAGAAGAAGCATTATGGGCTGCCCTAAAAAAAAAAAAAGGATGGTATATCCATTTTTTGCTGGAGTGGTTTACAGGCCTCCCACTCAAATGGAAGAACTAGACAGCTGATTGAAGACATACAAAAGAGCTGATTGAAGACATACCGGCATGATGTGATACCCTCACGAATGCCGGTATAGAAAAAACTTAAATAAATAAATAAAAATAAATAAAAAGATGGGAAGAAAGGGAGATATGTTGATTGTTGGAGATTTTAATCTGCCTGACGAAGGCTGGAGGATCCCTTCTGTGGAATCTAACAGAAGTAGAGAGATAGTGGATTCCCTGCAAGGGGCTCTGTTCAAACAAATGGTAATGGAACCCACGAGGGAGGGAGCTATTCTTGAATTAGTGCTCACAAATGGGGATAACGTCTCAAATGTCCGGGTGGGGGGCACACCTTAGCACCAGCGATCATCAAACAGTATGGTTTGATATTGCAAATAGGATATGGAGAATTCACATGAAGACCCGAGTTTTAACTTCAAAAATATGGACTTTGCTGAAATGGGAAAATTCCTGGAGATGGAACTTGCAGACTGGGAGAAAATGGGAGAGGTGGAACAAATGTGGGCCATACTAAAAGGAGTGATTGCAAAGGCAACTAATCTTTGTTAGAAAAGTAAACAAAAGCAAGAGAAATAGGTAACCTATCTGGTTCTCAAAGGAAGTGGCTGACAAAAATAAAAAGAACAGCGTTCGAGAAATATAAAGAATCCCAAAAAGAGGAACTCAGGGAAGAATATCTGGTTAAACTGAGAGAGACAAAGAAAGTAATCAGGAATGCAAAATGTCTGGTGGAAGAAAGGATTGGTAAAGAGGTGACAAAACTTTTTTCAGATACATCAGAGAAAGGTCCAAAGTGGCATAGTGAAACTGAAAGGTGAAAAGGATCAATGTGTGAAAAGAGATCAAGAAAAGGTAGAAATATTAAACAAATTCTTCAGGTCAGTGTTCACTAAGGAAGACCCTGGGGAAGGACCGTTGCTGGTTAATAAGGCAGTCGATGGTGGATTTGAAGCCCTGTTTATGGAAAAGAATGTATGGGAAGAGCTAGGAAAACTGAAAGTGGACAAAGCCATGGGGCCTGATGAGATTCCTCTGAGGATACTTAGGAAGCTCAGAGATGTGTTGGGGGGTCCGCTGAGTGACCTGTTCAATAGATCACTGGAAATGGGAGTGGTGCCGAGTGACTAGAGAAGAGCGGTGGTGGTCCCGCGTCACAAGAGTGAGAGCCTAGTAGAGGCTGGAAATTACAGGCCGGTTAGCCTCAGAAATTAATGGAGACTCTGCTGAAAGAAAGGATGGTAAACTACCTACAATATGGTGGCTTGCTCGATCCGCGTCAGCATGGATTCACCAGGGGTAGGTCCTATCAGACTAATCTGATTGGTTTGTTTGATTGGATGCCTAGAGAATTGGATTAGGGAAGAGTGCTTGATGTGATCCTCTTGGATTTTACTAAAGCCTTTGATACAATCCCGCATAGAAGACTCGTGATCACAATGAGAATCTTGGGAGTGAATGCTAAGGTGGTGGCATGGATTACAAACTGGTTGATGGATAGAAGACAGAATGTGATGGTTAATGGAACCTACTCTGAAGAGAGAACGGTGTTAAGTGGAGTGCTGCAGGGATCCATGTTGGGACTGGTTCTGTTCAACGTCTTTGTGAGCAACATTGCGGAAGGGATAGAAGGTAAAGTTTATTTGTGGATGATACTAAGATCTGCAACAGAGTCGACACGCTGGAAGGAGTGGAGAGAATGAGACGTGATTTGGGGAAGCTTGAAGAGTGGTCGAAGATATGGCAGCTGGGATTTAAATCCAAGAAGTGCAGTCATGCATCTGGGACATGGCAATCCAAGGGAACTGTATGCGACGGGGTGAAGCGCTGCTGTGCACAGAACAGGAGAGAGACCTTGGGGTGATAGTGTCTAGCGAACTAAAGATGGTGAAGCAATGTGACAAGGCGATAGTTAAATCTAGAAGAATGCTGGGCTGCATAGAGAGAGAAATATAGAAATATTGAGTAAAAAAAAAAAAGGAAGCGATATTCCCCTTGTACAGGTCCTCGGTGAGGCCTCACCTGGAGTACTGTGTTCAGTTCTGGAGACCGTATCTGAAAAAGGACAGAGGCAGGTTGGAGGCGGTCCAGAGAAGGGCAACCAAAATGGTGAAAGGTTTTCATCAAATGATTTACGAGGAGAGGATGAAAGACATAAATATGTAAACCCTGGAGGAGAGGAGGAGCAGAGGAGATATGATACAGACCTTCAGATACCTGAAAGGTTTTAATAATGCACGATCAACAACAAACCTTTTCCGCTGGAAAGAATCCAATAGAACTAGGGGTCACGAAATTTAAACTCTTGGGAGGACAACTCAGAAACAATGTCAGGAAATATTTCTTTATGGAGAGGGTAGTGGACGCTTGGAATGCCCTGCTGGAGGAGGTGGTGAAGACAAAAACAGTGAAAGAATTCAAAGGGGCATGGGATAAACAACGTAGATCCTTAAAGGCAAGGGGGAGGGGAATGAAATAATTCATGGGGGTATCTTGCTGGAGTGACAGATACTACCCTTTGCAAATAGACTTCAAAATGTGATGCAACTCCATCATTGCTCACTGCTTCAATGGCAGGGAGAAAAGAGGAATTGGATTCAGACAGCAACCAACAAAGACATGAACTGAGGGTCTGGGAAAACACATGAGCATGGGGGTAACTTGCTTGATGCAGCGGTTAGTTCCCTTAACCAAAAACCTGATACTACACTTCTGATGCAACTCCAATGTTGCACATTGCTCTCTGTTTCAACGGCGAGAGGGAGGGAAATTGGTCTCAAACAGTAACCAACAAGAGCCCCTGACCTTAGCGATCTGAGTAACTGATAGGTATGGGAAACTGATAACCTTGGGAGCTTGCTGGGCAGACTGGATGGGCCGTAGGGTCCTTTTCTGCCGTCACGCTCTATGCTTCTATCACAAGCTCTGTATAGGGGTATTCTAACTTCCCCATTATGCTATTATCCATGTGCTCTTGAATGACATTCCTCCTTGTTTTGAAGCTGCTCTACCTCCTTTTAAAATGTTAGCGCCAGTAGCTTCATACCACTCTGGTTAAGATGGAGTCAATCTTTTTAGAATAGGTTCCCCCTGCCCCAAAATGTAACCTAGTTCTAACAAATATAAAATCATCTTCCCTGCACCATCACCTCATCTATTCATTGAGACTCCAGAGTTCTTCCTGCCTCTGGTGTCCAGTGCGTGAGAAAGGGAGCATTTCTGAGAATGCTACTCTGAAGGTTCACAATTTCAACTTTCTACCTAAAATCTTAAATTTGCCTTTCAGAACATCCCTCCCACATCTTCCTAAGCCCCCAGTGCTGTCTAAAATCCTATCTAGACACATGAGGTCTGCTATCTTTGCACCAGGCAGGTTAGTTACCAATAGACCCTTAAGCCCACCAGTCACCTCAGCTATCTTTATTACAAATGATTGAAAATGATCCTAACTCTTCTCTTCTGGGCACATACCTCTGGAGGCTCGTCCAAGGAGATGCTTTGCTTCCAGGTGACTTTACTCCTTCAGGTAGCACAGGGGCTGCCAGACTGGAGGTGGAATTGTTCGTCTATGTCCGTGAAGAACTCTATATACCACATTATTTAAAAAAAAAAAAAAAAAAAAAAAGGCTGCTGTCAAAGGAATGAAATCAGTAAGATATTGCTAGCGCAATTTAGAGTTTTTACAAATATTTCTTACCTGTCTCTGGATTGATCCTACTTCATTGCAATATCCTCTAAACTGTTATCCCATGTATTTAAGTAATTTGCTGAGGAAAGTAGAGATATGTTTATGAACTTTAATATAGTAGGTGATTTCTCCTTTGCCAGAGACTTTGAAAGAGTGGATATGCTAATTCCAGGGTGTACTGTTCATGTTGTATGGAAGATATATATATATATATATATATATATATATATATATATATATTTACGTTCCACTGGTACAGTGGTAGTGGTATCATATCTATGAATAATAAATATAAATAGATTGTGGTGCTAGATAAAAATGCAAAGCCTATTCAATTTGCTTTTTTCCTCTACTTGTTATAATAGTGCCAACCTTCTTCCCCACCACAAATAGTCCCCTGGCTCTTTTCTTGTGGTTTCTTCAGTTCTGTTAGCTTTTTTTTCTCCTCCAACATTGGAAGGCTTCCATGCATCCACCACCCTTTTTGTTACAAAACGATTTCTTATATTTGGGTCTGTCCTTTCCTAGCCTTCTTTTTTGCCCTCTTAGTCCAGAGTTTGCTTTCAAGCAGAAATGCAAATCTATCAATAATACTGTTGTGAATTAAAAATTAAAATGTACAGTTCTGATGTTATAAGAGAGACAATTATAGGTTTGTGTCTAGTTTCATGTTCATATAACTAAGTTACAATAAATCTAACTGGTACCTAACTTATGGGAAAACATTACAATGCTTTAATATAGTGCAGTGGTTCCCATCCCTGTCTGAAAACCTGACTGGCTGGGGGGTCCCCAGGACAGAGTTGGGAACCACTGGTATAGTGGATATCCCAGATATCCCATATCTTATATTATCACTCGCAGGTGATAAGATTAAGGTTATATAATAAATAAAAACAGTAAAATGTTTTAATCAAATATCCTCTTATTTAGTAGGAGTTAAATTTTTGAAAAACAAAAGTAAAATGTTAGAAAAAGGTGATGTTTGTTTAAAAAGAGCATTGCATAGCAGACACCATTAGAAAATAATGAAAAATAAGAACAAACTTGAAACCTGCAGGGCAGATACTAATTAGGCTAAATATTGGCATTTAAGATGACAGTGTTCTTATATTTTTTTTTCTCCAATGTCGACCCCTTCCAGACTCTCCCCAGTAATTTCCTCTATTGTTCCTTAAGTCTGGACTCCTTTTGTATTCTAAAATACTTGAAGCAGCAGTGCTAGCAATAATCTCTTTAAATACTTCAGTTCGCAGTTAAAGCAGAGTGTTAAAAATTTGGTTTGTTC
The DNA here is from genome assembly GCF_901001135.1 of Rhinatrema bivittatum. Lineage (NCBI taxonomy): Eukaryota > Metazoa > Chordata > Amphibia > Gymnophiona > Rhinatrematidae > Rhinatrema > Rhinatrema bivittatum. Next base: position 116,720,053 of record NC_042618.1, on the reverse strand, counting down.
TCCCTTTTTTTTTGCTCCTAAGGAAGTATAGGTACTAACCTTTTTTTTTAAGGCTTTCCAACATAAATGTTCCTGCTGTTTTGAACCTAATTTAATTGGAACATTGCTGTGCTGATCCTTTAGAAGTATCAAACTGAAAAATATAGAATATAAATATAGCATGAATATCTGAAGAGTGGACGTAGAGTGCTATATATAAAAGGGAGGATATGGCCATACTGAGAGTTCCATACTGTCTAATCCAAAAAAGAAAAGAACACCAAATATAACAAAACAAGGGTAAAAAGAAGAGACTTTTGGTGCCAAAATAGGAAACAGTAGGACCAAGGAGAAGGCAAATTGATATGCTGAGTAATCTGATTAGTGTATGTGCGTGCTTTTGTGTTATCCAGCCTCACTGTCCGCGGCTGCCTGAACTGTGTTCCTGTGTACAAAATTCAGAGTGCCAATTACAGAAATTCAGGAATAATTAAAATATCATTCTAATTTCCCATGTAATATAAAAGGAATTGCAGGAATTGGACAACTCTCCAGAAACTAACTGCTTGGTTTAGAGGCAGGTTGGTGGTGGCCCAGTATTACTGTCCAACAAGGTCAGAAGGCGAAAATTAGGAGAAGGTAAAGGAAGCACAACCTAGGGTTGCCACAGGCCTTGGCATAGCCGAAGGCTGGTACCAGCAGGCTACAGTTCCCCAAATATCAGCCAGGTTGGTGGCAGCAGGTACTGTTCAGCAATGCTGTGAGGACAGAGGAGACAGGATGATTGGGCCACAGCCTTGTTAGTTTTGGTAGCTGTTCATGTTATCAAGCTTAGTGGGAGTGAGAGGCTTGATGTTTAATTGGTAATTTATATGCTTATCTACCCAGAAGAGGAAGACCAAAAAAACCAACTTGGGCAAGGAGTGATATCCTATAAGCACTCAAGCTTCTACAATTGGCAGCTGAGATATATTATTGCAGGAATAACTGGACCACACTGGATGTGTCAGTTGGTCTTTTTCTGACATTATCAACCATGTTTAAAAAAAAAAAAAAAAGCCCTTCTTCCCCCTCCTCCCCCCCCTTACTGTTCCTCATAACATTACCGTCTTAATTTTTAAAATGTGGCATTTAATAGTTTTATACTTGGCCCTTTTTAAGTTTGTCATGCACTACTCGCACCCTGAAAAATAGTTGTTGAGGGTTAACTTACATATGTGAGGCAACTGCATGTGTATCTCTACAGTGCTAGAATTGTAAACAGCTTTAGGATAATTGACTAATTCAGATAATATTGTTTCATAAGCAAAACTGGTAAGCTCTGTATTTATTGAAGAACATATGCACCATTGTTCAGGAACATATACATGTACCTCTGCCATAGCACCTCTATCTCCTGTTGGGCACGTGCCAGGAATCTTCTCTATTTTCCTTTGCTTCTAAGTCTGATACTGAACAAGTTATGGAAAAAAAAACTGCTTTCATCCCGAGCAATATCATATTTCAGCTGAAACTTGGTATTTATTAAAAGAAGTGTTGCCAGTAGAATCAAGTAGACATGGAAAAAATGTTGTACTTAGCTTTATCCAGTACTTTCAGTTATTTTTGCTAGGCCCAGATACTACTGCCTTTTACCTTCTTTTCTGGCTAGTAAATTTGATTGGAAAATGTTAATCTTAGTCCTTCCCAGCTAGTAATAACATAAGGAGATGTTTGCTCCAAGCGCTTCTGTCCCTTTCCAGTGCTTCCTGGTAAAACTAATTATGGATTCTGACATTACTTTTAGGACTAACAGTTTCAAATGCTTATATCACCTTTATTTCATCAAAATTATTGCTTTTACTCCAGAGAACCAAAACATCACTTTTATCCATATTCTAATAAAACAATGTGGTGCTAAGAAATTTAAGTCATTTCACCCAGAATAAAGGTGAGATCATGGTTACCCATGCTTGACACTTTTGGTTAATATGGAGAACATGACAATAATAAGGGGTTAATGCCCTGGCACATGACCTTATTGGACATCTAATAAGATTATAACTATTGCCTTAGCAGGCTCATATTATAATTTAGGAAAGAACCTATTTATAAGAAAAAGAAAAAAAAGCAACCCAAAACATTCTTTCTTAATCTCTTGTTTACAAAGTGAGTGTAGTGTGTATTTTTTACACATCCAGCCCTAACAAAAACAGCAATGCAGGAAGGGTAAAGGTATACCTGCACTGTTATTTTGATACGTGAGGGTGTGGGTAGAAAATATATATACCACACTCACTTTGTAAACAAAAGACTGAGAGGGAATATAAAAGTATAGTCATTTTTTATTTTAATTCTTGATGCTAGACACAAGTCAATAAAATTATCCAAAGTGAAGTTTTATAAAATTGTCTAAAACCAACTGCAAAACACAAAAAAAATTACTGTACTGTTCTCCTACCCCCTGCAGCGTGCTCCACCACCCAATTATTAGTGATGTCTTAAAAGGGCCCTGCTTTTCTGATGCAGCTTCTAGGTAGATTGTACCAAGAGTTACAAAATTCACCAGTGTAATTGCGTAAATCTACATAAAGGTTTATTTTCCCCTTCACCAAAAACCCACCAATTTGTTTCATTTTTGTGGAAAATTTTGTGTTTAATGAATGCATGGCATGATCATTATGCATACGCTTGATAAGGGTGATCACCAAATAAACACATAAAAAATTATGTTTAAGAAACATAACTTGGGTCCTGGCTTGTATACTACAGTCACCTGGTGGAACCAACTTGTTTTAATTATACCTCCCGCATATTTTTTCATATACTGTGTTTCTTACAGAGTGTTTTTATGTGGCTTCTGCAGTTTTTCTGGTTTTTGAACACACGATGACATACTTATAAATAGTCCCAAGCTCAGTGCTATATGAGCTGCTAACAATTATATGCTGCAGCCATCACAAATGCACACACTTCGAAACATAGATGTGTATCACAGTTTATGAGCACTCCTTAATAATTTTGGTTTTGATGCATTTTCTTTGATGGTCCCCCTTATCTGGCACATGTTACTCACCTGGTGATTTGTCTGTTTTTCTTTTTTTTTTTTTTGTTTGAAACTCAGAACTGTTGCCAGGTAATTTGGCATCTATGGCCAAGTGAAAAAGTGTTGCCCCACCTTCCCACTCCATCCAATACCACCATTCCCTCTCTGTCCCTCCCTGCTCACTCCCAGCAACCTATCTGTTCTCTGTCCCCCCCCCCCCCCCCCCCCTACTATCACCATTATCAACATCCCTCTCTCTGTTCCCCCTCCCCCCGGCTAAGTTAGTATATTCTTTTACCTTTTTTTCTACTGGAGGTTATGGCTCCTGCTGCAGTATTTTCCCCCTCTCATTATCTGGCAGGCACATAGCTCTTCTCTCCTTCTCTTCATTGGTGGCGGTGGCAGGACCCTCTCTTTGTTGGCATGGAGCCCTTTCTTCATCATCAGCAGTGGCAGGGACCTTTCTTTATTTTGGGGATGGTAGCGGTAGTCGTGGGGGATCTCTTTTTCGGGGGAGGAGGCACTACATTTGGGCCCCTTCCAGGAATGGCAACTGTAGTCTTGGCCATAGGCTAGCAGTGGCACTGTTGGAGCTAACATTCATTATGCATTCATGTCTAAGGACCTCATGTGTCAGAGGATGCTAATCTTAGATTTATATTACACAAGGGTTTTTTGGTTTTTTTTAAGACATAGAACTATTACTGTGTGCTTTAATTTACATTTTGATGGATTTGGCTGGAAATGAGAGCTGTTCATGATGGGTAATATTCTAAAAGAAACTATGTATAATGCAGAGGGGTGGGGGCAGAATGAAATAAACTACAAGAACTATATAATATCTCTCACTTTAGGTTGGGCTTTCTGTAAGGACCCTCAAAAGCAGAAATTCCATACTAGCAATTTGTCTCTTTTCATAGTTATCTTTCAAAAAGTTCATGTTTAAACAAAACAAACCATACAACTGAAAAAAAAAAAGATTTAAGATTTGAATCCACGCCATAGTGTTTGTATGTGAAACACAAATCCCTCTACTTACTTCCTAATGTTGACAGCTCTTTTATCAGGGACCTTTTAATAATGTGAGTTATCTTGAACATTAGTATGGTCATGAACAGCGCTATATAAATACCGGTAATAACAAATCTTTAGGTCTCCGTTGTTAGCTCAGATTTAAGAATGGAACTTTAGGAAATCAGCATTCATGTTAACACCAGAACTGCTCCAGAGTAATTTAGGTAATGGTACTTGATACAAAGAACACTTGTGGAGAAAACTGATAGGAAGATGGTTTTAATTCTATTCAAGTATAGCTTCATATACTTAAAAAGAGTCAAGGTGCAGTACTCATCCCAACTGCTCTGGTATGCAGGGATTTTACTCACTGAAATAACTCATTTTATGCTTTTATCAATTTGAGTGCAAGAGCAGTGGGGATGAGTACTGCCCCTTGACTCTTTTTAAGTATATGAAGCTATGAAGAAAGTCACCCAGCATTAGTAGCCAGAGACCATAAGCTGAAGTAAGGTGTTTAATGATTATTCCAGAACATTTTTATATTGTCTGTGTGTTGGAAACTTACGTTGATTCTGAAATTGCCTTTAGAAAAGGCTTCAGTTGGTTTTTTTTGGAGGGTGGAAGGTATGGTGAAAAGGGGCAGAAATGTCCTCACTTTTGCCAGAATCTCACAAACTGGAAAATCATTGTACAGTTCAAGATGGTATATTCCTGTGCCTACTCTGTATTTCTTGCTAAAATCACTTGCCCATGCCAATTCAGACATTTAAAATTCATGCTGACCACCTTCCAGTCTGCTATTGAACTTGCCAAGCAAGACTATTATGCCTATCTGGCAAACTCTTGTATTTCCAACTTTTACCGTCTCTTTGCCACACTCAATTCCCTTCTCAGACTGCCTTTGCCTCCCACTTCCCCTTTCACTCTCTTCCCAGACTATGGCTGACTGCTTCCACAAAATTTGTCTTGCATTCTCTGCCAGGTCACCTCTATCTCCCCACTTTGTTTCCCCTGCCACACTGTCCTTTTTTTCTGAAATCCCAGTGGAGAAAACGGACCATCTTCTCTCCTCCAAACTCACTACTTGTTCTCTAACCTCATTCCCACCCAGTTCCTCAGCTCAATTTGTTATCCATTCCATCTGTCATCCTCAATCCATCATGTTCCACTATAACTGTTCCCACTGTCTTCAAACAAGCTCTGATCACACCACTCCTTAAAAAAAAAACAACCCCTCATTGGACTCTACCTATTCTGTTGTCCCATCTACCTCCCCTGTTTTTGCATCAGAATGACTCAAACATTGTTTTCCTCCACTGTCTTGACTTTTTCATCTCTAGCCATTTTCAATCCACTCCAGTCTGGTTTTGGCCTTCTACATTCCACAGATCAATCCTTGCCAAAGTCTCCAGTAGCCTGTTTATAACTAAAATGAAAGGCCTTTGCTCAGTCCTTATCCTCCTTGATCTATCCACTGCTTGTGCAGCTGTTGATGATCACTTCCTACTGGAAACTTTGTCCTCATTTGGATTACAGGACCCTGCCCTGTCTTGGTTCAATTCTTACCTCTCCCATTGCATTTTGTGTGTCCTCTGGTGAATTCTCCTCTACTGCTATCTCATTATCAGTATAATTTTAATGGTTTATATTCTGTCTTTCATGACTAGTCAGCTGCTTCATAATTGGTATGCCTCAGGACTTTGCATGGACCATTTTAATGGAACAAAGTCAGCATGGCTTTACCCAAGGCAAGTCTTGCCTCACAAATCTGCTTCACTTTTTTGAAGGAGTTAAACATGTGGATAAAGGTGAACCGGTAGATGTAGTGTACTTGGATTTTTAGAAGGCGTTTGACAAAGTTCCTCATGAGAGGGTTCTAGGAAAAGTAAAAAGTCATGGGATAGGTGGCGATGTCCTTTCGTGGATTACAAACTGGCTAAAAGACAGGAAACAGAGAGTAGGATTAAATGGACAATTTTCTCAGTGGAAGAGAGTGGGCAGTGGAGTGCCTCAGGGATCTGTATTGGGACCTTTACTTTTCAATATATTTATAAATGATCTGGAAAGAAATACAAGTGAGGTAATCAAATTTGCAAATGATACAAAATTGTTCAGAGTAGTTAAATCACAAGCAGATTGTGATAAATTGCAGGAAGACCTTGTGAGACTGGAAAATTGGGCATCCAAATGGCTGATGAAATTTAATGTGGATAAGTGCAAGGTGATGCATATAGGGAAAAATAACCCATGCTATAATTACACAATGTTAGGTTCCATATTAGGTGCTACTACCCAAGAAAGAGATCTAGGCGTCATAGTGGATTAGCATGTGGCACATTTAAAACTAATCGGAGAAAGTTCTTTTTCACTCAACACACAATTAAACTCTGGAATTTGTTGCCAGATGATGTGTTTAGTGCAGTTAGTACAGCTGTGTTTAAAAAAGGATTGGATAAGTTCTTGGAGGAGAAGTCCATTACCTGCTATTAATTAAGTTGATTTAGAAATTAGCCACTGCTATTACTAGCAACAGTAACATGGATTAGACTTAGTTTTTGGGTACTTGGCAGGTTCTTATGGCCTGGATTGGCCACTGTTGGAACCAGGATGCTGGGTTTGATGGACCCTTGGTCTGACCCAGTATGGCATGTTCTTATGTTCTTATTTTCTCTATATATAATAATTCCCTTGGTGCTTTGATCTCCTCCCATGGCTTTCAGTACTATTTTATGTTGATGATTCCTGGATTTACCTCTCTACATCAGAAATTTCATCAGGAATCGAGTCCCCAGATCTTAGTCTACTTCTCTGACATTGCCTGGCTGTCCCACCACCACCTTAAACTCGACATAATAATGACTGAATACCTTGAAGTCCATATTCAGAAGCATTTAGCTGATCAACTCAGTTTTTGGGCAACTGTCCGACTAAATTCTAACCAACTAATAAGTTAGCCAGCCAGATTTAGCCGGCTAAGTTAGGGGTGTTCCTGGGGTATAACTGGAAGAAGTTAAATTAGCCAGCTCAAGTTTCCAGCTGACTCTGATGTTCAATATAGCCAGCTACCTTAGCCAACTAAAGGGCCGATACAGTAAAAGTCGCAGGAGAGCCGGCGAGCGCCCGCTCTCCCGATGCGCGCACAGACCAGTGTCCTGGGCGCATGATTCAGTATCGGCCCGTATGCAAATGAGGGCCCACGATAAAAGGAAGTGCTAGGGACACTAGCGCGTCCCTAGCACCTCCTTTTTGACAGAAGCGGCGGCTGTCAGTAGGTTTGACAGCCGACGCTCAATTTTACCAGCATCTGTTCTCGAACCTGCTGACAGCCACAGGTTTGGAATACGGACGCCAGCAAAATTGAGCACCCATCTTCCAACCTGCGGGCTGATTTAAAAATATTTTTTTTTTTTTTTTGGGCCTCAGACTTAATATCACTATGATATTAAGTCGGAGGGTGTACAGAAAAGCATTTTTTTCCTGTTTTTCTGTACACTTTCCTGGTGCTGGCCAAAATTAACGCCTGCCAAAGGCAGGCGTTAATTTCTGAAAGTAAAATATGCAGCTTCGCTGCACATTTTACTTTCTGTATCGCGCGGGAATGACTAATAGGCCCATCAACATGCATTTGCATGTTGCGGGCACTATTAGTTTCGGGGGGGGGGGGGGGTGTTTGACTCGTGTTTTCCACGCGCTATTACCCCTTACTGTATAAGGGGTAAAAATAGCGCGGGGAAAACGCGCAGCCAAATGGGGGCTAACAGTGCGCTCGGCCTGAGCGCACTTTACTGCATCGGCCCGTAAGTCTAGTCAGGCCAAAGAGCTGTCCTAAAGTTAGATAGCTAACTTTAAGATAGCCAGCTATATTCAACGGTGCCTCTAAATTTAGGCAGATAAGTTTATCCAGCTAACTTTGCTATCCGGACTGAATATGGATCTCTTTATTTTTTCCTCCCTAATCCACTTCCTATCTTTTCCCTTTCTCTGTTTCTGTGGTTAACACTGTCATCTTCCCAGTCCCCTCAGCCTGAAACTTTAGTGTCATCTTTGACTCCTTTCTTTCCTCCTCTGCATACATCCAAAGCACTGCAAACATTTTTCTTTCTCTATAGCATCATCAAAAGTCATCCCTTCCTTTCTGAACACACTACCAGAATCCATAACCACAGTCTTATCACCTCCCACTTAGACTACGGAACCCTGCTCCTCACAGATCTCCCAGTAAACTCACTCTCTCTCCAATACAATCTATCCATAATTCAGCTGTCTTATCTTTCACCTGTGTCACTATACCCATGTAACCTCTCTTCTCAAATCATTATCAGGCCGATACAGTAAGGACGCGGTAGAAAAAGTGCAGCGCGCACAGTTCGGATCACATACCGCTCGATACAGTATTTAAATGGCATGCAAATGCAAGCCGTGTCCAAGAAGCGTCCATGAAGCTCAATCCATTTTACTGTATAGAGCGCTATACAGCGCCTATACAGTATCCTGGGTGCGCTGGTACCTGTCATTTCAAATGTCATTTCAAATGACATTTGAAATGACAGGTACCAGGAAGTGGATCCCAACTTTAAGCAAAAGAAAAGGATCAGAGAAGTATCAGCCGGCCATTAACAGCAAGGGTCATGATTTAGCAAGACAGTTCCCCTAGGGGGAAAAAATACAATCAAATCAGACCAAAAGAAAAACGTATTAGGAAGGACCTGTTGTTTCCAAGCATAACCTAACCTCTTGCCTGCCCAACCTAAAATCCAACGCACCGGGAAAGCCACTCTTCAGATCGTGACTAATCCCATCACTGGAAGGATGAAAGATTTTTTTTTAAGCATCCCAGTTCCTCTCTCCACTATATCGATGCATTCTCCTTTCCACTGCAATGAGAACAGTATTCTGAAAAATAACTTTCAAACCCATGGTGGTGGAGCATTGTTGTGCTTGATAAAACCTGCACTCAACAGGATCGGGCAAATTTTCCCCCAGCCCCTGCTCACCTGCCCTGGCCGTCTCCAGAGCAGCCCCAGTCCTCTCTCCCCTCCTCCCGGGGGCAGCCGGCGGTGAGAGTGAGAGCGGCTTCAGCACCCTGGGGCGGATCGGGCGTTCCCCATGCGAGGCAGCTTCCAGCAGCCCCTGCCGGCGAGGGTGCATGAACGCACGCCGTGACCTGAGCACCCGGCTGGACGTCCGAGGTCACGGCGTGCACTCATTCAGTGCACGCTGTGCACTGAATGAGTGAAAGTTTGCCCGATCCTGGCTCCTCTGAAGGTCTTGTCCCGGGGGTGAGGGGGTCATTTGCCCGTGAAATTTCGTCTCTCTGACTTGACGCTCCACACTAACGCAGGGGTAAGAGTAGGCGGTAAATTAGCAGGTTAAACACGCGGCAAAACTGCAGGTTAAAAAGGCGATAATCGGGGCGCAAGTTACTGTATGGGAGGGAATAGCTAATCCGATCGTTTACATCTCATATACATGCCGCAGGCGGAAAGGGTTACCCGTTGATTTAAAGAAGCGGTAAGGATGGGTTAAAAGGGATAGTGAATCATGGGTTGGACTTATGCGGCCAAATCGTGGGTACAAAGCGGGTTAGAAGCAGGGTAACCACGGCCGCGCTTTACTGTATCGGCCTGTATATTGGCTCCCTATCTGCTTCCACATACAGTTCAAGCTTTCCTTACCTATAAGAGCTTCCATTCTGTAGCTTCTGATTTCCTCTCCTCTCACCTCTCCCTACATCCCTCCTTGTGAACTCCACTTATCCGGCAAGACACTCTTATCTGTGCCTGCTACATAATGCCTTAGTGCTACAGCTAACACCCATCAGAGTTAACCCTGTGAACACTTGGAGGATCCTGCAAGCACTGCAGCAGCCTCTTGCACCTCTGCATTTCCCCTTATATTGGCAACGTGCTACCCACCACCTGGATATTCCCTTTTGCCTCTAGGCACATATTCTGCCTGCATGTTCCTAAAAACCACTAGTAGATAACACCTTGACCACACAGGACCCAAGGGTCTCAAAGTTCCTAGAAATACCAAAAAATGCTGGAATTGTAAGTCAGCCACATGACAGAGATAGCAAACTAAAAGGTTTATTACCAAATAACAAGAACATTGAAAAGAAAAAAAATATAATTTACAAATAGCAATACGTAAAATGAGAATTCATACAGATAATGCTAATGACAATTTTCACTGTACATAGTTAATGCCTGGGAAGGTTTAGGAGAGGCTGTCCTCAAGGATATGTAGAATTGGGACAGGGCCTTGACACATACTTGTTCCACTGCACCCCCAGCCAAGATGGGAGAATTCTGGCAACTTCTGGGCTACTTTGAAGCTAGTACTGTACAATCAATGAAAGCCCAATGCACCAGTTTCTTGACCAGTAATAAGATAGAATGTTGCCACATTTCACCACCTTGTGAAAACTGAGGAAGTATGCATTTCAAGCCTCACTTTGGGGTATATGGTAAGTTAACCTGTTCAGTCCTAGCTGCCAGAACTGCAGAGCTGGAGTTAGGCTGCCATCTGCCTGTCAGTCCAAGAATTGCAAAGGAAAGAGTTTAGTAAGAAAGCAAAAAGGTCTTTGGTGCAAAATAAATCTCAGCAGTCACAAAGATCTCCATTTCGCCCAGTACCCTTCACCACAACTCTGTGCTGTTCACTTTGCTGCACCATATGCTTGTAATAGACTTTCTGAGTTGGTGTATCATGCTCTCCCTCTGGCCTTATTCAAATCCAGTCTAAAAACCCAGCTTTTTGAAGCTGCTTTTAAATCATAACCCCTGATTATCCCGCTCACTGCCTTATTAATTTAAATCATTTTCTTAAATGAAATTCCCAGAGTCTCTTGCACTGAATGTTTGTCTTGATTAGGTTGTAAGCTCTGTTTAGCAGGGATTCTCTTTATGTATTTTGTACAGTACTACATATGTTGAGCAGTGCTATAGAAGTGATAAATAGTTACTACTATGGCCAGAGTAGAGAGTTCAAGAAAAAATATTTTATGCTTGCTAGGCTTATTTCTGTTAGCTACAGTGTGCTTTTCTCGTACCATCTTTAGCTATGTTGCATATTTCTATCTAGTTTCTTTATTCTCAAGGAGAGTGCGCTGACTTGATTATATTAAAGAAAATGTATTTTTTTTCTGCAATAAAGCAGACTTAACTTGGAAATAGCCTAATAGATTCAGTGAAGAATCCTTGTCTATGAGTTTTAAACCTAACTCCTATTTGAACTGGCAGGAGCTGGGCTAGGATGCCTTCCTGAGCAGGGGTGGAAAACTCCCTGGTTGCCTATGTAGTAATAGATATTGTGTGGGAGACCACATTTTCATGACTGGCACTTACTAGTTTGTGTTTAGCACAGTGTGTACTACTGCAGCCCAGCACAGGGCTCTGGAGAGTAAAACATGTAGCCCAGACTTGCAGCACAAACAGTAATAGGCACAGGCCTGAAATATGGCTATTGGGAGGAGCAGGTTAGGACCTGGAGCACTGCTGTTAGAAGGAGGAGGTCCAGAGCACCATTGCTGAGATGAGCAAGCATGGATTATGAGTTTAAAGCATCCACCGTTGGAAGAATTAGGCGTGGGCCATGGGCCTTGGGTCTAGAAAAGGGGTGGCCAACTCCAATCCTTGAGAGCCACAAAAGGCCAGGTTTTCAGAATATGCACAATGAATATGTGTGGCCTAGATTTGTATGCAGTGAGTGCAAATCTATCTCATGCATATTCATTGTGTATATCCTGGAAACCTAGCCTATTTGTGGTTCCCGTCCCTGGTCTAGAACTCTGCTGATGGGAAGAGCATGTGTGAGCTCAAAGCATTGTCATTGGGAAGAGCAGGCACAGACACTGGGTCTAGAGCATCAGTCCTGGGAGGAGCCAGCATGGGCCATAGGCTGAAGAGAGTCCCACCAGACCACTAATGGGAGAGGGCTTCAGCTGGTGGGTGGAGGGAAGATAAAAGAGAAGAACTGGATGAAGATAGGGAGGGAAGAAAGTAAGAAGATGACAGGAAAGGATGAGGACAGTGAACAAAAGTGGAAAAAAATAAATTTAAATTTCTTCCAATTCCCATCTCTAAAAAAAAAAAAAAAAAAAAAAAAATTGTGATGGAAGAGATCAAAATAAGCTGCTCCCTCCAAACAGAATTATTTTATTTTATTTTTTAAAGGCCTCACATTTGTAAAGAAAAACCTTTCTCGTCTAGCTTATACAATTTTGGCTACTGCCAAACTTCTAAAATGTTTCCACCTCTTTTCTCAAGGACAAGAATATTGCCAGAACCACATGGCTCTGTGCACATGGATATATTCTCCTCAAAATTCTTAATACTTGAAAATAAATAGTTTGATAATTAACTGTTCTGATAGCAGTTCCGGTTTTATGAAACTGGATAGGTGATATATTAAATTTCAAACAAGCACAAAGTGTATACAGAAATCAGCTGCTATGATCGTTGGATATAGCGGCATATAAATATTTTAATAAATACTTGTTTCCCAGAAAGCATAATCCAGATAAAATGCCCACTAGAATTTTCTGTATTGAGGGATTTGTGCATCATATCTATCAAAGATATTTTATAATAATGGCATAGGAGAAAATCCTTAATAAATTTGTCCCCTTCTCTCTCTTTAAAAATAGTTGCATGCATATGTATAGGCGAGTTATAATTCTATCTACTGCACTGCTCAGATTTGGTACAGATGGTTCTAAAATTAGTAGTTTCTATCCCTCCAAGTATTGAACTCAAGTAATTAAATTAAAAAAAAAAAAGTGGCCTCTGGTACATGATAAATTACAATGGAATTATATACTGGAACTTGAACATCTATCATGAACAGTATAAGAATTAATGACTGCCCAGTTCAATGTTGTGTGCCATAGAAGCAGGCCTCTCAGCCAGTCCAACATGTTTCACATTGACTTTAAAATAGCAGTTCATTTGAGCTGAAAAAAATTCTATATAAAGCAAGTAGTATAATGCTCCTGTGCAATACTCATTACTTTTCATGATATATTTTTCAAGAAATCTTTCTGGTTTTTAACTTTAAAAAATCTAGATTGAACCCATTATAAAAATACAGAACAGTACATCATATCTGCCTATAAGATGCAAACATATATAACCATTGTACAATATATAAACCTGTGCATTTTTAAATAAACAATTGGCTTTGATTTCTGAGCCTGCTTCTGCTCCTCAAGCTGGCTGAGGCTATAGATGCTGCAAAGGCAGTGTTCACAATGCCAGGAGCAAGCCTCAGCCATTGCACATTGTATTTTCTCTATGCCTGATATCTTGACCTAATTTTAAGATAGGCAATGTCACCATTCCTATTCATTCCAGTTCATTCCAAGATTCTCTGTTTAGAATTAATTCTTGATACTAAATTGTTGATGAAAGTATAAATGAGAACATCTGCAAAGATTGCCTTGTATAGGTTAAAATTGATCATAATAATGATTTCAGGCTTGTTGTACAAACTTTCTTACATTTGCAGTTACATTACTGTAATGCATTGTATTTAGGGTCCCACAAAACAGACCGGAAGATGGTATGTCGAAGCCAGAAGGCAAACAAAGAATAAGACAGTCGCCTTAGGATGAGGATAATTTACTTGCACATATATCTTGATAAAAGAGCCCAACTCTGGCCGGGTTTCGCACAAAGCTGCTTCAGGGGCTTTATGGATGGTATGGTTATGGTTCAGTTTTTCAGATGTAATTATAGTCTATGGAATAATGTGTGTAGTCATAACAGAGTAAACTTATACAGTGTGCATCAGTCTCTTGGTTCAATTGCTAAAATTGTGCAGAACAGTAGTGGTATCAACCATAGTTTTCTGCCATAAGTTTAATCTGTTATGACTACACACATTATTCCATAGACTAATTACATCTGAAAAACTGAACCATAACCATACTATCCATAAAGCCCCTGAAGCAGCCTTATGCGAAACTCGGCCAGAGTTGGGCTCTTTTATTAAGAGATATGTGCGAATAAATTATCCTCATCCTAAGGCGACTGGTCTGTCTTTGTATGCATTGTATTTAGGACTTCATGTGCTACAGCTGGTCCAGAAAGCAGCAGTCTGGATGATTTTCTTCCAAACTTGTAGACTTGTACTGGATTCTTATTTAATCATGAGTCCAAGTTAAGATTTTGTCTCTGGTATTTAAGGCTCTCTATATTGTATTCGTGTTGCTATTTCTGTCCATATGCCAGCTTCTTACTCAGAGGTCACAGGGAAGGATGATTTTATCTGTGCCTCCTATTATAAGAGCTTATGCTTGGCTGAAACACGCTCAAGGGATTTTGCAGTAGCCGCTCCTATGCTTTGAACTTCTCTTCCTTCTGAATTACAAATTTAGATTTTTATTTATCTTTTTGGGACCTAGGGCGAGTCCCTTCACCCTCCACTGCCTCAAGTACAAAAAACTTAGATTGTGAGCCCTATGGGGGCAGGGAAATACCTAGCACCTGCATGTAATCTGCTTTGAAGTGTCTGAAAAGCAGAATATAAATCAAATAAAAGCCTTTCTCTTTGAGCTGGTTTTTCTGTGTTTTTCCTGCTGTGACTTTCATTTTATTTGAAGAAATGGATGACTGATTTTTGTCCTTTGTTCTTATGCTTGTTTTTATTTTATTTGGGGATTTTTATGTATTTTATTTGACTGATTTTATTTATATTGATGCATTATAAAATGTTTGCTTTGAGTTGACTCTTCCATCTCATTAATGCTTCAAACTCCCATAAATAATTCTTCAACAGTCAACTTGATTGCATTTTCCAGGTTCTTGCCATCATTCACAGCCATGTGCCTGTTATGGTTTTGTAGGAAATTGTGAACCCCGGGCAGAGATGAGATGACTCCGCCCACAGGGAGGAGCCCCGTGATCCTCACCGTCTGTGGGCATGGTCTCAGCGATGTAGGACACGGCTGTGAGAGAGACTGTTAGAGAGAAAAGATAAGGCATAACCCGAGGAATGGGAAATGCAATAAACACAGTTCTTGAGCAATAAGATATACCCAGGGTGGTATTGTAGATGGAGAAGGTCTGGTAGTGGCCCGCAGCACGGGGATACACCAGGAGGTTCCTGCAGGCTGGTGGAGATACCTCAGAGTGCAGATCCGGTAGTGGCCCACAGCGCGGGGTATGCCGAGGATAACTGTACTGTAGGTGATGAGGTAGATGAGGTCTTGAGATACAGGAACCAAGCAGAGGATCTTGAGTAGCTGCAGCAATACCCTGAAGCTCAGGATATGTAGAAGCGATAATGCTGAAGAACGGTAGTGGCCCGAAGCACGGGGTATACAGTGGAGACTTCAGCAATGTTGGTATTGTAGGAAACTGAAGAAGGTACTCACACAAGGAAGTTCCAGGAGAGAGACACGAGGAGCGGGTTAGGTGAAGTCCAAGGCAGAAAGGCCCTCTGAGGAGTGGATAGCCAAGATGCAGAAGGACCCCCGTGGAGTGGTTACCCAGAGCATCCGAATGCAACGAGGAGATACTGGAACAGGAGATCTAAGAGTGAAGTGGATTTAACAACGAGAGAACTCCTTGCTAACTCGTCTTAGCAGTGGGCCGGTCAGCTTAAGTACACCAGCGAGTTGACGTCATTGGGAGGGGACACCCCCAAGGTTCCCGCCATAACTTATACAAAAGGAGGCCCTGTGCGCGCACGCCTAGGTGATTCCAGAAGTAAGATGGCGGTCGGGGAGGTCGGCGTTGGTTGACGGAGGCCGCCATTCTTCTCATGATTGACAGTGCAGGGAAAAAAGAGGTGAGCATGAGAGGTCGCAGCAGTCTGCGACCGGGCACAACAGTGCCAGGTGAGATAAGCATGACATAGTTACCTAATAAATGACTCAAATGTGTAGGGTGTTCATAGACAAAATGACATTAGTAGTTCTGTGCATCCATAATATAATCTCCTTCCAATAGGTTTGTATCTCTGAACATGTTCACAATTCTGATACTATTCTGGACAGGTTCACTATATAAGGTACCATTCTGACCACAGCTCTGCAACACAATAAATATAGTGGGCCGGATTTTAAAAGGGTTACGCGCATAACGCACGCGCATAACCCTTTTAAAACCCCCCTGCGCACGCCGACCCTATTTTGCATAGGCTTGGCGGCGCGCGCAAGTCCCGGGGCTTGCAAAAAGGGGCAGTCGGGGGCGTGGCCAGGGGGCATGGTTTCTGATCGGGGGCATGTGGGCGGTCCGGGGGCGTGGCCGAGTGCCCCGACACAGCAGCCTGTGTCGGGGCCTTCCGCACCAGCGCACATAAGTTACTACTGCCTGGAGGCAGTAGTAACTTTTCAGATAAAGGTGGGGGTGGGGGGGGGTCTAGATAGGGCCGGGAGGGTGGGTCAGGTAGGGGAAGGGGGGGGGAGTGTGGAAGGGAACGGGCAGCGCGCGCAGGGCTCGGCGCACGCAAGTTGCACAAATGTGCACCCCGTTGCGCACGCCAACCCCGGATTTTATAAGATACGCGCGGCTACGCGCAGATCTTATAAAATCCAGCGTACTTTTGTTCGCGCCTGATGTGCGAACAAAAGTACGCGCATGCGCTGTCTTTTAAAATGTACCCCAGCTTGTTTGAATTGCTAGATTCCTTGGATGCATAGAAATAAAAGTGAACAAACAAGTTGTAGGTGATAACCCTTTTATTAATTTAATACATTTGTGACTAGTTTTAGAGAGCAATGCTTCCTTCATCAGGTCAGTGCAGAATGAGCTGTAGATAATGTTGCCGAATTATGCAAGTAAAATGCAGGGTGCATTACAATAGTGATATTTTCAAAGCTGCAAAGAGATGTATAGTAAAAGAATAGCGAGAGAGGTGATGTTTACTGAGGGAACTTGGTTTCCTTAGCAGACATAGTTCTTCTGTAGCTGTAAATTCTGATGGTCTCCCTCAATTTCTTCAAACACAATTCCTCCGGAATCTTTTTACTCTGCAACTCTTTACAGCTTTCAAAACCATCATCATTGTAATTCAGCCTGTAGTTTACTTGCATAATTGGGAAACATCATCTGTAGCTCATTTTACACTGATTTGATGTGGTAGGATGCACAGCTCTTGAAAGCTGGTCACAAATGTAGTCTAGTAAAAAGGTGTCAAGTACAACTTTTTAAGTGATCTTTTTATTTCTGCAATGCAATAGAGAAACTCTTTACCATGTTCTATGCAATTCATCTGGGATATAGCATGAAGATCTATAGTCATTTTTGTGTATCTGAGTGAAGATTGACTTCCCTTTTGGAAATATTCCTACAGACTTGCCTGAACTGAAAAATAGAATATGACAATATGTCTGCCCAGTTTAATTTCTTGTTGCAGTAAGTAGACTCTACCTGATTATCCTTATGCACCCAAACATTCTTTTGGTTCTGGTCACTGCTTAATTGTATTGTTCTGCAGCTTTGAGATTATTACATATAATCACTAGAGATTTCTCTCCTCACTGGAGCACATTAGTATCTCACCCACAGTCATTTAATGTGTCCTTGGATTTCTGCACCACCACGGCTGGACTATAGTTTTTTGCATTGGTTTTTAAATGCCAAGCACATGGCCACTCCTCAAGTTAATAGGTAATAATGGTTTTCCACGTCTTTCTCCCAATTCTCCATCGGCCCAATACTCACTGCTTCCTGGATAAGTAACCTAGCCGGATATACCTTATCCATCTAAGTTACAAGGGGTATTCAGTGACATGGCTATGCCGCTGAATATCTGCGTATATGTTATTACTTAATTGAGTAAGTTATATCCAGCTAAGTTAGACCATCTCTATGGCTGGTCTGACTTATGTGATTAACTTAACTGGAGAAGAGCGAAAATGGCTACTTATCCAGTTAACAGTATAAATAGCACCACCCTGATCTGCCACTGCCCGCCCACAAATTGACCTGCTAAAACATAGCCAGATTAGTGACTTATGTGGCTATCTAGCAGCTGCTGAATATAACCAGATGTTCAGCGGCCACTAGATAGCCAGATAAGTCCTACTTATGCAGCTATTGAGCACTCAATGTGCTTTGAATATTGGGCCCCCTATGTTTAGGGAGCTTTTCATTTATTATCTACATTAAACTAATATAGACCAGAACCGTTGTTCCAGAACATGTCCTGGGGGACCCCTAGAACATCTGCAGCAAATATGCTTGGGATAGATTTGTGGCACAAGGAATTTGTTTAGCAAATGGACATACTGAGCAGTATGAAAGCCCTAGTAGCTCAAAACTGTTCAGAACTAGCTAACTTAGGCCTAGATTTTCTAACGTACCGCAGTGTTGTGAATCGCATGGTGCGGGGAGGTGGGGGGGGCAGGCCTGCGATAGCCAGCAATGATCGCACCTCCGCGGTGCGATCGCTGCCGCTTTCACACCCAAAAGCGCCATCGTAAAAGGTGGTGCTATTGGGCGCGAAATTGGAAGCGAAAAGGCTCCTTACCTTTCTGCCATCCACGCTGTCTTCGCGGCGTCCGCCCTGACTCCTCCTCTTCCGGGGCAGATGCCGCCCCGACTCCGCCCCTTTTTAGCTATCGCTCACGAAAATTCCCTTTTCGCGTGCGCTAGCTTTAGAAAATGACCCCCTAAATAAAGTCCAGCACAGTGACATGAAACATGTTTTCAACATGCACTGTTTCTGTTGCATGCAAATTTATCTCATGAATATTAATTGCAGATATCCTGAAAATCCCACCGGCATAAGCTTCCCAAGAGAGGCTCTGGAGCTGCTGGTCTAGAAATCGAGCCTTTTTGGTTTAGTGCTCCCCTCAGCCAGCTTTGCAAAGTTTAAAAGCTCTGCTTTTTAGCTATAGTTGCTTCTTAGATTTATACACATGACACTTGTGGTTTTTTTTAATTAACACTTACCAGTGCATTTATTTTTGGTACTACTTCATTGGGTTTTAATAGTTTAAAATTTGACACTCTAAGTACTCATCCTATTACATATGGAAATAACTGACCGGTGTGCATAGATGGCCAATTTTCTAACAGAAGTACCCTTCATGATAGCAAGAACAACCTTATTATCCAGTTATTGTTTGGTTAAATTGAGACAGGAAAGTAAAGGGGTCGATTTTAAAACCTGCGCGTGGTTCCCGGCACATCGACCCAGCTATTTTACAACATGCGCGCATTGGCATAAAATACGATTCTCACGTGCACATGCACACCGTATTTTAATGTCTGCATGCACATGTGCGGGTGGGTGGCCTCTTACACATGCAGTGGCGGGGGGGGGGAGGATTTACAAAACGTGCAGTGAAGGGAGTAGGGTTTTCCCAGTTCCTTATCCATCTAACTACCCTTCCTACCTTTTCCCCTCTCCTTTCCACCCCGTCCTCTAACCCCTACCTATTAGATGTTTTGTTTTGGTTTTTTGCTTCATAACTTACCTGCTCCTTCCGGGCCAGAAATAAGTTACGCGCCAGCCGGCTACTGGCGTGCACTTCCCCAGGTCAGGGCTTAATGGCTGCTGTCCCGGCCGGCCCCCCGCCCAGACCAAGCCACCCGTCCTGCCCCTTTGAGACAGGCCGGCATTACCAGGGGATACGAGTGTGGCCGGGCCATCGAAAATTAGGGCAAAAATGAACTATCTAAGGTCATGTAGTGTTTCCTTGGCAGAAATATTTGTTTCCTGCCCAGGTGGCTTAATGAAGAGCTGAGGATGCATATCCAGACATAAACCAATAAACAGTGACGTATAATACGTTAGGAGACAAGTTATCTCAAATTCTCCATTGGAACAGACGATAAACTGTCAGATTGGTACATTAGAAGGACTCGATATATCTGAGATGGACAGGGAAACAAAACAACCCAGATCCTAGGCAACTGCATCTTGCTGAAAACCTTATGTTTTATTAGCATAAAATGTTTTCCACTCTACCAGTTCTCTCTCCTTTCACGCTGATCAAATGACAGTTTTCCTGTAGTCGGCAGTTAGGTGCTTTTGTGCAAACAACTGATTTAGTACTAGCAAAGGGAAAAATATGTCCCAAAGGCAATGGAAATATATGTTTAAAGTTTTGTTTAAATATAACAAAGGAAGGTCGATGATTGATTGTTAATGGAGCTTTCACTGTCAGGCAGTTTTAGCATAAAATATATACTGTTGTTCAGCAAAGCCACTGATAATCTTTGGCTCATTATTAATGTAGTATGGTTGCACTTGGATACTAAGAAATGATAGCCATCAAATGCATTTTAGGTGATTCCTATTTGTTAGACTGACTTGATACACTTCTGACTGGTTTTTGACTTAATTAAAATGATAGGCATTTTCGCCCAAATTGACATTGATAATTTAAGAAACATGATCATATATTTGTAGGCAAATTTTAAAATGAGCGCGCAGGTGCCCATAGGCACATGTAAGGGCATGTGAGCTGACATATGATGGAATTTTAAATCATGCGAACATTGTACATGCATTGCTTAAAAAAAACATTTACTGCGCATATGTATGCTTCTAATTTTAAGCAATTACTCAAGCAAACATACTTTGTGCTCCTTTCTTAGGACTTTATCGGCTTTAACGCTTGCAGGTAAGCAGATATTAAAACATACTCGCGAGAAGGTCATTGCCAGTTTTACCAAGTACTCCTCCAGTTTACCCAGTCAATCTGTCACCCAGCTCCTCTGGTTCTTCAGCCTGCACTCCCCCCATTTAACCTGGACCCTTCACCCTGTCGTGTTAGGCCTAAAAAGCAATTTCTGCAGACTTACTCTTCATCAGGAGCAGCAGAGAATATACATGGCAAACAAGCTACCATATGTTGTGGTCTTTAGTTTTAAAATACAGATTTATGCACGTAACTATTAGCCCTGCCCCAGAACGTCCATACCCTGTCCCTTTTCTGCCTCCCCCCCACCCACTTTTTAGCAAACGCACACACATGTATGCACGTAATTAGCTTTTAAAATCCACATCACGTGTGACCCATGTTCTCGTGTATATGGGCCTTTTAGTGCTAGCAACATTATGAAAATTAAGCCCTTAAAGTGTGAACTGTAAACATGTCTAAAGAGAATTAAAGAAGGAAACAAGATAAAAGTGAACATAAACAGAGCACTGTATGCAAATTGTTATGTTCTTTAGTCATAAAACTTTGCATACAATGCCCAATTTTTTTTTTTAAATTTTTTTTTACTTTTTTCTTGTTTCCTTCTTTAATTCTGTTGGCATGCTGAACAGCGTAACATTTTACATTCCTCCCTACTCCATAAGCATTTTTTTATTTACCCAAAGTGTTGGAGAAAAAGATAACGTTATAATGGTACTTTTGGAGGTCCAAAAGAAGAGGAGGATGTTGGATGTTAACTGGATGGGTTGGAAATAGCATAACTTTTATCTTACAATTATGGCTCTTTCATTATCTGTGGTTTCCATGTATCTGTTTTCATGGAGCTGAATTCAAACAGCTCTTCAAGCAACTTTGAACATAATGGCACGGTATTACTCAATATGCTTAAATAGTAAGGAATAACAGGTTAACTTGTTTGTCCTATGCTTGGCCCTTCATTGTCTGTCCTTCCTGCTAGGGGTGAGGAATCAGAAGGCTGATACGGACCAAACCTTCCAGGTGCTTGTCCCCAGGTTTTACTCTAATTAGTAATTTTTCTTACTTACCTGAACATGACAGACAGGAAGAGATACGCATAAAGCCAATTTGTATAATTTAGTAAAATGTATTCAATAGCCAGCAAATATCTTAGTGCATACAAAATCAGTCCTGCTTAGTGTTTAATAGTTAGGGGCGGATTTTCAGAGCCCTGCTCGCGTAAATCCGCCCAAAACCGGGCGGATTTACGCGAGCAGGGCCCATTTTACGCGCCAGTAGGCCTATTTTACATAGGCCTACTGGCGCGCGCAGAGCCCCGGGACTCACGTAAGTCCCGGGGTTTTCGGAGGGGGCGTGTCGGGGGCGGGCCCGAACTGCGCGGCGTTTTCGGGGCGTGTCGGGAGCGTTCCGGGGGCGGGCCCGGGGGCGTGGCTACGGCCCGGGGCGGCCCGGGGGCGTGGCCGCGCCCTCCGGACCCGCCCCCAGGTCGCGTCCCGGCGCACAGGAGGCCCGCTGACGCGCGGGGATTTACGCCTCCCTCCGGGAGGCGTAAATCCCCCGACAAAGGTAAGGGGGGGGTTTAGACAGGGCCGGGCGGGTGGGTTAGGTAGGGGAAGGGAGGGGAAGGTGAGGGGAGGGCAAAGGAAAGTTCCCTCCGAGGCCGCTCCGATTTCGGAGCGGCCTTGGAGGGAACGGGGGTAGGCTGCGCGGCTCGGCGCGCGCCGGCTATACAAAATCCATAGCCTTGTGCGCGCCGATCCAGGTTTTTAGCAGATACGCGCGGCTCCGCGCGTATCTACTAAAATCCAGCGTACTTTTGTTTGCGCCTGGAGCGCAAACAAAAGTAGGCTATTCGCGCTCCTTTTAAAATCCGCCCCTTAATGTTTATCATCAGCTCTTTCTTCCTGGGGAGAGAATGCTATGATTCCTACAAGTTGCAAGATATCTCTGTGCACTTCTTTCCAAGGTTCATCTTACACAATAGGCTCCTATTATCCTCTGTGTGTACATGCCAAGCAGCACATAGTCACTGGTCAGTCTTTGTACATTCCCCAGTGTCCAGCCTGAACATGTTCATACTGGGTCTTTATTGCTGACCATATCCTTTCCTGCACTTTGCTCTTTTGTTGCGCTCTTTCTGGAAAACCCAGGGTGGTTTATTTTTTTTTTTTATATATATATATCCCTTTTTCCTCCAGGCACAGAATTCAAATCCTGCAACCCCCCCCCCCCTCCCCCCCGGCTGCTAAGTCAAAGCATTTGTCCTCCAGGTTTCCTCAGTGTTCCATATGTTGCTATTCTTTTTCATACCTGTATGTTTTGTCCACCAAAGTCTTTCTGTTCAGTGAAGCAGAGCGGGCCAGGCCCTACCATACAAGGATTAGTCGTTCTTTGGACTCTTACAGCTGTGCACATTTTTACACCTATGCTTGTCATCAACATCAAGAAAGTATATAATGACGAATAGATGCAGCTGTTTAGGCTCATATTCTGCACAAATAACTGATTTCAGATGGGTTCAGGTTATACAGTTTCTTTGTTTCTGTCTCTTCTATTGGTGATATTCTTTGTAATTCACCAGTCTGATTGGTCAGTTAAGCAGTTTCCAATAGATAATGCAACTCTATTTTCTATAATGATTCAGTGATGTTACAGAAGTCGTATCATTTTTATGAGATCAAAAAATATTGCAGCATATTCCATTTTTCTTAATAGAGGTATTTTTAATCATTTGTTGTATTCTGCATTTTACCCTGGATACATACTGGAAGTTGATTTTTAAAATTCATATTTTTGTGTATGCATTGGGAAGAACTGTACCTATACCATTGTAGTATGTTTGGGTTTCAGGCTACACTGATTTAAAAAGAAATTAAAGAAAATCAGAATGCATGTTCCTCTACTCTTAAAGAAACTGTGCAAAAGAGTAACTGATAGCTAATTTTATAAAAACATAAACTCCAAAGTGAATTCTTAGACAACCCCCACAAATATATAAAAAATGTAAAAACAGATATATAACCCCCTCTTGATTTGAGGTCCCTAATACAGGGATGGATTACACAATCCCAGGGCCACATTCACTGTCTAGACCTCTCTCTCTTCTCAAAATTTCTCTGAAGTTGTTAGCATCTGGGAAGCCAAGGTCTAGCTAGTGGGAAGGAGGACAAGCTTCTAGGGCCCCTAGGCTCTTGGGGGTGGGAACCCTTTCACAGTCTCTCACAGCTATAATGCTAATAGTCCTCACATAGAAAGCTCTCTTCAGTCAGGTTCTCAAGAAGGAGGGATCAAAAATCAGGCAATAAACTGGGATCTGTGGGTGGCACCCTCTGGCAGCCCTGGATGGATCTGTTTCTCCAAGCTATAAGAACTTTCAGCTCTACCAGGCATGCGTGGAAGTTCCCGCTTGGCCACCATCATTGCAGATCCTTCTGAAGTTCTTGGGCGTTGCTTTCCTTTTCCTCACTTTGCCGAGCCCAACAACACTTTTCAGTGCCTCTCTCCCATTAAGGGATTTCCCCCCCCCCAAAAACAAAAATCCAGAAGAAGGATCCTGAGCAGAGATGGACAAGAGATCCGCCAGTGGCTTGAAGGCCTACTCTTGCAACCAGATTGTCTCTGACGAGTACAACAGATGCTACCTTTGCCTGGACCATGACCAAAGCAACTGTCCCGCCTGTGGACGCATGTCCCTGCGAGCTCAGTGAGTGAGGGTAGCTAAAATTAAATGTCTTCGGCTCCAACTCAGTGACCACTCTTTCTCTCCATCTAGGAGGGGTAAGAGCCAATCATTGGGAGCCAGTGGCTCTCGTGGGCCAGATCAAAAGCCACCAAACTGGTCAGTCTCAACGTAGCTTCGGCATTCATTGCTGGAAGTAGTCTATTGATGCCTTAAGGCTAAACACAGAGAACCCTCAACGCACTTGATGCAGGTGCCTTCAAAAAAGCCTAAAACATCAATGCAATGTCGAATTGAAAAGCCTCCTTAGTCTGACTTCAGTCACTTGATGCATCCTGTGTTGGACCGCCTGCTGCATTCAACGTCTAAGCAGCCGAGGCACGAGGCACTGAAGACTGGCGCCAATACACTGGCACACTCTGATGCAGGCCTACATACCTTGACTAAACTGATGAACTTAAAGCAAATATTGACTCCAATACATAAGATGAGCCACTCAAAACAGCAGCTGAGCAAACACCTGGCACATTCAACTCCTGAAGCTTCAAAATCAATGGCACGACATGTCAAAGATCACAACTTAATCTTTAGCTACCGAAAGCGAGCTGGCTCCTTGATCTGCCAGTCTTCCATCTGTACCTCTGGAACTGCAATTGATTATCTCAACCGGCTCGGATAATGAGTCTGACTTTTAACCCCAATCGATATCCAAGGGATCCTGAAGGGGAGATTACTATTACCCAATGTTCCCGGGGTACCCAGATGAAGGGACTGCCTGGGAGATCCTATGCACAGCTTTGCCCACTCAGAAGTACACAACTCCGGCCTTTTCACGAGGGGACTCTGCAATCCAACTACCACCCCCTCTGATAAGAGCCCTCCCAGTACTGCAACTGTTATCACAAGGCCTCAATCTCTAGATCCCAGAGTCCCTCTGCTCAGTCCTCTCAATCCTTGATACCAACCACTAGAAGGAGAACACATTCTTGGAAGAGGAAGCTCCTCCTTTAATTCTGGGACAATGCTGCCAACAGGCAGTGGAGCAAATTACAGACAGTTTTCAAAGGTGACGATTCAGATGAACTGATCCAAATCATGGTGAACCTAGAAGATGTAGTAGGCCAGATTGACAAACTGAAGAGAATTAAATCACCAGGATCAGATGGTATACACACTAGGGTTCTGAAAGAACTGAAAATTAAATATTAGACCTATTACAATTAATTGTAACCTATCATTAAAATCATCTATTGTATCTAAAGACTGGAAGGTGGCCATTGTAACCCCAATATTTAAAAAGGGCTCCAGAGGTCATCCAGGAAACTATAATCTGGTGAACTTGACTTTAGTACCAGGAAAAATCGTGGAAACTATTATAAAGAATAAAAATCACAGAACATAATCATAGACATAATTTAATTTGACACAGCCAGCATGGATTTATCCAAGGGAAATCTTGCCTCACAAATCTGTTACATTTTTTTTGAAGGGGTACATAATCGTGGGTAAAGATGAACTGGTAGATGTGGTGTATTTGGATTTTAGAAGGC
Organism: Rhinatrema bivittatum; assembly: GCF_901001135.1. Lineage (NCBI taxonomy): Eukaryota > Metazoa > Chordata > Amphibia > Gymnophiona > Rhinatrematidae > Rhinatrema > Rhinatrema bivittatum. Next base: position 116,694,200 of record NC_042618.1, on the reverse strand, counting down.
ATTTGACAAATTCACAGTCGTGATGAGGATTCTAACAAAACTAAAAAGTCATGGGATAGGAGGCGATGTACTTTTGTGGATTGCAAACTGGTTAAAAGCCAGGAAATAGAGTAGCATTAAATGGTCTGTTTTCACAGTAGAAAAAAGTAAACAGTGGAGTGACTCAAGGATCTGTACTTGGATCTGTGCTTTTTAATATATTTATAAATGTTAGAGTTGCTGCTCGGAGTTAGCAATCTGTTATAGGTTAGACTGCGGAGTTAGCAATCTGTTGTAGGAGATGCTAGGAATTAGCAGTCTGTTAGGGTTTGCTCCTCCCAAGCGGAGGAGTTAGCAATCCTGTTGAGCTGTACTCCCCCAGAGGGGAGGAGCTAGCAATCTGTTAGCGACTCTGCTAGGGTTAGCAATCTGTTGGCAAACTGTTATGGAGTTGCTCCCCAGAGGGGAGAGGGCAGCAAACATATAAGATCTGTTCTTCCAGAGGGGAGGAGTTAGTATCTGTTATGGATCTCCACACAGAGTGGCAACCTGATATACGAGAGTTCCCCTGAAGGGAGCTGTTGGCCATCTGTATGGTTCCTGCTAAGAAGTAGCAGTTGGTTATGATACAGTTCCTGAGGAAGGAGATGTTAGCAACAGTTGAGGGTTAGACTGCAAGGTAGCAGTTTGTTGTACTCAGCTCTTGAAGTGTGAGAGATGAGCACTCTAATGTAGAATGGTGAATCCTTGGGCCGATGGCAGATGACAGCGCCCTCAGGAGGATATTATGAGAAGGACCACAGACTAGGCTGGAGTATGGAGACAGACACAGATAGTTCTTTATTAGACAGGTAGTAGAACCACCAGAGGTGGCAGTAGTGAGCTGATGTGCCTGGCAGGGCTGAAGTCCTTCAGATACTGGAATTGCTATCTCCGGGTTTGCTGAGCTGTAGAGAGATACTCATAGTGAGTAGACAGGGTATGCTGGATACATAACCAGAAGTAAATGATGCACTCACATAGATTAATAAGAAGGCTCAGTAGCTGGAGAGAGTTAGGCCCTCGAGGAGCGAGTACCTGGTTCCAGGGATAACTCTGAGAGAGCGATGGTAACTCACGGTTATCTATCTTTGTAATGGTTTCTAGACAATAGAGAATAGTTAGTATATTCAGGAACAGGAGCCTCTAGGCGAGTACTGTTTCCTATATGCAAACTGAAATAAGAACTCACAATATCTGTATATGAAATAGCTTCTGAAATAGAAGAGCGTCTTTGGAGGGTTTTAGGAACATGGGCCCTCGAGGAGCGAGTACTGGTTCCTATATGCAACTGGAATAGAAACTCACAATGTTCACGTCTGCTATCGCTTCCAGGCAATGGGGAGTCTTCTGAGCGTTAAGGGACGTAGGCCCTCGAGGAGCGAGTACCGGATCCCGTCTTAGCAATCTGAAAACAAGAAGAGAGAGTGGGGCCCCCGAGGAGCGGGTACCCCTGGTAAGTTCGAAGAGGCAAAACAGCAGAGAATGAAGCAGGTCGAGATGATCCCCCACAATCAATCCCTTGCTAACTCGATTTGTAAGCGTAAGCAAAGACTTTTTATGTTGGAAGCGGATGACGTCACTATGGGGGGACACCCCCAAGGTTCGTGCCCTTGCTGGTACAAACTTCGGAGTGCGCTCCAGAATCATCAGGAACATGGCGGATCTGCAGCGTCAGGCTAGCCCGGGGACTCTGGGAAGAAACGGCGAGGAGAAGCCGCGGCAGCAACTGTCCATCAGACCCGAAGGGAGTCGCCTCAGAGGTAGAGAGGGTGGAGCGAGGGCAAGAGCAGGCACGAACGCAACAATAAATGATCTGGAAAGGGGTACATGTGAGATTGAGTTAATCATAATTAGGAAGTATATTGTTTCAAAAATGTAAAAGCTATGAAAATTAGGGATCTGAAATATTTTACTTTGTTAAATTCTATTTTCCTTTAAAAATTTGTGACCTTATTGACCTCCAGCGATATAAGAATATTTCAAAAACCTAGCTGGCATGGATTTTTTTCTTAAAAAATGTAAAATCCAACTGTAGGTGGTTATTAATAATGTGAATACAGAGTGGCACTTTAACATACCATATATAAAATAATTGGTCATTTTAGGTTGTTTTGGAATACTGATGAAAATTTCTCAATTTTGATTTGTCTGCTCTGTCGGTTTGTGTTTAATAGATATTTCTCATATTTCCTTATTTATATGTATAATAAATTGTTCAATTTTTCTTGCAGCTGATTCAACTGGCACCCACTCTCTGTACACAACTTACAAAGACTATGAGATCATGTTCCATGTTTCCACTTTGCTACCTTACACACCAAACAACAAACAACAGGTAGGATAAATTACTGCTTAAAACTACAAATGTCAATTCTTCTGTTTTCATTCCTCCCTTACCAACCCTACTAAACTGAAATTTGTTGCATTGTAGCACATCAAACCTTAGCCAAAAATCCACACTTTGACAAAATGTCAGAACAGCAAATTAATGCGTGAGGAATGAATGTATTCAATATTACTAATCATCTGACCATGGAGCTTGTATAGGCTTCAGATCTGATGAACATGCTGATCCAGTGAAAGGTCATTCTGTCCTCTGTGCTACTACTATTAAACATTTATATAATGCTCCAGAGCTTATACACTGTTTTGTACACACACATAAATCCTGCTCCATTTGTTTGTTTATCTGCTTATTTTTTATTTATATTCCTCTTTTCAAGCACTTTCAAAGCAGATTATATTCAAGTACTGTAGGTATTTCCCTATCCCCAGAGGGTGTAAAGCTAATTGCCTGATTCACTAAGGCTTTTCTCCCATTCTGTGTCTATGGGTTAACACCTTGATGAATCAGGCCCTAAGTTTGCTCCAATGGTCTTGCAATCTTGTCAAGAGACACAAATAAATGAGGCTTGGTTTTAAATTGACAAAGTTTGTTATCTGATAAGTATTAACAAACCTGTTCACAACGAGGTCAATATTCAGTTGCTGGGCGGCTTTCAAGGTAGCTGGTTAAACTTATCCAGTTAACATCCTATATTTATTTATTTAACAGCTTTTATATACCGGTATTCATAGATACATCATATCAGTTTACATGGAACGTTAATGAGTTACATGGAGCAGGGAAAAGAGCAACCTGGAGGGTTTGTTAACTGAAAAAACTGAACAGGAAAATTGTAGCAGATGTAAAGTAGAATAATATGATGGCACTATAAATGTTATATGGAAAATCATAAGGGAGAGGAGGGCAGGAGAAAGGATATTAAAATGAGGTGGAAAGAAAGGAGAAAGGGTTAAGGGGGCATGGAATATATTTATACTGTAAGTGTTTAAGGACATACTGAGCATGTTTAAGATACTTGGAGATACAGGAGAAAGGAAATACTGTACATGTTTAGGAAAAATACTGTACATACTATACATGTTTAGGATACATACTATATATATTTAGGACTGAATATATACGACTATCTTAAAGTTAGCTGGATAATTGTATCCAGCTAACTTCAAGACAGGTCTATGGGCCGACCAGAGTTAGCTGGATGAGTCATCTGTCTAATGACTGAGTCGTGTGGGGAAGTAGAGACAGACATACGAGATTATAGAAAAGTGACTTTATAAAATAGTATAATACAAATATGTGATAGCAAAAATATCAGGATAGAGAAAGTTGTACTAATAAGTGACACAAGCAATACATCAGACTATAGCATATGTCATATAGAAAGGTAATAGAAGAAAAATGAAACTATTGCTGACAATGTGCTTATGTACTGAACAGCCAAAATAGAGAGAGAACACTGTCATAGGTTCATTTTACTTATCCTAGTCCTCTGCATGCAAGTGATGCAGACTTCGTATTGTCCCTGCAAGGAACTGGCATAAGATTTGAGAGTCTCCCCCGGGTATGAGGACAAACTGCACAGGGGTACAGATCTGCTTTTAGCTGTCTTCCATCTGTTCCAGTGGCTAGGGCTGGGGCTTCTATACTGTGTAGTATATAGACACGTGCAGCTCAAGTTTTTGTCTTCCCACTGCCAACGCCCTACAGGTCTCTTCTTACACACAGTCTTAAGATAGGGGGTCATATTTCCTGATCCTCAGTATTTACTTTATTTGGGGGGGGGGGGGGGGGGGGACGACTGCGCTATTTGGTATCTGCACATATATCTAAATTCTTAGAAATGAAGGCAGAAAAAAATCAAATGGTCCATCCAGTCTGCCCAGAAAGCCCATGGCAGCACCGCCGTGCCATACTGGTCACCCCCAAACTTATCAGTTTCTCAGAATGTAAGTCAGGACCCTTGTTTATTGCTGTCTTGAGTCCAATAACTCATCATCTCTTGCCATTGAAGCAGAGAGCTTAACCTTATTGGTTAAGGGTAATAACAGCTGCATCAGCAAGTTACCATTTGTTTCCCCAGACTGTAACAGTCAGGTTCCTTGTTGGTTGCTGTCTGAATCCAATTCCCCTTTTCCTCTTTTCCCTCTGCCGTTGAAGCCGAAAGCGATGATGGGGTTGCATCAATAAGTATGAAGGCTTATTGGTTAAGGGTCCACCCTCCCTAATCCTAATACACCAGCTAACTCCTCCCCCTTACAGATTTTCCACGCACACCACTAGGCTGGATAAATCAGAACTAATCCAGCTCTGAATATGGACCTCAACAATTCTACCACCTTTTTGCTGCTCTGCATTCATGATTTTGAAAGCTTATATACTATAAAGTTTTGTTGGTTTTCCTTTAAAAGGTATCACAAGCTACTAAGATGCCATCTAAAAATCAACAGTTCATCCATTATTTAGAAGTCCAGTTTGGTATAACATTTTATTTTTTGTACTACTTCTGTTGGATTCAAGATGCCAGGGATTGAACTTTATTTCTATTTCTGAGTATCATTAATTAATTCACTAACTTGTGGTATTACTGGAATTATTACTTAAAACTTCTAAGATGCTACAACAAGTATTTAGATAGCAATGTAATTGATAACTTTGCTCCAAAATGTATTAAGGATGGAGAAACCCTGCAGAGTGAATCACTGTGCCTCATACTGACAATTTACAAAACTGGATAAATGTGTACATCTAGAAAAGAGTTTTCAACACCATTTACCCAGGTAAATAGGCTGTTTGGAAATTGCTTTCATTTAATCAGGTTAAAAGAATGTGCAGGGTTTGATATTGTGCATATTTTTTTTAGCCAGGATGAGGGGAGGTGATCTGAGAGGCATTGTGTGTTTAGCCTGGGGTTGAAAATAATACATGTACAGTGGCTTACAAAAGTATTCGTCCCCCCTTAAAAAGTCAGCAGATTTGTGAGGATTACAAATGACATTTCTCCTAGGACAAGCAGGATGTTAGTCCACACAGGTGGGTGACATCATCAGATGGAGCCTGGCACGGAAAACCTTTGTCAAAGCTTCTAGAACTTTGACTGGCGCACTGAACATGCCCAGCATGTCACTATCCACGTGTCCATGCTGGGTTCCCCATCAGTCTCTTTTTCCACAAAGTAGTTGCCTCGCGGTAGTGGATCCTTGATCTACTAAATTTCTTCAAGTCTTCCTGGTCATTTTCCGTTTTTTTTTCTGCGCTGGGTCCCTCTTCTCTGGTTGGTGCCCCGTCCAGTGGCGAGGTAGGTGTTTTCTCCCTTCGTTGTGGTCAATTCCCGGCGAGTTGCTTCTCGTGGCCGCCGGCCATCGACCGCTCGACGGCTGTTTTTTCATGGCAGCATCCGGTTTTTGACAGTGCCCGTGGACCATGTTTATTACAGATCCGCACAAGGTCTGTATTCTCTGCCTGGGGGCCTCGCACAATGTCCGGGAGTGTCATCTATGCAATCAAAATGACACCCAAGGGCTGCCGTGCCCAACTGGATAAGATGGATAAGCTTTTTGGCCCCAAGAAGGTCTGATCCATCCACTCCGGCGTCGGGGGTGTTGATGCGATCGCATTCCAAGACGTATGGATCTTCAGCTTCTTCTGCACCAGGGAAAGACCAGGCCAAGCACCGCCGAAAACACTGGTCGCCATCGATGCATGGCCCCGGAACCGGTGTGGCATCAGTGGCTGCTGTACACCACTGAAGCGACCCCATGGTGAAGAGGCATCATCCTCTTAGACCTGGGAGGCCCAGCATTCCCTACCAATATCTGTGCCAGGCACCGAGCCTCATCGGGACTCCGAGGAGGCTCTGGTGATTCCTCCTCCTCCTTCTCCATCCGTTTTAACTTCACTGGACTTCAGGAGGAGTTGGACTGCAGTTTTCAGATGGCAGTGTTTCGAGCCCTCCAGGGTATCAAACCACCACCGGCACTGGTGCCAATGCTGGTGCCAGAGCTTGTGCCGTCTCCACTGGCGCTCCTGCTAGAGCATCTGGATGTCTTCTTAGGCATCCTTCCAATGCAGCCAGTGCCTGGAGGACCTTTGATTCCTCAGCGGCCACCAATACCCTCCTCTGGAGTGATACCCATCATTTGGTCCTCTGAGGAGGAAGACTTCCAGCAACCTCCAGCACCTTCAGGACCATTGGTCCGGAGGCCAGATTTTCCCGATCCCGTTTCAGGGCCCACAGTGATCTTGGTGCCATTAAACCCCCTAGGGTTGTCAATGCTCTTGGGGTCATCAATGCCCCCAGTGCCCAAACTGAGAGGCTTGGGCAGGGACCATCCACATTGGCCCCCAGGGGACTTGAGTGAGGAAGAGGCCCCATATGACTCTTGGGGTGATGATACCTCAGAGTCCTCTTCAGAGGCTTCTCCAGATGAGAGGTGTAGATCTCCCCCAGAGGATCTTTCCTTTCTGGGCTTTGTCCAGGCTATGGCTGAGGCCATTCCCTTTCAGCTCCTCATGGAAGAGGATACCTGCCACAAAATGCTGGAGGTCCTCTAGTTTGTGGATGCCCCAAAGGAAATAGTAGCTATCCCAGTTCATGATATATTTAAGGAGCTTCTCCTCAGGATCTGGGAACATCCAGTGTCCACACCCCCCCTCCCCCCCCCCCAATTAATCAAAAAACAGATGCCATTTACATGGACCAACAAGCCTTGGGTTTTGAAAGGCACCATCTCCCACACCAGTTGGTTGTGGTGGAGTCTGCCCTTAAAACAGCCAAGTGCTTGCTCACCTACACCTCTCTCTCCCCCCCCCCCCCCCCCCCCCCGAGGGAGAGAGCTATATATGACCCAGTACAACCGGAACCTCTGGAAGCAGTTCCAGGAACTGTCAGAATGCCTGCCTCAACAGCAGCAAGAGGCGTTCTCAGCAGTAGTTCAGCAGGGTCTGGAGGTAGGAAGACACGAAGTGAGATCCATCTACAAAGTTTTTGAAACAGCAGCGAGGGTGGCTGCAGCGGTTATCAGTGCCCGCAGGATGGCCTTGCTCCGTGCCTCGAACCTTTGGAGGTCCAAGAAAAGCTGGCAGATCTGCCTTGTATGGGTGAAAATCTCTTCGGGGATAAAGTCAGGGACGTGGTGGCCCAATTAAAAGACCACCACGAGACCCTTCAACATATGTTGGCTAGTGCTTCCGACCCGCCATCCTCTGTCAGGAAATCCTTCAGACAAGGCTTGAGGAAATCATTTTATAGACAGAGAAAATACTATCCTCCTGCCTTGTGGGCTCACATGCCCCATACTAGTACCAGAGGTCGTTTCCTGACCTCCAGACCTCAGCCAGCCCCCCAGCAAAGCCCTGCCACAGGTTTTTGACTGGGAATGAAGGAACATGAGTCAGATTCCTGGACCCTCGGCATCCTGGCCCCCGGTCGGAGGCAGGCTGCATTAGTTTGTGCCCTACTTGTCCCATGTCACGTCAGACAAGTGGGTTCTCACCATCATTCACCAAAGATACTGGCTGCACTTCAGGGAAGTCCCTGGGGTCTCTCCCCCACATCCATCATGGGTTTCGTTTGCTCCTCAGGAAATACTTCAAACAAGCTCTTTTGTCCTTCTAACGGCTGGAGCTGTGAAACCCATCCCCCTCCACCAGTGGGGCTGTTAAGCGCCACGCCATTTTTTTTATGACTCTTATATATCCAGGGAAACAAGAACACTTAGATTTTTATTGAAAGCATAATTTTTTATTGAACAATATAAGTATTCTTGAGAGATGCTGATGCCATGTCTCTGATAAACAGACCAGCATCTCATTGTATACAGGAAGTGATCCTTCTTTTATAAATAACATACAGTATTGTGGAAGATTCTAGTGTGCGTGACTGCCTAGAGAATAATTTACATTGGTTGTCATGTCAACAGCATGATAAGATCATTCCTAGCTACCCCTGAGTATTTCTCCCAGGTGGGGCCCATATACCATCACTCTTTAGGTAGTCCTTTGTTCTGTTAAAATCTTGCTGGTCATGGCAATTAACACATCTGAAGTTGTGTTTACAGATACTCCTGAGAATAGTGCCTTTTATTGGGACAGGATAGTCTGAAGTTCCCGCTGTTGTAGTCTCCTCTTATGACCCTATAATTATACATCATAGGTGGAGCCAGCTTGACTGCCTGTCCAGATGTCCTAGGAATTCTGCAAGTGATTCTCAATAAGTCACTTAGAGTTCATACAGCTAAGGCAGGCTAAGAAAACCGAGGATTCTGGGGCATTTTCCTTTCTCCATGATGGTTTTCTGTTCAGGCACACTCATCATTTCCCTCTTGTGCCACTTATGGCAAATGGGATGAAATGTGTAGGCTAACAACTAACCTCTTATGTGAATTGTGATCCCTCTATATCCCCACTAAAGTAAATGAGACTCATAGATAGACATGCATTCTCTGATGAACAAATAATAGCATTGTGACTAAGTTTCACTAGATATTCGTTAGCTTTATGATTGAGTTGTAAGGATACCTGTTATAAAAAGGACCTAACTTATAGCAAGACCACATATGTTATCTTTCAGTGTCAAGTAATTACATAATAGTGTTGTAACAAGTGTAAAGATAGGAAGAACAAAGAGAGACTAGTATGAAAGTATTATTTTTCTCATATGATACTATTTATACTGGGTGAGTCTCTGCAAGGAGTACTGCTATTGTAAACAACAACCCAGGATTGTTGGGTTATAACAGGGATATAAGCAATGCACATAACCAGAAAAGTGAAGGAAGCCAGGAAAATAAAGAGGAAAACCAAGAATCAGCAGAAGGACTCATACTGTGTTGTGCATACATAATGTGGGCCAAGTTATAAAAGTGTTGCAAAGCATAAGACATTGTTTGGTCATAGGCAGAAGTGGGCTTATAGGTGAACAGAAATGTTACACTACCAGAGAACATCTGTGAGAGGTTTTAAACAAACTCTAGGTAAAGAAACTGTTAGGTAGTGTTACAGGAAGTCATGCTCAAAAAGGTATTCAGAATATACCTTTTTTTACTCATAGTAGAAGGGGCTAACCAAATTCAGTATATTGGGTAAGGTTAAGAGCAGGGGGAATAGAATGTGAAAGGCCAGCAATGTGGTGAGTGCCATAACTGTAGGCTGCAAGGAAAGAAATAAAGATACATACTTGTGCAGAAGCAGCAATAGGGCAGAATTTAACTCAAGGGAATATTTGATTTATACCAAAACATATCACACTGTAAAGTGGCAAGTAGTGGGACAGGGTGATTGGTTAGTGTGATCAGACTAGCTTTCATAGATAAAGTAAAAGAGAACATATTAAATAATCATCTTACTGACTCAGCAAGTAAATGCATATACGCATTATAAGGTATAGGACTGGATAATGCTACAAAACGCTTGGACTGTAGGGAATAATAAAAACTGCAGTAATTCAGACTGTGTCATTAACTTAAAATCTAAATAGTGGCATTTTCAAATGTGTACATAACTAAATATTGACTAGGTGTATCATAACAATATTTTTGCTATGACAATCAGTTATCACATATCAAATAAAGGTCCATATAATGAAAGGTGCAAGATGACTTCTGGCAAAGGATGGGATGATTTCTGAAATCAATGACACATGATGTATGCAGTTCTCTCAGCATAGTGGATTTCTGACATTGGAGGATAGCCTCTTAACTCATTTTTAGATGCATATGTTACGGATTAAAGCCTAATATAAGAGCAAAACTAATTCAAATTAATCAATGAGACAAATTCCATCATGGCCTTAACTCCCTGCATCTAGTAGTCCCTACATTTGCATATGCTTAACAGGGTTCTGCTCTTGGTATTTCCTAATACCAAAGAGAACTGGAGGTCTACACCCCATTCTCAGTCTTGAACAAATTCCTTCAAAGAGAAAAGTTTGATGGTCTCTTTGGGCACCCTGATCCCTCTCCTAAGAAAAGGAAACTGCCTCTTCTCCCTCAAACTAAAAGATGCTTTCACCCACATTACGATTTTCCCGGGTCGCAGGAAGTATCTTCGCTTTGTGGTGAGAATGGATCACTTCCAGTATTGGTGTTGCCGTTCGGCCTTGCATCAGCCCCCCAGATCTTCAAGTGCCTGGCAGTAGTAGAGATGCACCTCTGACGTCAGGGAGTGCACATATTCCCCTACTTAGATGACTGGCCAGTCAAAAGTGCCACTCAGCAGAGGGTGCTGCGCTCCTTACATCTGACCATCCAGGTATTGCAGTCTCTGGGGTTTGTCATCAATTGCCCCAAGTCCCGCCTCAGCCTGTCACTACATTTGGGCTTCATTGGCACCAGGTTGGACACTATTCAAGCCAGGGCTTTTCTGCCCCGCGATCGGGTGCCCACCCTATCTTCGCTGGCGAGCTTGGTTTGCAGCCAGCAGCAGGTTTCGGCTCATCTGCTGATTCGTCTTTTGGGTCACATGACTGCGTCTGTTCATGTTGCCCCCTTAGCCTGCCTGTGCATGCGCAGGGTGCAATGGTCCTTGCGGTGGCAGTGGCAGCAGGCGTCCCAGGACCTCGGGGCACATGTCCACCTCACGCCGCCTCTCTGAGTCTCTCTGTCCTGGTGGAAGGATCTGTCCAACCTAGAGAAGGGGATCCCTTTTCAGGGTCCCCGCCTCAGGTGGTGCTCACCACTGATGCTTCCCCCCTGGATTGGCGGGCATATGTGGAGGACCTCCATACACAGTGTCTATGGACAGCTCAGGAAGCTCTATGTCAGATCAACTTCCTGGAGCTTCGAGCAATCCACTATACGCTTTGGGTGTTTCGAGACCATTTGTCCCACAAGGCAATTCTGATTTGGACAGACAATCAGGTAGTAATGTAGTATATTCACAAACAGGAAGGGACTAGGTCATTCTTCCTCTGTCAGGAGGCGGTACAGATTTGGACCTGGGCTCTTTCGCAGGGCATGCTTCTGAGAGCAATGTACCTTGCCAGAGTGGAGAATATGGTAGTGGACCGTATTAGTCGAGCGTTCAGCCACACGACTGGACGCTGGACCCAGCAGTGGTGGCCCGGATCTTCCACTGGTGGAGAACTCTGGATGTGGATCTCTTTTTCTCCCCTACAACTGCAAGGTGAGTAAATTCTACTCCCTGTTCCGGACAGACAGACTTCCAGCTTCGGATGCCTTTGCCCGCTATTGGGGCAAGGGTCTTCTGTATGCGTATCCTCCGCTTCCGCTGTTTATGAAGACTCTTCTGAAGCTCCAACAGGTCCAGGGGACCATGATCCAGATAGCTCCTTATTGGCCAAGACAGGTCTGGTTCTCGTTCCTGCGGGACCTGTCAGTCAAAGAGCCCATCCGTCTGGGAACTTCTCCCGATCTGATCACGCAGAATCGGGGCAGACTGTGCCATCCGAACCTCCGGGCGTTAACCTTGATGGCCTGGTTGTTGAGCACCTAGACCTGCAGTCCCTGGACCTCTCTGACAATGTGTCTCAGGTGCTGGTAGCTTCCAGGAAGCTTTCCACCAGGAAGTCCTACCACCTGAAGTGGAGGAGGTTCTCCATCTGGTGCAAGGGTCATGGCTTGGATCCCTTCGCCTGCCCTACACCAAAGTTGCTGTGGCACCTCTCGGAGGCTGGGTTAAAAACCAACTCTGTCAGGGTGCACCTGAGTGCCATCAGCGTGCACCATCAAGGTGTTGCTGGACAGAAATGGTCATACCAGCCCATTGTGGGGCGATTTCTGCGGGGCTTGCTTCAGCTGAAGCCTCCCCTTTGGTCTCCTGTGGTGTCCTGGGACCTCAATGTAGCATTGGTGCGGCTCATGCGTGACCCCTTTGAGCCCTTGCGCTCCTGCAATATTAAGTTCCTTACATGGAAAGTTCTCTTCCTGGTGGCAGTCACTTTGGCACACAGGGTTAGTGAGCTTCAGGTGTTGGTTACCTATCCTCCCTATATGAAATTCTTTCATGATAGGGTAGTCCTGTATTCGCACCCGAAGTTCCTGCCTAAGGTGGTGACTGATTTCCATCTTAATCAGTCCATCATTCTGCCCACCTTTTTTCTGAGGCCCCATTCTCACCAAGGCGAATGGGCTCTGCACAGCTTGGAGTGCAAAAGGGCTTTAGCTTTCTATCTTGAGTGCACAGCAGGCCACAGGCAGTCCACACAACTCTTTATATCCTTCGACAGGAATAGGCTGGGCATTGCAGTGGGCAAACAAACTCTGTCCAACTGGCTAGCGGATTGTATCTCCTTCTACTATGCGCAGGCGGGCCTTCAGTTTGGAGGCCGAGTAAAGGCTCGCTCTGTGAAAGCCATGGCGGCATCGGTTGCCCACTTGCGAGTGGTTCCCATTGCCGAAATCTGCAAGGCCTCAACGTGGAGTTGCCTATACACATTCGCTGCTCACTACTGCCTGGACAAGGATGGTCGACATGACAGTAGCTTTGGCCAATCTGTTCTTCCCAACCTCTTCCATGCTTAAAACCCAACTCTCCCTGCCGAGAGCCCATGGTTCAGGTTCAGGCAATCTCCCTATGTTACCAACAGCACTGCAGTTATTTTTGTGCCCGTTGGCACCCAGTTTAGTGCCTGTTGGACATAGTTGTGTCGGGAGCAACCTGTAGCTTGATATTCACCCGTGAGGACTACTATCCTGCTTCAGGAGATCTTCAGGAGACAATGTGAGAGCCAGTTTTCTCAGCTCAATAGTGGGCCACTGGATCCTACAATATCTAGACTTACTAGCGATGTCACACAATGCAAAGGTTCCTCATTTTCTTCAATTGCTAGTGAGATCCAAAGTCTCAGCATCGATGCTGTAGTGCAGAAGTGGCTGAAGGGCAAGCTTCTGTATGCCTTCCCTCTGTGGCCCTTGTTGGGCAGGTTGGTTCGTAGGATTATGGTGCATCTGGCTCCTTACTGGCCCAGAACACAGTGGTATACAGATCTGTGGAAACTCTTATCAGACTCTCTTCTCCGGTTACTGGTACAAAGATATCTTTTATGATAGGGCCGTATTCTTTACGAAGATGTGACTCTTTTGTCTTACGATATGGCCCTTTATAGGGCTTGGTTGCTGAAACGTGGATATTCCACTGCTGTGATTTTTCACCTTGCTTCAAGCTTGCAAGTTCTCCATTTTCCTTTGCCATTGTTCAGGTTTGGCAAGTGTTTGAGGCTTGGTGTGAGGAATGAGAGGGTTCATCCTTGTTCGGTTAAGATCCCGCTCATTTTGAACTTCTTGCAGGATGGTTTGATCAAGGGTTTGGTCCTTAATTCCTTGAAGTTACAGGTTTGTTTATTTATTTATTTATTTAACACTTTTTTATACCGGCATTCGTAGGACACATCATGTCGGTTTACAAGTAACTGAGAAAGGAAATTACAATGAACGAGGAAAGAGGGCTAACTGGATAATATACAAAAGTACAGGTAAAGAGAGTCAACGAGCAGAGTTACCACTTTGCATTCATGTTAGGGTTAGATAAGCAAGTGAACTATAAACAATGTTAAGGAAGCATGTGCACTTAAGAAGTTAGCATATGGAACTTATTTACAGTAATGAAGTAGGCAAGTGCACGTATGTACAGATTAAATGCTGGTGCAGGGGGGAGGAAAAGAGGGAGGGAGTGAGAAGGGAAAAGGAGCGGGGGGGTGGAGGGAACAGGGGTACAACAGGGCGAGGGTACTTTCAGGGAGAGATTGCTAGGGGGTGAGAGGGCGGGATCCACCATTACCTGGGGTCAGGTAATGGTGGACCCTTGTTGGCCCATCAGGATGTGGCCCAATTCCTGAAAAGGGTGAAGTATCTTCGTCGTCCTTTGCGGTTGCCGGTGCCTTTGTGGAGCCTTAAACTGGTTCTGGATTTTCTAGCGGGTCCCACCATTCGACCATTGCTTGTCCTCTCCTCGAGGTTACTTACTTTGAAGACTGTTTTTCTTGTGGCAGTTTGTTCTGCGCATAGAATTTCCGAACTGCAGGGTCTTTCTTGCTGGGAACCATTCCTTCGAGTGAATCTGGGGGCATCCAGCTATGAACAGTTCCATCTTTTTTGCCAAAAGTGGTTCGGACTTTCACTTGAATCAGTCGATTTCCCTGCCGACATTGGACAGGGAGAGAGATGTGGATGAATATCGCCTTTTGCGAACCTTGGATGCAAGCGACATCTCTTGAGGTATTTGGAGGTTTCTAAACCTCTCAGGAAGACTGACTGGCTGTTTGTACTCCACAGTGTGGGTAAACAGGGTGAGCTGGTGTCGCGGGCTACAATAGCCCGCTGGATTAAGGAGGTTATCAACGCCGCATAAGTGGATGCTGAACAACCATTACCTAAACAAGTTAGGGCTCATTCCATTAGGGCTCAAGCAGAGTAATGGGTGGAGCTTTGATGATTATCTCTCGTCGAAATTTGCTGAGCAGCGACGTGGTCCTCAACACTTTTTCCAAGTGCAGGCCTGGGAGGATGCAGCCTTCACGCATGCAGTGTTGGCTGAACCATGGGCAGCCTTCTGCTCTCTTTAGGAGCAGCATGGGTACATCCCACTGGTCATGGATTAATCTGTCTGAATGCTGAGAAATGAGAAGTCACTACTTACCTGATAATTTCCTTTTCTGTAGTGAAGACAGGTTAATTCACCTTCCTGCCCTTAGCTGCTGGTTTGTGGTTCTATTGTCCTGAGTGGCAGCGTTTCCGGGCATAACTGCTAAGTGTCAGTTTCAGTCCCTAGATTAGTGATGTTACATTGAGCTCATACAATGAGTGTTTCCTGTTGGCTGAGTGCTTGAGTAGTTGTCTGTTAATGATTATAATCAAGTATTGTTGATTTGTCCACAGTTGGCTTTTGCAGAGAATAATGGCAGGCTGTTGTCAGAGCAGGGGTATATATACTATGACGTCAGCTTTGCTCGGTCTCCATCTACTGGTAGAGGTGCATAACCCACTGATCGTGGATTAACCTGTCTTCACTAGAGAAAAGGAAATTATCAGGTAAGTACTAATTTCTCATTTAAGAGCATACTGGTTTGCAATAAACACACTGTATAGAACAATCTGTGTAAGTGTCATTTGTAATCCACAGAAATCTGCTGACATTTTAAGGGGTCGAATACTTCCACGAGCCACTGTATATTGGTTTTCAAATCTGAGTGTTGTTTTCTAGTAAACATCTGCCCTCTGAGGAAACAGGTGCATAGTCTGTGGATCCTTTGTACCCATGGGGAGCTTTCAAAGGAACACTGCACATATGGTTTCCCTTTGAAAATTAGGTATAAAGTCCTGTGGATGGTTTGAAAAGTGTTCTCTTATTGCAAAATTTAGCAATTATCAAATTCATCTGAACTAGAAAATAGGAATTTAAAAAGAAATACAACATTTAATCTGTAAAACATGTTTCTGAAGCTTTATATAATTATACAATATTACATATTACACTGTATGAAATGTAAGGCTTTAGTAGAGTATCAATATCACATACTAATGTAGGGGCTTCCTGCAGAGCTGAGAATGTTCTTGTTCAAGCTGAAAAAAAAAACCCCCAAACAAACAATGAGATGGTAAAGCTTTTGTTGTGTGTATTGCTATAATTAATGGTAGTAGAAATGTGCACTTCTGAAGTGTTGCTCGCTACATGATGTTTACAGTTTTCTTTTTAAGGAAAACTACCATGAAGCCAACTTATTCCCAGAGTAATGCAAATGGCTACTGTGACTTCTGTGCTTTCCCAAAGCATGGTGAAATCACATGACCATGCAACACTGCCCCCCCTCCCCCTATCTGTGTTTTCCTTCGCTAATGCTCACCCACCTTTTCCTTCTATGGTCAAAGTAGGACAGACAAGAATTTTGTTACCAAATTGCTGACGGGCTATGTTTTTCTGGGATCATACTAAAAATCGACTGAAAAAAGCTCTTGCCACCTCCACAACCTTCATACATTTTAATTTTTTTTTTTATATTCATAGTCTACTTTTCCATTGTGCACTCAAGGTGGATTACAATATGAAAGGCAACGTAGGTTGTCTTCTCTGACCACTTTTTTGAGCCTACTTTCCAAAGGGTAGAATGCTTATAGATCACTGTGCCTGGTGTATCACCTGCTCCCCCTTCCAAATAACTTTTGTTTTTAGAATCCTAGCCGCACCAAATTTTCAGTACAGATCAGGGGGTTCTATGGAACCATGACAGTAATTTTTTTTGGATCCACATATACACATGGATGTATCCAGAAAGCAAGCTCTTTTAATTTTGCATGGAACATCTTGATCTCTTGTCTCTTCTGTTTCTTCTTTTGAATTATAAGCTGTTTGTAATATTTAATGTCTGGTCTTGTCATTCTGTCCTTTTCTTTCATCTCACACTGTACACATGCACGCACACCTTGACGGTTTACCATTTAGAATTGGTGTACTCTCTTTTTGTGTTGCATGTCTATATATCCCTCTGTCCTAAATGAGGTTGCCTTGTGCCATGATGACTTAAAGAGGTACATATATCTGAAATAATAGTTGAAAATGGATCATTTCTGTTATCTAATTGATACCAGGATCAAAAAGGCGTTTTCTCATGATAGGATTCTTTGAAAGCAAGTATCTTTAAAAAAAAAAAAAAAAAAAAAAGTAAAATATATACAAAATCATGCTTTTGGGTGTTTTTGTTTGTTTGTTTTTTGGTTGTTTTTTTTTTAAGTCCAATAATGTAGAAATGATAAACCCATCTGGTACTGGACTCTTCCATAAATGGAGCCTTGCTTGATTTATGTTTTGAAGTCTCTTACCTGTAACTGGGGACATCAGACTTCAAGTTCTTATAGATTTCTCACAGTCTCAAGGTCTTTTGCTTAAAATTCTTTATAGAACTGATGCTAAGAAATACTGATACAGTGCTTTTAAGACATGGTAACAGTTGGAGAGGCAATAATTTTATCAGGGGTGCTGCAGAGCTCTTCCCTATCTGCTCTTCTTTTTAACACATACATGGCCCCTGTTTCCAAAATATTGGCTGGCATATGCGATGGATACAGATTGTATGTAGATGACATACAAATTATTATTATGCTGTCATCTTCATGGACTGAGACCAAGCAATCTGCAACAATCTGTATTAATTCGATTAAATCTTGGATGACTCACAATAACCTGGCTCTCACCGTTTCTGAAACCGAAATAATTCACAGTTGGAAAACAACTATCCCACAAGAACGATCAGTATCTATTAGAAGCATTTTAATACCAGTTGCCTTGGGTAAAAAGTTTAGGGGTCCAAGTGGACACTTGTCTTTCTTTTCACTCTCTAATTAAATCTGTTGTAAAAACTGGCTTTTTAAAAATTGAGTACTTGGGGATCTTAAGCCCCTTTTATGGCCATCAGATTTTCAGATTATTATTCAGACTTTCATACTACCTTTATTAGATTATTGTAATTCTCACAGGACTAGCAGGATGGTAGTCCTCACATATGGGTGACATCACAGGATGGAGCCCAATCACGGAACTCTTCTGTCAAAGTTTCCAGAACTTTGACTGGCCCCTACTGGGCATGCCCAGCATGGCACTAACCCTGCAGCCAGCAGGGGTCCCCCTTCAGACTTCTTTTTTCCGCGCAGCAGTAGCCACGCGGTTAAGGAGCTCTGCAGAGATTCCTGACAGGAATTTTCCTCACGGAATTACAAAAAATTAATTTACCCCACAGGGGTCCCTCCTTCAACTTTTTCAAGCCGCGGTACTCCGGTAAGTTTTTTACCCATTTTCCGTCGATTACCGTCTAGTTTGGCCCTCGCGGCCTACTGGCCGTCAACCGTACCGCGGCTCAAGTTTTTCATGGCCATGGTGTCGAGGTTCCACTGGTGCCCGGACTGTAATTGCACCATGTCCATCACAGACCCTCACAAAGTCTGTGTAATGTGTCTAGGATGTGAGCCCGATGTCCTAACCTGCACCAAATGTGCCCTCATGACACCAAAAGGTCGCAAGGCTAGAATGGAGAAGATGGAACTTCTCTTCCGTGCTCAAATCCCGATGCCGTCTATTGCATCGATGTTGTCAGAACCGGCACCGTCAACTTCGCGCCAGCATCGACCTCCGGCCGGTGACCGTCTGGCATCGATGACTTCTTGGCCTTTGACACCCTCCACTCTCCCTCAGGACCGAGGGGATCGTAGAGATAAACATCGCCACCGGCATCGAAAGTCTCGGACCATCGAGGGAGCGAAATCATCGACCTCACCACCGAGCCGCCGTCGAAGAAACCCCGTCCATGAAAGGCACCGACCTTTTCGGCGACCGGGTCACCAAGGCAACCCTCATCCGACAGGGTATCGGGAGCCGCTACTCCGCCTTTAACGGTGGTCCCTCCGGCTATGCCTCTGCCTCCTTCTGTTCCGGAGCCAGGGCTGCTTGCTCCAAGTCTCCGAGAAGAACTGGACTGGATGGTTCAGGAGACCATCGACAAGGCGATGCATCGACTCCAGATTCCTCCGGCACCGACATCAGTACCGATTGCAGAACTGACCACTGACCGATTCCAGCAGCGTTGGCACCACTGCTCTCGAGGATGGAAGCGCTTATGGCCACTTTTCCACTGATGGACCCTGGGTCACCGATGGCTCCGGTGCCCGCCTTGCTTGCTTTGTCATTGGGAGGAGAAACACCATTCCGCATCCCTCCATCGGGAGTTCTGCCTATGCCTCAGCCGTCGATGCCGATACGTCCGGTGCCATTGATCCACCCATCGGTGCCGACGCGTCCATCGGCACCACCGAGCCATCCATCGATGCCCTCAATGCCTGCACAGGTGCCTTCGATGCCCTCATCGGTGCCTACAGTTATTCCTTCGAGTCCTTCGGACCCTCGACCAGGACCTTCAGGGATCCCACCACCCTGTCCTCCTCTAGTCCCTAGAGGAGCAGGTGCTGATCCCTACGACACCTGGACTGATGATTCTTCACCAGACACCGATGATTTGCCTTCACCACCTTCACCTACTGAAAGCAGAAAGTGTTCTCCTCCAGAGGACCTTTCCTTTATAAATTTTGTGAAGGAGATGTCTGAATTGGTTCCCTTCCAATTGCAGACTGAACAAGATGACAGGCATCAAATGATGCTTGTCATCTGGATGCTCCCAAGGAAATAACCTTCATCTCTATCCACCAGGTTCTTTTGGATCTCCTCAAAAAGAACTGGGAACATCCTGGCTCTAGTCCACAGGAAAGCTGACACCTGTGTGGTTTCCAATACTTCAGGATCTCTCCATCCGCAGGCACATTCCCTTGGGAACGGACCCGCATCTGATCACTCAAAACAACGGATGCCTACGCTATCCCAATCGCCATCCCAATCTTCCCAAGAGAGGCCTTGTCTCTGACGGCATGGATGTTGAAAGGTTAATCCTTCAACCACTTAACCTTTCAGATTCGGTTTCTCGTGTCCTGATTGCTTCACGGAAGCCTTCCACGAGGAAATCGTATTCTTACAAATGGACCAGGTTCACGTCATGGTGCTCTTCTCAATCCCTTGACCCCTTTACCTGTCCAATCATGAAGTTTCTGGACTATCTCTGGCACTTGTCAGAGTCAGGTCTAAAAACTTCCTCCTTCAAGGATGCATGTCAGTGTGGTAGCCGCCTTCCCTAAAGGTGTCGGGGATGTTCCCATATCAGTACAACCCCTTGTAACACGTTTTTTGAAAGGCTTGCTTCACCTCAAGCCTCCTCTGCGTCCTCCGGCCCCTTCTTGGGACCTCAACCTAGTATTGGGTCAGCTCATGAAACCACCATTCGAACCTCTTCAATCCTGTGACCTTCGATATCTCACATGGAAAGTGATTTTCCTTTTGGCAATCACTTCCGCTCGCAGAGTTAGTGAATTACAGGCTCTAGTTACCTATCCGCCTTACACTAAACTTCTGCAGGACCAGGCAGTACTCCACACTCACCCTAAATTCTTACCTAAGGTAGTTTCGGAGTTTCATCTCAATCAATCCATTATACTACCGAACCTTTTTTCCCAGGCCCCATTCCAATCCAGGAGAGCAGGCTCTGCATACCCTTGACTGCAAGCGGGCTCTAAGGTTCTACCTAGACCGTACAGCTGCCCACAGGAAAAGCACTCAATTGTTTGTCTCTTTCCATTCTAATGGGGCAGCCTGTGGGTAAACAGACTCTCTCCTCCTGGTTGGCGGACTGCATATCCTTTTGCTATCAGTAAGCAGGCATTTCACTTCAAGACCATGTTAAAGCACACTCTGTGAGGGCCATGGCGACTTCAGTAGCACACCTACGCTCTGTGCCGCTTCCTGACATTTGCAGGCTGCCTCCTGGAGTTCTCTCCATACCTTTACAGCCCATTATTGCTTAGAAAAGGCCGGAAGACAAGATTCCATCTTCGGCCAGTCTGTCTTGCGAAACCTTTTTACAATTTGATGTACCAACACCCTTCCGCCTGCCTATTAGGGTTCAGGATGCCCGCTACCAAATTTCACCCCACTCCTTGTGCCTATTGCACATCTTGGGTACACTGGTGCATTTCTCGGACATCCTCAGCTCAGTACTCACCCATATGTGAGGACTACCATCCTGCTTGTCCTGTGAGAAAGCAAATGTTGCTTACCTGTAACAGGTGTTCTCACAGGACAGCAGGATGTTAGTCCTCACGAAACCCGCCCGCCGCCCCACGGTGTTGGGTTCATAACATTTTCTTATTTTATTTTCGGCAGTACCTGTAGTTTTTTAACAAGACTGAAGGGGGACCCCTGCTGGCTGCAGGGTTAGTGCCATGCTGGGCATGCCCAGTAGGGGCCATTCAAAGTTCTGGAAACTTTGACAGAAGTGTTCTGTGATTGGGCTCCATCCTGTGATGTCACCCATATGTGAGGACTAACATCCTGCTGTCCTGTGAGAACACCTGTTACAGGTAAGCAACATTTGCTTTCTGTGTATTTTGGGTTATTTGATTATGCACTCAGGGCTTTGCAGGCTGTTCAAAACGCTGCCGCCCATTTGATCTCGGTAAAGAACATGAGTGATCATAATTCTCCATTGCTGGCCAGTCTTCATTGGCTACCTTTTGCTTTCTGAGTGAAATATAGAATTGCTATCATCGTCCAGAAATTGGTGTCCCTGGACTCTCTCCTGTGGGCCAATGCCATGTTCCATCTTTACAATATGCTGCAGCTCGTCTTGCTGAAACTCTGGAAAGATTGCTCTCAGTTGCAGATCCTGCTTTTTGGAATTCTTTGCCAGTGGAATTATAGCTGATATGTACAAAATCTTTTAAGTCCATGCTGAAAGCCTGTCTTTTTTAAGTTGGTGTACCCTGAGTTATGTTCATTTATCCTGGCACTACCTGCTGTCTTTTTATCTCATGTACTATAATCTGATTCCAGATTTTGTTATTGTTTGGTTTTTTAAATTTTATTTTACACTATTATAGTTTTATTGTAGATACTGATTATGGATATTTTTACTGTAATTACTCTGGAGTTTGTCACCAAGTGACAAAATAAAGTAATTTCTCAATACAAACCCGCGACTTGCAGGCCGATTCAGTAAAGTCTGCAGGAGAGCGGCGCGCGCACAGGCCACTCGCCTGTGCGCGCGATACAGTATTTAAATGAGGCCCGGTGGTAAACGGGCAAAAGGAGCGGCGGCAGTCAGCAGGTTTGACAGCCGACACTCAATTTTGTCAGCATCTGTTCTCGAGCCCGCTGTCAGCCACGGACTCGGAAACCGGACGCCGGCAAAATTGAGCGTCTGGTTTTCAACCCGACAGCCGCCGGCCAACTTCCAATTTTTTTTTCTTTTTTAAACTGTTTTAACTCTTCGGGACCTCCGACTTAATATCGCCATGATATTAAGTCGGAGGGTGCACAGAAAAGCAGTTTTTACTGCTTTTCTGTGCACTTTCCCTTTGCCGGAAGAAATTAGCGCCTACCATTAGGTAGGCGCTAATTTCTGAAAGTAAAATGTGCGGCTTGGCTGCACATTTTACTTTCTGAATCGCGCGAGAATATCTAATAGGGCCATCAACATGCATTTGCATTTTTTGTTTTTGCATGTTGAGGGCGCTATTAGGTTCGGCGGGTTGGATGTGCGTTTTCAGCCCCTTACTGTAGCGCACTGTACTGTATCGGCCTGTTGATGAGGTAAGTAAAGACGGTTTGGAGTGGGATGGGCAGGACAGAACTTCATGATATTTAACTGTCTATGCTAGGCTAGGGGAGTACTTTAGTCTCTGCAGTAGCAGGCTGTACTTCCAAACAATTGCCTGCAATTTAGTAAGGGTATGTAATGAAACATTAGCATTCTCCTTGCATCCTGCTACTGAGAGGAGAGTCACTTTTAGAAAAGTGAATTAAAAAAATCCCTCCACTGGAAACATTATTTAACTAGCTCTTTATTTTTTATAATCCACTGCTTCAGATGCAAATTCAGCAAGCTTTTATTGTTGAATAATACCTGTTAAATCTTGTCACTAATTCTTGTGACAGGAATGATACATTTTTAAAGAGTGTTTTATTCCCATTTAGAAATGGAACTGGCATATAATGGTTTTCTAGTCCAGAAAAGACTGTTTCAGTCAGTACACTGGGAAACTTACTTGGGCTATTATCCGAGATTAATATTGCTGTTTATGGTATCACATCTATAGAGATATTCTGTTTATTTTTCCGATTGAGAGGATTCATGATGTCGCCTATGTATCGATGTGTTTTTAGTAAAATTAAAATTTAAAAATATGAAAATTACATTGTAGTCATTCATGCAGATTCAAAGCTATTAGACATTCCAATGCTAAGAAAGAAATGGAACATAACCACTAGAATCCTAGTTTAAAGATCAAATGAAATGCCTGTTACCATGGAAACTGAACAAGTTGATCTTAGATTTTTCAAATGCATATTTAAAGCATCTGTGTAAGTAACATTGTAATTTGGTTCAGGCTGTTCTCTTTGTTTATGATATCAGACATTTGCCATCCTATTATAGGATGATGTAACAAGCAGAAAAATCATAGATTGCAGTGATCTTTAGAGATGAAATACCATCTGCATAGATTTTATATATTGTACTCCTTACCTTGGTAGGAGTGCAAATAGGGTTTTTTCCCCCCTACTGCTGGGCAGTATTTTTTTAAGTTACTTTATTTCTCTGCTTCTGACTCAGCATGCTTGCAGTAATCTTTCTGTGTTCTTTTTGCTGGTGCCAGAATGTATCCCACAATGCACTTCCTTTCTGTTTCCTGTGCAGCCTGAGAGTTGCAGTGTTTATCAAAAAGTGTTGCTGATGCTAAGAACATAAGTGTCATGCTGGGTCAGATCAAGGTCCATTGAGCCCAGCATCCTGTCTCTGACAGTGGTCTATCGCAAAATGTAAATCCAATTTCTTGTTGCTTAGGCCTAGCAACAAGTACTGGGCTTCCTGGCGTCAACTAGTTAATAACTGTTAATGGACTTTTCCTGCAGGATCCCGGCTAAACCCTTTTTAAATCCCGCTATGCTAGCTGCTGTGACCGCATCCTCTGGCAACAAATTTCATGGTTTAATTGTGCATTGAGTGAAAAAATACTTCTTCCAGTTTGTTTTACTTCTACCATCTGTTAATTTCAAGTAGTGTTCCCTAGTCCTAGTATTTTTTGAAGAAGTAAATTACTCATCCCTGTTTCTTTTCCACCCCACTCATGATTTTATAAACCTCTGTCATTTCTTCTCTAAACTGAAGAGCCCTATTCTGTTCAGCCTTTTCTCAAAAGTGCCATTCCATCCCCTTCACCATTTTTGTTGCTCTTCTCTGTACCTTTTCTAATTCTAGAATATCTTTTTATGGGGTGATCAGAGCTGTACACAACGCTCAAGGTGCAGTTGCACCATATACCTATACAGAGGCATTAAAATGTTCTCTGTTTTAGTTGCTATTCCTCATCAAATAATTCCTAGCATTTTGTTGCTTTTTTGACTTGTGCATCACATTGTATTAAGGATTTCAATGTGCGTGTAGCATCTTTGGGCCTGTGGCCTTGGGAATAGTTCAGGAACACACCACAAGACTTGACTAGCTCAGGTCTGTTGCAAGTATTTATTTACAGTGCTTCACACTTACAGAAACAAAATAATGGCTCACCTTGCGTCAGGTACAATTGTTAGGTAAAGATACTCTGTACAAATATACTAGGAGGTTCTACCAGCTCCCTGGGGCCTCCTCAAGCTTTCTAGGTCAGGGTTCTTATGGTAGGGTGAAGGGAACTTTGTTTCACCCAGAATCCCTTTCGGTGTTCTGGGTTAGAACCCTGAACTGGACTCCTTAAGGGTAGAATGAGGGAGTTGTCTGTACACTTCTTCACATCGGCCTTATCAAATTGAGCGTCCAGACATGCCCGGGGCACACCCTGGCGCTGATTCTGGTGGGTCCCCCTCCATCTGTATTGTCCTCAACACTCATGAGTTGTCTCCATAAGATTGCAAATTGGGGATAATCTTGACCCAGGATTACTGGGTACGGAAGCTTGAGGAGGACAGTCACTTCTAACACAGCTTGTCCTGTAGTGGTCAAGAGGACATGGGTAGCTGAACACTTCTGTTCGTCTCCGTGTATACAGGCCAATATTTTCTCCATTTTCTTATAGTTACTGGGTCCTTGACATAGTCCTGGTGAATGAGCATTTTGCTACAGCCGGAGTCTTCCAAGGCCTGGGTAGAGGCTCCTTCCAGTTCCACCTAGATTACAAAGTCCTTAAGGCGTGCACACAGAAAACCCACGAAATTGCAGCTTTGAGGTTTTGACAACTTGTGATCCCAATTATGTTCCCACATGTCCTTAACATTTTGGGGCTCTGTCTCCCCATTCTTTGCTCCTTCTCCTGTTCTGCTAACTTGCGTTCACATTCCAGGTCATCAAACCAAGGGCATTCTTCCTTTGCATGCCTTTCTTTTTTACAGAAAGAACACTGCCTTGGGGCCGGTCAGGTTTCTGCCCTAGCAGTTTCACTTAAATACTCTTCAGTTACCGGCTGCCCTTATGCACAGCAGTCTCCTTCATTCCCATTCTCAGCACAAAGGGGGCACACAGAGAGGGTCTGCAATGCTCCTTTCATGGGTTGTTCCCGTCTCTCCAGGCTCCCCATTTTTTTTTTTGGGGGGGGGGGGATTGGAGGTTGTTGCTGCTTCAGAGCATTGGGTTTTTTTTTGTATGTGTAATTCTTCCTCTGGCGTTGACTGGGTCACCAAATTAACATCTATAGACACACTTCAGCTATACCAACAGTCCTTTGCTATGTGTCCTTTCTGTCCACAGTTAAAAATTGTGGGCGAGATTGGCATCTGAAAGGTGGGTACGGAGGCTGTGCCACTTTCCTCAGAGGTTTGTTGCTGATGTCCTGTCTCATGCCAGGGAATGGTTACCGATTGCCGCTCTAAGCTCCTTATGCTGGCGGGCATTTGCTGTGCCTGGTGGAAGGCTTCTGCCACTTCCGAGGCTCTCTTCAAGGTGAGTCTGGTGTGCCAGCAGACCCAGTTTCACATGGACCAGTCTAGACTCTCTAGAAACTGCTCCAGGAGTATCTGATGGGCTACTTCCAGCTGGAGCCACTTTCAGTTGGTGAAAGAGGTTTCTGGGGCTCTCCCTATTCTGTATGGTCGCTCGCTGGAACTGCTGCAGGAAATGTTCTAGGGAGTATCCAGCTTTCTGTAGTATAGTGGCCTTGATGCCCTCATTTGGATTGGTGGCCTGGAAGGCCTCTTGACTCCTGCCAGTGAGCACATTCCCCAAGTAAGTAGGCCATCTGGTCTCCAGCCAGGCCAACAGGTGGGCAGTCTGCTCAAGGTTTTTTAGAATGACTTCCAGGAAGAGTTGGACAGCAGACTGCAGAGCTCTGAGCCCTGCGGTGCATCGAACCGCCACCAGCACCGGCCCCCATACCAGCGCCAGAGCCTACCCTGTCTCTCTTGGTGCCCCTACTCGAGTGTTTGAACATCCTACTGTGTGTCTTTCTGATGCAACCGGTGCCCAGGGACTCTTCGGTTACCCAGTGTCCACCTATGCCCTCCTCGGAACCGATTCCCATCACTGAGTCCTCCGAGGAGGATGACACGCAGCGGCCATCGATGTCATCTGGTCCTTTGGTCCCAAGACCACAGTGCCTTAGACAGATTCCCTGTTGTCTGACCCTTCTTCTGGGGGGTGGGTATCAATACCATTAGTGCCTAGGGATGTCAGAATTATAAACTCGTCACAGTGCGTGAAAGAGCATGTAAGAGCATCTGTGTGTATATGTGTGAAAGCATCTGTAAGAACATGAGTGAGAGCATCTGTATGCGTGTGTAAGAGCATATGTGTGTGTTTTATATAAGAGAAGGAAGTTCACTCACCTTGCCTCCCCCCATACTAATCCATGGTAAAATCTGAGTGACTGGAAATCAAAAGGTCCAAGGTATGGAAAGTGGGGAATTTTTAAATCCTTATTAGTTTTAATTATTGGGTATTTTGATATCTGTTTTGAAATATTATTGATTTTTGAGTTTCTAATTGACTGTTCTATTCATCAGCTGTTTTGAAATATTTTTAGTATGTTTTTACTATTATGATTTTCTGTTCCTTTATTTTATTGTTTTGAGGTATGCCATTTTTATTTTTTCATTGTTGCTCTGCATATAATCTGGCTTGTTGAGGTTTCCAGTTCATTTCTGTTTATACTTTATGGTCTTTATTCTGTATTTGGTGAGAGTCTGCCTGTGTTCTGCATGTGTGACTGAGGTGAGGTGTTCTGCTAGTATGTAGCTTCTGTGTAAGGATCTATAGCAGGCTGGCTTGTTCTTTTTTCTTAATAGGTGTATTGGTGATTAGAGCCTGGTGTAAAATTTGCAGTGTTGCCTTTTCATAGTTAGGGTCTTTACTGTTTGAGGGCTGGTAGTTGGTGCTCTTTTAATATGGGAGGATAGGTATATTGTATTTGCAGTTTAGTTTACTCTGGGCTTTCTGAGGGCAGAACCCACACCAACAATTAATACTATAGACCTGTTACCATGTGCATTCCAAGTGTGTGTGTACTTTTCAAGCTCCTCTTCCCCCACACTTTCAGCTACTGTTCCTTTGGTGCTTACCATCTCCAGTTGCTGCTGCATTCCTCCACCCTGGCCTCCATCTTCAGTCACCATTCTTTGGGTCCTTTCTCCCCTCCTTCACCTCATGCCATGGCTCATCCTTCCTCTCCCATAAGAAGAACATATGAAATTGCTATGCTGGGTCAGACCAAGGGTCCCTCAAGCCCAGCATCCTGTTTCCAACAGAGGCCAAACCAGGCCACAAGAACCTGGCAATTACCCAAACACTAAGAAGATCCCATGCTACTGATGCCAGTAATAGCAGAGGCCATTCCCTAAGTCAACTTGATTAATAGCAGTTAATGGACTTCTCCTCCAAGAATTTATCCAAACCTTTTTTTAAACCTAGCTACACTAAATGCACTAACCATATCCTCTGGCAACAAATTCCCATCCCTCTGCTGCTACTACTTGAGTCCTCCATTCTTATAATATACTACTGCTTTTGCTCCTTAGGTTTTCCCCCCCACTGTTGCCACTTCATAAAGCACAGCTCACAGCCTTCAGTATCTGCCTCCAGAACGTTCCCACAAGCTAGATCCTGCTTCCTCTCTCACAGGTATTCTAGACCATAGTCGCAGTTATAGACAATGCCTGCCTTATGACAAATCTGAGCCTCTTTGCCTACAGAAGTCTTCTCTAGTTGAGCCAGAGGTATATACATCTGTGAACTCCTCACAGCATTGTGACATTTTTACTATTATCCCTTCTAACACAAAAAAATCCAAGATGATTCACAAAGAAAAGTAGAAATGACTAGCAAAACACTTTTGCTGGCCAAATGCCAATTAATCCAAAATACAAGGAGTTAAAAAAAAAAAAAAAAGGGACAAGTTCCAGGTTGGTCCACAGTAAATTGGTGCTAATTGTTTGCTAAGAGAAAATTGATTCCCTGCATTTCCACCCCCCCCCCCCCCAGCCAACAGCACAGGAATTGCAGCTACCATTAATAGTACAATCAAAAATAGCTCCAGCCTCAACATAGTACTTTGTCTAGACATTTTTTTGAGCTAGGGATACAAATTATTGCCTCCAGCATCCTCCCAAAATCCCCTGAAGGTCCCATGAGAGGCCCGCCTATGGGTCACCCCTTTGAAGGCCGGCCGTCGACACTGTGAGATTATGGCACAGAGACTCAACAGCAGCGATTTTCTCACCAGGAGGTACACCTCAGATAGTGTTCGGTGCACAGCAGCAGCTTGGTGAAAATGCAGTGTGCCTTGCAGCCTGCAGGTCACCCCTTTTAGGCTGGAGGTCAGCATCACATGCAGGGGGAGGGGACAACAGTGAGAGAGACAGCAGAGTCCATCAAGCCCAGCATTTGTCTCTAACAGTGGCCAGTTCGGCTCATTTGAAAAATACCTGGCAGATCCCAATAGGAAAGTCTATTTCTTATTGCTAACTCCCTGAAATAAGAGTCTATCTGGCTAATAATTGTAAATTAAGTTGTAGCTAAATGTAGGGATAACTGCAAATCCCTAAATTTTATGACAGAGCATAATTTTTATGAGATCAGACTCAGAACAAAGAATCTCCTTGATTTGTCTAAAATGCAATTATTTCTTAAAGGTTTTTATCAATTAAGCATAATTGATTAATCTAAGTTTTATTATATAAATCCAGTTATTTCACAGCATCCAAATTGACTTAATAGATAATTAGTTAAGACTAAACAGATGTCAGAAATCTTACTAACTAACCTCCAGATTACTTAGACCCAAGACTCTAAACTTTTCAATTTAATTAGGAGTTCTCTTCTATTATCTTAGCATAGTGATAAACAATGATTGAAGCATTGTACAGTTTATCTGTTTGTGGGCAAGGAGCCTCTGTGATAGGCAGGGATACAGAGAGGTTCATATTCAGTCACTGTCCAGATAACAAAGTTAGCAGGATAAATGTCCCTGGCTAATTTTGGAAGTATATTTAATAGTGCAGCCTCACATAGTATGTGATCTGAGTATTGTTTGTTTTATTGGCTTTTATATGAATGTGTCACTATAATGTTTTTAATATAAATGTAACATTGTGAACTGCCCTGAGCAATTTCCTTGTAGGGCATGGTATATAAAACTTTTTAAAATAAGTTTTATTTAGAAAGTGTGGCAAATCTGAATGCCTGCTTCCCTATGTTGTCCAGTGTTTACATTTTTTTTTTTTTTTTTGTAATTTAAAGTTTATTGAAAGAGTTTTCATGTAGTACAACAGGCAAATAAACCAATACACAGGTACAAGCGCAGTATAACAACAATCCAACAATGCCACACATCGCATCAGATAGGTATTGAAATATGACTGCTATGCACTAATGAACAAGACTACACTACTAAGAGAACAACCCTAGCCCCCACCCGTCCACCTGTCAAGCAAAGTTATCAACACGTATGTTTCCATTGTCTCCTCCCAAATACCACCTGATCTCATATGAAAGACAAGAATGCAGTATCGCACAGACATATCCGTAGGCATAATATATCAAGGTACATGGTCAATGAAATATCCAGACAATAATGTACGAGCTCAGAGCATAGCAAGCATGGCTTGGGAAATATATAGTTAGACCAAATTGCACAAGACCATCGGGAAAAACTGTCTAGCAAGAGAATGTCAGCGGGCTCAGTCCCCTCCCGCTGCGACCAGACTCAGAAGAAGTTGGAAAAGATCTCACACCAGCTGTTGCAGGATCGGTTTCCACACTGCAGAATGGTGCGCCACCCGGTTATGCCGAAGAGCTGTCAAATAATCCATCCGGCGATGAGATCTTAGCCGGTTTAACAAGTCATTCATTGACGGAATGGCGGTGGATTTCCAACATTGTGCCAACGCCATCCGCGCCGCAATCAATATATATAGACATAGTCTTTGTTGTGATTTATCCAGAGGCTCCAAAGGTGCATTAAGCAAAGCTGCCGCCGGAGTCAAGGTAATGTTCGCCTGGAACACGTGGCTCATCCAGGCACCAAGAGAAGTCCAGTACTGTTGTGCACCAACACAATCCCACCAGAGATGAAAGTACGAGCCATTCTGGCCGCACTGCCTCCAACATAATATAGAAGCAGATGGATAAATTCTATGCAGCTTGGCAGGGCTAAGGTGCCACCTATATAGCATTTTATAATTATGTTCTTGGAGCCGTGCAGACATCAAGCCCCTGGTAGCACGTTGAAGAACCTGCAAAGAAGGCGTAAGAGTGACTCCCATGTCCAGTTCCCAAGGGGAGAACAATGCAGAGACACTGGCCCCATCGTGCGTGAGCATAGAATACAATTTAGAAATGACCTTAGTGACAGAGTCCGCTCTAGCGCAGAAGTGCTCAAACAGAGAGCGAGACTCCCTTAGTTTACCAGCTGTCCGCAGAGAGAGAACAAAGTGCCGGGTTTGAACATATGAGAAATACATACTCATTGGCAATGCATACATTTCCATTACTTGAGGCCACGTCATAAACTCCCCCCCCATCATCAAATGGCCAATAGTGGTTATGCCCTTAGATTTCAAAATTTGAAAAGCAGCGGTCTGATGTCCTACTGAAAATTCTGTGTTATAGAACAAAGCTGATTGGTAGTAATAATCACTAGCCCCAACAATCTGTCGCCTCCATTTATTCCAAGCCTTAAATGTCGCAATTAGGGACCATGGCATACAATTTACATGCAACCTGGAAGAGCTGGGCTGCCACGGTAGTGCCGCCACATCCATAGGGCCAATCATAAGTTGTGCAGCCATAACCCACTGTTTCGGCTGAGTGGTGCGGCTAAGATCGATAACAGCTTTTAATTGGGCTGCTGCATAATAAGCATTTAAATCAGGTACACCTAGCCCGCCCTGTGTTTTATGGTGATATAATACCCTCCGGGCTACCCTAGGAGGCCGACGGCGCCAGATAAAATCAAAAATTTTCTTTTGAGTTTTCTTAAGAAAAGCCGAAGGCAACTGAAAGGGTAAGGTAGTGAAAAAATATAGAAATCTGGGGAGCACGTTCATCTTAACAATGGCGATCCTGCCCAACCAGGAGAATTGACCTCGATACCATGTATTTAGATCCTTATCAATTTTTTGAGACAGAGGAACATAATTAAGCATGAATAAGTCAGAGAGGTTAGCATTAATATGCACCCCCAGATACTTCAAAGCTTTCTTGGCCCAGCGGAAAGGGAATCTTTATGCAATGCTTTGGACCTCGGCCTCAGAGAGATTAATATTCAGTAATTCAGATTTTTCTAAATTAACTTTAAAACCTGAAACATTACTAAAGCTAGCTATTTCCAATTCAACACCGGAGAGGGACTGTAAGGGATTTGTCAGAGTGAGCATAATGTCGTCCGCAAATAGAGACAATTTAAAGCTGCGGTCCCGCAGCTGTACTCCCGTAATGGTATTTGACATGCGGATCTTGGTGGTGAATGGCTCCAAAAATAATGCAAAAAGCAAAGGTGAAAGGGGGCAGCCCTGCCTGGTCCCCCTCTCAATGGCGAAATGATCCCCATAACCTCCATTCACCTTTACCCTGGCCTGAGGGAGATGATAAAGCTGCGTGAGCCATGTGATAAAGAAAGGACCAAAATTCATCCTGGCCAGCGTTTGAAATAAAAATGGCCAATGGACCAAATCAAACGCTTTTTCCGCGTCAATGGCCAAAAGGACAGTAGGGATATTTTCCCGTTTCACCCACCAGATAAGGTCCAGAATTTTCCGGACGTTATCCGCCGCCATACGCTGTGGGACAAAGCCCACTTGGTCAAAGTGGACTAATTCAGGTAAATGTGTATTAAGTCTCAAAGCCAGAATACGGGCCAGGATTTTCAGATCTTGGTTTATTAAGGAGATGGGGCGGTAAGAGCTACAAAGGGACGGATCCCTGCCCGGTTTTGGTAATACTGTGATTCCGGCCGTGTTAGTTTGAGCCATGATGCTCTCCCCATTTCTAATAGCATTAAAGAATTCTACCAGTAGCGGAGCGACACAGTCCGACATTTGTTTATAATATTCCCCTGACAGTCCATCGAGTCCCGGGGATTTGTTATTCTTTAAAGATTTAATCACTGACGTAACTTCCTCAAGAGTGATAGGCATGTCTAACTCTTGCTGGTGAATGTCAGACAGTTGGGGAATAGGCAATGGCTGCAAATAATCGCTAATATCCGTGTCACAAATATTGGAATTAGCACGATAGAGCGTGGCATAAAAATCTGTAAAACATTGCCTGACTTCCATGGGGTCAATAGTAATCTGATCTTTAGAATTCTTAATTTTAGTTATTATACTCTGATAGGCTTGCTCTCGTAATTGTTTGGCCAATAATCTGCCAGCCTTATCATTTCCCTCAAAATATTTTTGTTTAACACGGTCCAGGATATAGACCACCCGATTGTCATCCAATGCACTCAGTTGAGAACGAGCCTCCTGTAACTGCTTATAAACCTTATTCGATTGGGAATGATAATGACTATCAGCCAGCTGTGCAATCTTAGCCAGCAGTACCTCCCTCTGACGCTCCCGCTGTTTTTTGAGTGCCGTTGCTCGCGCTATACATTGGCCCCTAACGATAGCTTTTGAACATTCCCACAAGCAGCTGGTCGAGATATCAGGTGAGCGGTTAAGGTGATAATATTCGGCTACCTGTTTAGTTAAAGTGTTAACAAAACTCGCAGTGCGCAGTAGAGACGCATTGAGCTTCCAAAATACTTGTCCACCCTGACCCGCGCAGAGGTGGAGGTCCAGCCAAACCAAACCATGGTCGGACCAGGTGATAGGCTCTATCTCACTTTTCCCAGTACGAATTAGTAAGCAAGCATCAACCAATAAGAAATCAATACGTGAATACGTGTTGTGAGGTTTTGAGTAGAAGGAATACGAGCGAGTATTTGGATGGTGATGACGCCAAACGTCTGTGAAATAGCATTCTTGAATAATATTATTCAACGCTTTCCGAGCTTTAAAGCCCGTTGGGTTGTGAGGTCTAGTACTTTGATATGAGTTATCGTAATCAGTATTGAGGGTAAGATTGAAATCTCCCCCCCACAACACGTATCCTTCTCCATGGGATGTCAAAAGTTTCCGCATCTTAAGATAAAACGCCTCCTGATCATTGACTGGGGCGTAAATAGCCAATAAGGACAGCAGGTCTCCCCGTATTTTAAGCTTTAGGAAGACATAACGACCCTTTGGGTCAATCACTTGGTCAACCAAGTCAAAAAGAAGGGTAGCTGAGAAAAGTATCCCGGTGCCTGCATATCGACATCCTTTCCCCGCCGCGGCGTGAAACATGTGAGGAAACCCCTTGAAGTGTAAGAAGTGTTCTTGTCTCTTTCTAATGTGGGTCTCCTGTAAGAACACAATGGACAAGTGCAAACGGTCCAGGTCTTTCTGCAATCGGTACCGTTTCCCATAGCTGCCCAACCCTTTTACGTTCAATGAGGCCACCCTAAAAGACATAGGACCGGAAAAAGAGTTGGGTTATACACATCAGACCATCCCCTTGAAACCTCACCGTTAGTGAGCCCGCAAAGTATGTCTATGCCTCCGCCTCCCATAACTGCAGGTGCAAATGTGGTGAAGTAGCGCTGCTTAAGCCAGACAGGTAACTGAACAGGAAACCCCCACTCCATTATACGATCCGTGTCCCTCCTACTACGGATCCCTCTGTGGGGAGCACACCAACTAACTCAAGAAAGCCCCCCTCCGCCCACCCACCCCCTCCCCCCCGTACATATTTGCTACTAAATATATAGAAAGATAAACACTCAAACAGCACTGTAAAACAGTAAAGAACATAGCCAGCTCCCAAGAGCCAAGTTCGAGCCAATTGGCCCTCCTTAACTGAGCACGACGAAATATCTGTGAGAGACCTTAAGCAGTCCTCCACCAGCAGTAATGCACGCTCCATCAGAGTTTAAGATGGCCCCTCATCCCTGATCCGATAAGGAGCCCTGGCCAACTCTAGATCTGGTGTTCATTCGGCGTTTGCTTCTGACTACTTTTTGCCACTTGCTCAATTGGCCCGGCATACGTGCTCCCACGGCTGCCGCTACAGTAGGAATGTTAATCTTTATGCCCGCATCCGAAAAGACAGTCGCAGCATCCGCCATGTTCTGCACCCGATAGGATTTTCCGCCATATTGAAAAGTCAGGGCAAACGGGAAATTCCACCTATATCGAATTTCAGCCTGGCGAAGCGCTTCCGTGGCCGGCCGCAGATCGTATCGCTTTTTAAGTGTGCTTGCCGCTAAGTCCTGAAAGACCGCAACCTCTTGCTCTTCCCAGGACCATTGCCGTTGCTTTCGGGCAGCAGCCAGCACCGATTCTTTTTGCGTGAAGCTGTTGAAATTTAAAATAATATCTCTGGGCTGATCACCCCGACGGGGCCCCAGAGCCCTGTGAGCCCTCTCAATCGCGAGAGATGCCAAAATCTCCTCCTTGGTGCGACACGATTCAGTACTCACTTGCAGCAGCAGAAACGTGCAGAAGCTCTTGGCGGTAGCCATACTGTCCGCAAAGGCCGCCGTTTCTGGGATGCTCCGAAGGCGAATATTTGAACGCCTAGACCTGTTCTCTAGGTCTTCAATTTTGGTCTCTAAAGTTGCTAACTCGGTCTTAGTTTCCATATCGTGTAGTGATAGTTCTTTTAGAGTATGCTCTTGGTCCTCGACCCACAATTCCAATTCATCTACCCGGTGCCCTAGGGCCATGAGGTCATCACGGAGCTCAGAAAAGGATGCGAGCAGTTCTTCCTTGTGGGCTTTGTTTTCAGCGCGCAGTTCGATAAACCACTCGCGCATGGTTGTTTTCGTGGGCAAATCTGCAATAGAAGGCGTCGAAGAGACAGTCGCCTGCGGCGAAAGAATCGGGGCATCGGATTCCACTTCTGTCTCTGCCGCCTCCATGCACCCCGTGGGATCAGGGCCTGCGCTATGTATTTCCGGCACCGAGCGGGTAAACGAAAATTTTTGTAAGTCGCTTCTTCTCTTAGAAGTCATCAGGCCGGGTTTTCGGACAAGGTTAGCGGCTGTAGGTCTCGAATAGCCAGAGCAAAACCAAGGTTTTGAGTGTTTTAGTCCCGGGGGAGATAGGAGCGAGTGAATCAAGCGGCCATCTTGTTTCGTGGCGAACAGCGCCCCCCCCAGTGTTTACATTTTTATATTTAAAAATGGTAAATCTTTCAGAAACTGATGCATGATTTCAAAATTGTGCAAGTAGTCTTTTTATTTTTCACGCATATTGCTCTAATTTTGCTCAAAATTGAATCTGTATTATTGATTTTTTAAATTTATATTTTGCCTTTTGACACTTGCAGTTGGCTTTGAATTGGCTGACAGGTTCTATAAGTATTTCTCTGTCCCCATGTTTGTACCTGAGGCAAAGAGGGCAGGGGAGAAAGACATACTTCACGCATATCCAGCATAGCGCTCTGCTTCAATGGCAGGGGGAATGAAGAAAAGTGGATCTATATACAGACAACAACCATCAAGGACTGAATTACATAGTCTGGGTAAACAAATAAGCATGGGTGTAGCTTGCTTATTGCGGCGGTTACTACCCCTAACTAATTAAGCCAGATATTTCACTTAGATGCAGTTCCAACACTACTCTCTACATTAATGGTAGTGGTGGAAGGGAAATAGAACCAAAAGGTTACTAAGAGCCAAGAGAAACAGATAAGAATGAGAAAAAAGAAAAGTATGAAGCTTGCTGGGCAGACTGGATGGGCCGTTTGGTCTTCTTCTGCCATCATTTCTATGTTTCTATGTGACTTTCCCAAGGTCACAAGGAGTGTGAGCGGGATTTGTACCCTGGCTTCCCTGGTTCACAAGCCTGCTGCTCTAATTGCTAGGCTACTCCTCCACTTGTGATGTATCAAGAAGAGTAACTAATAGGAAAATAGCTTTAAGAATATGGTATTAATGTGTTATTAAATATGCACATAAAATATTTATTTTCTTTGTACCATTTAGGGAAATGTCTTTAATAAATAGTTAAATTTAAAACAGAAATTCAGTTAAACAGCTGGGTTCATGTTTTGTGCGTAGCAACATATCTACTCTGATACAACAGAGCCTTTCTGATATTTTCTTGAAACCTGAACTCCCTCCAAATATAAACGTAAGAAACTGTGAACCCTCTTTAGTTAAGTAGTGTTAGAGGTACACACTGTGGGGATTGTTAACCTTGTGTTTACAGTTCACTTGCATTCACTTGAAAAGTAGACACACAGTTTTAAGCTTCCTTTCCAGCAGTTAAAGTGAAGATTAAATCATCTTTCAGAATAAAAGAAACTTTAAAGCCCACATTGTACATCAGTGTAGTTTTACAAAAATCCTGGCAATCATTTTTCTTAGACGTACCTTCTTTAACTCTTACTTTTGGTACTTTGGTTTACGTTTTTGTATCTTTTTTTTTTTTCCTGCCATGACATTGTTCAGCATATAATTTCTTGCAAAAATATAGGCCTTGAACCTAAAGTCTTAATATCTTGTCTTTGTAGCTCTTGAGGAAACGTCACATTGGAAACGATATCGTAACAATAGTTTTCCAGGAACCAGGAGCACAATCATTCAGCCCGAAGAACATACGTTCTCACTTCCAACATGTCTTTGTCATTGTGAGGACACACAATCCCTGCACTGACAGCGTCTGTTACAGGTATCTGTTTCCCTGGGCTCTTCAGGCTTGGTTTGCTTGTTTTATTTTTAATATGAATTTTTGTGAATCCGTACATATTCACTATAAGCGTTTTGTTTTGAATTATGGCCTGATACACTCAACTTCAGGCATATGCAGAGAGAAACATTTTGGCAAAGGCAGTAAGAGTCATTACAGTTCACATATGTTGACAAAGATTAGTTGGAAAGGCAAGGGTTTTAAACTAATTCATCATGCACATCTGTGGATAAGTACAGGAATTAATTTTCCATTGCTGTCAGTGTGGCACTAAATTAACTTTAAATTTAAAGAAATTCCATTTAGCAAAGAAAAATAAAAAAAACCCAACAATGCAAAATAGGATTATACCTGAAATCACACCCAGATTGATAAATACTATATGCCATTGTAGGTGTGGCTGAAGTATACCACATTAAAATATCTTAAATTAGATTATATAGCTTTGATTAGATTGTAAGTTCTACCGAGGGTAAGGACGGTCTCTTATGGGTTTTTGTACAGCATTACATG
Organism: Rhinatrema bivittatum; assembly: GCF_901001135.1. Taxonomy (NCBI): domain Eukaryota; kingdom Metazoa; phylum Chordata; class Amphibia; order Gymnophiona; family Rhinatrematidae; genus Rhinatrema; species Rhinatrema bivittatum. The sequence continues at coordinate 116,656,582 of NC_042618.1, read as the reverse complement.
TGTCAAGTAGCGGTATAGAAGTGGAAGAAGAGGAATATAAAATTGTTTAAATAAATAGTGATAGATATAGTCAGAGTAAACCTAGGGCAAACTAGGTAGACCTTGTTGTCATTATTTGCTTTTATAATCTGTTTTGATAATGAGATTTCATGTGCAAGCAAGTCATTGTACAGTCTGTTATGGATTATATACATTAATGTATTTGTGGACTTCTAACTAGCATTATTTTTTCAGTAGTAGGTCAGATACTAGACATTATGGCACTCAAGCACATGAGTGTGTGAAGGGTACCTACTTCATGCTGATTGCAGGCCTTTAGAATATGTGTAATTTAGTGATAAGAGTTATGAGGCCCTGATGTATGTATTGGAGGGAAAAAAAGAAAATTGCAAAGCTTCCCAAACCTGTTCTGATGATCTCAAAACCAGTTGGGCTTTCAGGATAACCAATGTATGCAAATTTATCTATACGTATTAATTGTGTAGCCTGAAAGCCCAACTGGCTGGGGTTCCAAAGACAAGTTTGGGGAGCCCTGATTATATGGGATTATTTAGAATTTCACTTTTGATAAATGTTTAAAACTATCATTTATTGAATACAAGCCGTTAAGCCCGTTAAAACCGGCGAGATGTTTGTTCCAAATGCCAGCTAAGCGCTGTGCGTGGAGGTGTCAGGATGTGTACTCTTCCCCCTCCACCCTCTCTCCCTTTGCACTCCCCTTGCACCCAATGCTCCCTCCTCCAGCTCCCCTCCCCTCTTACTCTCCTGCTGCCCCATCTCCCCAACCCCCTCTCACTTTCCCACTGCTCCTCATCTCTCATTCTTCCAATGTTCCTCCTTTCTTCCACAGGTCCTCTCCTGCAGCTCCCCTCTCCCCTCATTCTTCGATTACACTCCCCTTCCCTCACTGCTCCTCACCTGCCCAGCACCCTTCTCTTCCTTATTCTCCCACTCCACCTCCTCTGGCCCTCCCCTTTCTTCTTACAATCCTCTTCCCCCTCCACCCTCTCTCCCTTTGCACTCCCCTTGCACCCAATGCTCCCTCTTCCAGCTCCCCTCCCCTCTTACTCTCCTGCTGCCCCATCTCCCCAACCCCCTCTCACTTTCCCTCTGCTCCTCATCTCTCATTCTTCCAATGTTCCTCCTTTCTTCCACAGGTCCTCTCCTGCAGCCCCTTCCCATTCTATCACCCGCTGGTCTGCCCCTGCAGCCCCCCTCTCCCCTCATTCTTCCATTACACTCCCCTTGCACTCACTGCGCCTCACCTGCCCAGCACCCTTCTCTTCCTTATTCTCCCACTCCTCCTCCTCCACCTACTGTGGCCCTCCCCTTTCCTCTTACTATCCTCCTCCTTCTAGTCCCTTCCTACCTTGGTCTCTGACATCATCTTTGTGCAGCTGGTAGGGCCTGGGATACAGCCCTTCTGCTGCTGGTGAGTCCATGTTTGCGTTTGTTTCCCTTTACTGTGAGGCCGACGTGCTCTATCGCCCCCACATGCGCAGCACGTCCATCAGAACCGCTCTGTATTGCACATTGAGCTCTGAACGTCGTGCTCTGTGGGTCTCTCTCTCTCTCGTGCGCACGCGCCTCACCGCAGCCCTCACACGGCTCCATTTCCTCCCGGCGCCACTCCGCTCTGACCGACGTGCTCTGCCCGAAGTGCTCTCTCGCCCGCGCATGCGCGGCACGACGGGCAGAGCTGCGCTGTACTGGGTCAGAGCCCATTTATATTGTAGATTCTACCCGTGGAGTAGTTGTGGAAGTTTGATTTTCTGCCATTGTCTGGATAATGAGACTGTCTGATAGCTCAGAGAAAGCAGAAGTGCTGCCAAGATAAAAATAGGAAGTACTGACAAGTAAATTATGGGATAGGCATCTAAAATGAGAAATATAACAGGGAAGTTGAAAAGATGTGGAACATTTTTTAAATAAGCGTAAATGGAAAAAACTTACAGAATTACATTTCAAACTTTAAAAAAAAAATACACAAAATACTTTACCAAGTTCAAACACACAGGAGGTAATTTTCAAAGGAGTTACATGGGTAAATGTGACACATACTATTGTAGCAATTGTCAAAAGCCATTTACTCAAGTAAAGTGCACTTACACAAGTAAATCTTATGGACAATTTAATGGCGTATATTGTAGCAATTTTCAAAAGCCCACTTGCTCAAGTAAAGTGCATTTACACGTGTAAAACCCAAGTTTAAGCATGTAAATGCTTTTTAAAATCAGGCCCAGACTGAGGTCAGTATTCAAAGGCAGATATTTGGATAAATGCCAAATTTGAAAATCAGAGTCAATTATTTGGATAAAATTTATCTGAATAAATGGTAAGTGTTTTGGGCGCATTCCAAGATGGAGATGAGATAGCCGAATAACACATTCTGCCAACTCCGATATTTGGAGTTAGCTGAATAATTTATTTGGCTATCTTTATAAGATCGCAGGAACTGAGGTAAAGGTTTTTTGGGTTTTTTTTTTGGGGGGGGAGGGGGGGAACTTAACTGGCTATATTAAAAGTATTGGCTAAGAAGCACTTAAATAATAATAATTCTAAAAAAGGATTCTGAGCAGACCTATCAGCCCAGACCCCTAGCCCAGTAAAATCATACTTGCCCTGCCAGCCAACGCCCCCCCCCAATCCCCACCCAAGACATATTGTAATGGAAGGTCCCCAATTATAAGATCATCCTCTCCCCACCCTAACCCTGCTGCTCCCACACTTAGAGCAGTGTACTACCTGGCTCCCTGTGCGTTTAGCTTTGCTTTACCAGCTTATGCTATCAACATTGCTGTCCAAACAACGTTACATGTGCCAGGACTCTAGTTCCAAACTCCCAGCCGTGATAAGATTGGTAGGTATGGGGTTTCAGCTAGGCGCAGATGTAGCTGCCCCTAGCTAGGGGCAGATGTAGGGTTAAGATGTGAGATGGAGTGACCTTATGTTTGGGAACCTTTGCTTAAATTATATTTTGACTTGATGGGGGAGAGAGGCTTTTCATGGTGCATTATTTGCACAAATGTGTGCAAAAGCTGAAGCCTTTGACAGAATTGTCAGACCCTAGACAGGCACACTTCTGTCAAGACTAGAAGAACATGGAATAATGTGAAAAGCATCTTATTCATTCTGCAAATGAAGCTTTATTGTGGCTACAAATGATTAACAGATGTAATTGATAATCTTATGATACAAATTCACTAGCTTTAAGAGAGCAGTTGCTTACACTTTTGTGAGGTAATCAGTCAGTTTTATAATGGCAGCATAAATATACAAGATTTAATATGGTAAATTGTAGTTTTGTTTTTAAGCTTCTAGGTTTTACAGAGTAAAGTACTGGCATGAAAAATGAGCATAAATTCATGCATAATCTCCAGTCAACTTGCACTTGACAAGTACACAATGCCAATCTAATTAACACAGCTGAAACATTAATTAAGCCAGTTTCTCACCCTTAACTATTGGCAGGTCACAGTTCTGAAGAAATCCAGGACCTGTCTCATAGCGTTACATGGGGGATCCAGCAGCCCCCAATAGACAAATGACAGAAAAATTGAACCCAGAGGTCTCACAGACATTTCTATGAGGCATTCTGGCAGGAACAGGATAAAGAAGGACTTGGCTTGTCAAAGTTCTTTCAGGGAATAAAATTGTCAAGTATGACAAGGCAACTACCCCAAGGTTAAAGGAGCAGGCTATGCTGAGCACGGAACTCTGTCTTAAGCTTGCTTAGTTCGCAGGTATAGTGAGTTGCAACAGTCCAAGTTCTGGGGAAGAAAATCCTCTAGGGAAAAATCCCTTAGCAAAAGGTCCTGAGAAAACCCACAGTCTGTCTATAAGATTCATAGCTCACTAATCCACAGCTCTCAGTGGGTTACAATAAACATACACCAGTATTAAAAGAAACACATCTCAATATTGTATTGAATTATAACTTTTAGTGACCAAACATGGAAGTGACCAACAGGGTAAATTAGACTGGAAATGCAGAAGGAAACAGATGTGGCCATGTCTTCCTCATTGGAGTATCCGATGATAGGGAATCTCTCCTGAGGGGGGCATCAGTGGCCGCTAGGGAACTGAAGGACCCTCAGGCACAGATTGTGTCGGTAGGGCGTCTAACAGGATGTCCAGATGCTCGAGCAGAGGTGGGAGAATAGACAGCGGAGGCTCTGGCACCAACATGGGAGCCAGTGGCACGGGCAGCTCGATGCTTCGTAGAGCTCCGAGCACCACAGTCTGCACCCTGCGGTCCATGTCTGGTGATGTGAGGACTGAAGGAGTGGGGTGAGGCATCACCGGCTCTTCCTCGATTCTCTGGGGAGGCACTGTACCCAGCACCAAAATCGGTGGGGGGACTCCTGGGTATATCAGAGGATGGGGCCTCCGAGGCACGGGGTCACTTTGGTGGCAATATGGTAGCTGCCGGTAGTGAACCTGTGCCGCTCACAGACAGCGGCTGGTGTCTATGTTTGCTGGATCTCCCATGGTGCTTGGCCCGGTCTTTACCCTGCGCCAAGGAGGCAGAGGATCCAGATGTCGTGGAAACCAGTGATTATCATAGAAGAATGATCACCGTTCCCACGATCCTTCAAAGACTCAGTAGGAGTTAGCAGCAAGAGGGAGCATATCGAGAGGCTCCCCTCAACCCCCAGTATCGACAACTCTGATGCGGGTGTGGATGGAGCAGCCTTTTTGGAACTGAAAAGTTTCTCCATCTCGTCGAGGTGTGCACGATGGCCCTTGGGGGTCATCTGATCACACAGCTGACACCCTCTGATGTTGTGCAAAGCCCCCAGGCAGAGGATGCAAACTTCATGCAGATCTGTGATAGACATGGTCCGCAGGCACTGATGAAAGCCGGATGACACCATGGAAAAATACCCAACATGTGGTCGATGACCAGCTGCCACCGAGCAGCTGAATGCCGGGAATCGACCACAAAGAAGCAGGAGAAAAAGATTTTTAACCTACTGCACCGAGGAGGCACTGACCGCGAAGGGGGATCAGAGGATGGAACAGGAAAAAATTTGCTTGTCAAGCACAAAAGGCAAAAATAAAGCAGAGCTCCACAAACCTGCACCGCGGAAAAAGAAAGACTGAAGGGGGACCTCATGTGACGCGTGGATAGTGGTATGCTGGGCATGCTCAGTGTGCAAGTCAAAGCTTCAGAAACTTTAACAAAATTTTTCCATGCTGGACTCCATCTAATGATGATACCCACATGTGAGGAGTAACATCCTGCTATCCTAGAGAGAACACCTGTTACAGGTAAGCAACTGCACTTTTTCTGAAGCGCAATAGGTCTTTTTCTCAGAATGTCATTGCAAATTCAGTTTACTAGGATCCAGCAGTGATCTTGCTTGAATATCACCACCATTATAGACACAGGATTGGTGATGTGCTAATGATGTCGCCTGAGTCCACTTGCATGTGAATATTCTCAATCCTGGTAATGATGTTAATCAGCGAACATTTCCTGAACAATACCCGCTTCATAGCTGATTTGATGTCTAGATACAAACTTTTCACCAAAGACTTGCTCACAGTTCATATGGAGTGTGCTAGCACATTGTGAGGCGTAGAGAGATGTCTGATAGGGAAGAACAATGGCAGTTTCTTCTCCTCTGTGTGATTCATAATCCCATATGAAGTTGCCAAGATCATCATGTGGCTAAAGACTCCATGTTTGTGAGCTTAGGCCTACACTTTGGTTCAGTGTGTTTGCGCATGGCTGCAAGCTGAGGTTCAATTATGCAAATCCTTGTTTAGGGTCACTGGCTTTTACCCTAAAGACACTATTGCCAGGACTTTAGCTGCTTCTACAGGAGCTCAAAGGCTTGCATGGTTGCAAGCAAGTGACCTTCGTAAAGATGTGCAAGAGAAAGTGACTGTGATTAAGGAGCATCAAACTATCCTAGTGTTATTAGCAGCAATGGGGAGGACCAGTCATCGATGGAACTTTTCCTACAAAGGTCAGTTTTTCCAAAAAATTTCCCTCCACTTTTTCAAATGTCAGTGAGCTCCTCCCACTCCAGAAACTTCCCACTATTAGAGGGAGAGATGTCAGCAGCAGTTGCAGTCTAAGCCTGGGACCAGTTTTTGATGTCCTTGAGGCCCACCTCCTCCAGTGCAGGGAAGGGTCCAGTCCTTCCTTCTGGAGTGAATCTGTCACCAGGGAACAAGTGCATCCTGAAAACTATGGAATATGGTTTTCTCATGCTCTTCTCTCGCCTTCCTTCTCTGCCACAATGGTTTTCCTGCTTCAGCTCCAATACCACTCAGTCTACCCAACTATAGTTGGAAGTGGTCTGTCATTCAACAGAACGTGATTGAGCTTTTCTCTTTATAGAAGTGTGGCCAGGGGATCTATTCTTGAGACCTATCCTGGATTTATGGAAGCTGAACAGCTTGTTAGTTCGGGAGAGGATAAAGATGAGCTCCCTCTAGATTATCATTTTTTTTTTTATCGCCTTCCATCCAATCTCAAAGCAATTTACAATACATGTAATAAAACATACAAATAAAACATCAGAAACAGAAATACAGCATTAAAACATGTCAAATTTCATTAATCAAGGACTAAAATAAACTACAGTTTGCCTCTTCAGACAAACCCACCCAATCAACTGTCAGGTTAGGCAAATGCTTGAGCAAACAACCATGCCTTTAGCGATTTTCGAAAATATAAATCCTACATATTTCTCAACTCAAAACGAAGAAGATTCCAGTTCTTTGGGGCTACTACCTCTGAAAACATTTGAGAGTGATGTTTCTCTAGTTTAATTTCCCTAACTGTTGGAACTACCAAAAATTTCTGCTGAGAAGAATGAAGCACACAGTCTGTAACACATTTCTGAATTTTTTTAAGCATATTGTGAAGCCTGATTGTGCAGGCTCCACAATATACTTAAAACTAACATCTTAAAACACATACACTGACTTCAATCCAATATTGTAACTTATGAAACTTAAAGGAAACACTCTTACTTTCAGACCTCCAATCATATCTTGCCATAGTCTTCTGAATTAACTGAAGCTGAGTCGCTAAATAATTGGGAAAACCCAAGAAAACCATATTGCAAAAATCAAGTCTCAAAATTACCGATGCTTGTATGGGTTTTTTTTTTTGTTTGTTTTTTTTTAGATCATGGTGACACAGGTAATGAATCTGCCAAAAACTCTTGGATAAAAATATGCAGTCTTTGCTACAAAGGTTATATGGTCAGATAACAACAAATCTGAATAAAGCCATATCTCTAGGTTACAAACCACTCTTGTAGGTGTTGGCTGATGAGTAAACAAAAAACTAAATCTGATTTTATGTTAGGTAAACCAATTCATAAAACCTCAAATCTACTAGGATTCAACTTGTCTATTTAGACTATTTTCCAATTATGTCCAAACATTCATTAATAAAGTTCTTCTCTTCTATTCTTCCATTCTTCACTGGAAATATAAACTGATCATCATCTGCAAAAAGATAGTACTCAACAGATAGTGATAACAGGCTGCATAATGAGCACATAAAAATATTAATTAAACCAGGTGCAAGAATCCAAGCCCTGAGGAACTTCACAAGGGAACACCAAGGACTGAGACACACCCATATGAAACTGAGGCCTTCCACACAAATAGGACTCAAACTGTTGTAAGACCAATCTTTCTAGCCCCGGTCAGATCCAGAAGAAAAACAAAAGTCCTCTCTCCATGATCCAGTGTTTTATGTAAATTATCCAGCAATTACATTAAGTCTCTCCATACCATAAGATTTCTGGAAACCAGATTGAAAATCATCTAGAAATTTTTGAGCCAGTAAAAAATCATCCAGTTGTTTAAGCACTACTTTCTCCAATCCTTCCCTTTATTCGACCAACAGATTGGATATGTGCTCTGGTTCTGAAACACAGTTGTGCATACATTCCTATTCACTGCATTCATTGGCAGGTCCTCAGGTGTGTGGTGTGGCCCAAGGGTAATGGCCCCTAGTGGAGAACCATCCACTAGGGGCAATCCAACTTGCATAAGTGTTAGCAAGTTAAATGTAAGACATTGATAAGACAGGCTAAGAGAGAATTTGAAAAGAAGTTGGCCATAGAAGCAAAAACTCACAGTAAAAGCTTTTAAAAATATATCTGAAGCAGAAAGTCTGTGAGGGAGTCAGTTGGACTGTTAGATGATCACGGGGTTAAAGGAGCACTTAGATAAGATAAGGTCATTGCGGAAAGATTAAAAGATTTCTTTGCGTCGGTGTTTACTGAAGAGGATGTTGGGGAGATACCCATTCCAGAGAAGGTTTTCATAGGTAATGATTCAGATGGACTGAGCCAAATCATGGTGATCCTAGAAGACGTGGTAGGCCTGACTGACAAACAGAAGAGTAGTAAATCACCTGGACTGGATGGTATACACCCCAGGGTTCTGAAGGAACTTGTTGCATCCATCGGTGCTAGACTGCTTCACCCCGTTTGCCTCACCTTGTTCACAGCTCCTCCCACATCCCTAGGGAAAATGGCTTCCACCGTGTCTATAAGCTGAGCTCTCCGGCGTCCCCGGAATGGCTATGGTGCTGCCTCCCACCATGCTCCACCCAAGGGCCTGTTAGGGTGCGCGCATGCCACCCATGTCTTTATTCCAGCATTGGCGCGAACCTTGGGGATGTTCCCCTTTACTGACGTCACGCCATCCAGGTATATAGCCTGTACTAAGTTTCTAGCTCGTTGAGTTAGAAAGGACTGGTTTCGACCGGTTCTAAGCTACGCTGCCACTTCCGTGCTGCTGCTGGAAGCTCTCTCTCTGCCCTTCGGGGTATTGCTAACCTGGGTACCAGCTCCTCGGGGGCCTTCAGCTTCATTTCAGATGCCTTACAGGGATCAAGTACTCGCTCCTTGAGGGCCTGCTCTCCCTGCCTCTGTGCCACTACCTAACTTCTTCAACATGGTGGAATCGCATACCAACAGCAATCATCTAGTGAGTAATCTAACCCTCAGTCTACCTCATCCACAGTACTACCTTGCTGGGAAACCTGCACCGAAATTCCCCTATACCAACGGGGTGAGATGGGTCCCCTCTGCCGAGGGTCCTGAGACTGCTACTTCCAGACTACCTCACTACTGCCACCTCTGGTAGTACACCACAAGCTGTTTAATAAAAGAACTAAACTCTGTGTTTATGCGTCTGCGTTTAGCCCAGTACTGTGGCGCCTCACGGGGCTCCTCCCCGTGGGCATGGTCATCTGCCACAGTACCCAAGAATCCACCCAAACATAGCTTAACCAAAACGGAACTAAAAAATGAAATTTCAGATGTATTAGTTAAAATTTGTAACCTATCATTAAAATCATCCATTGTACCTGAAGACTGGAGGGTGGCTAATGTAATCCCAATATTTAAAAAGGGCTCCGGGAAGCTATGGACCGGTGAGCCTGACTTAAGTGCTAGGAAAAATCATGGAAACTGTTATAAAGAATAAAATCACAAAACATTTAGACATGTTTTGATGGGACACAAACAGCATGGATTTACCCAAGGGAAGTCTTGCCTCACAAATCAGCTACATTTTTTGGAAGAGGTTAATAAACATGTAGATAAAGGTGAACTGGCAGATATAGTGTATTTGGATTTTCACAAGGCATTTGACAAAGTTCCTCATGAGAGGCTTCTAGGAAAAGTAAAAAGTCATGGGATAGGTTTCATTGTCCTTTCATGGATTACAAACTGGTTGAAAGACAGGAAATAGAGAATAGGATTAAATGGACAATTTTCTCAGTGGAGGGGGTGGGTAGTGGAGTGCCTCAGGGATCTGTACTGGGACCCATGCTTTTCAATGTATTTATAAATGATCTGGAAAGGAATATGACAAGTGAGGTAATCAGATTTGCAGATAATACAAAATTATTCAGAGTAGTTAAACCACAAGCAGATTGTGATAATTCAGAGGAGGACCTTGTGGGGCTGGAAAATTGGGCATCCAAATGGCAGATGAAATTTAATGTGGATAAATACAAGGTGATGCATATAGATAAAAATAACCCATGTTGTAGTTACATGATGTTCGGTTCCATATTAGGAGCTACCACCCAGGAAAGAGATCTAGGCATTATAGTGGATAATACATTGACATCGTCTGCTCAGTGTGCTGCGGCAGTCAAAAAAGCAAACAATGTTAGGTATTATTAGGAAGGGAATGTGAATAAAACGTAAAGTGTCATAATGTCTCTGTATCGCTCCATGGTGAGACTACACCTTGAATACTGTGTACAATTCTGGTCGCCACATCTCCAAAAAGATATAGTTGCGTTGAAGAAGGTACAGAGAAGAGTGGCCAAAATGATAAAAGGGATGGAACAGCTCCCCTGCGAGGAAAGACTAAAGAGGTTAGGGCTGTTCAGCTTGGAGAAGAGACAGCTGAGGAAGGGGGGGGAGGGTATGATAGAGATCCTTAAAATCATGAGAGGTCTAGAACAGGTAAATGTGAATCAGTTATTTACTCTTTTGGATAATAGGAGGATTAGGGGGCACTCCATGAAGTAGATTTAGAAAATAGTCACTGCCACGGTATTGCTAGCATCAGTAGCATGGGATATACTTAGTTTTTGGGTACTTGCTAGTTACTTGTAACCTGGATTGACCAGTTGGAAACAGGATACTGGGCTTGATGGGCCCTTGGTCTGACCCAGTATGGCAATTTCTTATGTTCTTATGTTCTAACCTTCTGAAGCCATATTTATTTATTTAAGTCTTTTCTATACCGTTGTTAAGTAGCTTCCATTACAACGGTTTACAGTAGGCACATAAAGATAGGGATGCTGAGACATTAATTTACACACATGCCATTAATTTACATATATGCCATTAATTATTCACTAAGGCCTTTCTCTCACCTGCTCTCATGATACAGAATCTTGATTCAGATAGACAACCAGGTAGCCATGTTCTCTACTAAAAAAAAAAAAGAGGAAGCACAGGTGCATATGTGTTTTGTGAGGATGCTCTCCAAATCTGGTCTTGGGCTGGCCATCAAAATGCACATTTCCTGGTGATTTACCTTCCAAGAATCCAGAATACATTGGTGGACTGTCTCGGTAGAATACTGCACCAACACAAGTGGTCCTTGAATCAAGGGATTACAAATAACTGAGTCTCATAATTGAGATACAGCCATCCCAGGCAATAACTTGTTAAGAACAGAGAAGACAGACAAACAATATCCAAGCAACTGAATTGCAATGGACATGGGGTAGAGAAGAAGCATTATGGACTGTCATAAACATTTTTTTTTTTTTTAAATGGTGCTTCCATTTTTACTGGTATGATCTACAGGCCACCAACTCAAACTGAAGATCTGGACAGAGATCTGATTGAAGACATCAAAAGGTGGGAAAGAAAGGAGAAGTGTTGCTCATTGGAGATTTCAATCTGCAGAATCTACAAGAAATAGAGGTGTAGTGGATGCCCTTCAAGGGGCTCTGCTCAAACAAATGGTAATGGAACTTATGAGGGAGGGTACGATACTCGATCTAGTGTTCACTAATGGGTATAATGCCTCTAATGTTCAGGTAGGGGCTCACCTGAGCACCAGTGATCATCAGACGGTATGGTTCGATATCGCAAATAGGATACAGAGAAGTCACACAAAGACACAAATTTTGAATTTCACAAATACGGACTTTGTCAAAATGGGGACATACCTGTGATGGAAAACAGTGGGCCAAATTAAAAGGAATTATTACAAAGGCAACAAATCTATACATTAGAAAAGTAAACATGAGGAAGAAGAAAAAGGAGGTGGCTGAAAAAAATACAAGCAAAAAGAACAGCATTCAAGAAGTATAAAAAATCCCATAAAAGGGAACACAGGGATGAATATCTGTTGAAACAGAAAAATGAAGAAAGAAATAAGAAAAGCATATGTTCTAGTGAAAGAAAGGATTGTCAGAGGTAAAGTGAGGAATATATCAGAGAAAGAGAGACCAGACGTGTTATAGTGAAATCAAAAGGTGATGAGGAGCAATGTATGGAGAGAGAGAGTAAGAAATGGTGGAAATATAGGGTCATGTGAGGCAAACCTAGAGGGCAGACGTGCTTCAGCTCAGCTTCCTCAGCCTTCATTATTTTTTTAATATATTTTCAGTTTTCTCACCTTGAATATAATTCTAATAGGACTTTAAGATGTCTAAAAATTCTATTCCAGCTATGTGGGCTGAAAAATCAGGCAAACCACAGCGTTCTGTACAGAAATTGAGTGTGAACAAAGGTGAGTCAGGAGAAGAATGGCCTGCGCTGCCAACCCCGTCAGACAGCACTAAAGCATTATGTAGTATGTTTAAGTATTTTTCTTAAAAAATTACTTATAAATTTAATTCTAAATTGGCTGTCGTAGTTGAGAAGGTAGCGATGTTGGTGTTCTCCGTGCAGGAAAATACTGCCCACGTTAACTAGACCTTGGAACAGGTGTCAGGTTACGTTTTCACTTACACAATCCCGTGTCTCTGGACAGAAGGTATACTGCTCTTAGCGAAAAAATGACAACCTCGAAAACAGGGGGAGATGGTCTTCCTGAAACAACGGAGGGAGGAGACCTGATGGCTTCCAGAAATACTGGACCTGGATTCAAAGAGAGGCCTGGTGAAGACAGAACAGGCCCATTGGGTATTGGCATCTACCGCCGGGCTTGAAGGGTAGCCTAGAGCCATAATTTTGCAGTTTCATAGTTAGGAGGACAAGGCCCGTGTCATGGCTAAAGCCCAGCAAAAGAATGAAATATAAAACGCATCAAATTTACCTTTTTCACGACTTTTCTCAGGCGGTCCAGAGGAATAGATCAGATTATCAAGAGGTGATGCATGCCTTAAGGGTGAAAAGCATGCCTTATGTGATGCTTTATTCGGCTCGCCTGAAGATAAGCTCCAGGAATCAAACACACATCTTTTGAGACTGTAGCGGCTGCAAAAAATGGTTGAAATGGATTTGGAAGCAGCGGAGTGACTTTAGACTTGCAGCTGATGTGATGGTAGGAAAAAATGTGCTGGGCCGAGGGATGATGGGGCCCTATCACGAGGACATATGGACCCTTATTTTTGTTTGTTTTTCTTTTGGATTTGTTTTTATTGTATGTATTTGTTTAAAGATGCCATTCACTTTCTGGATATTGTCAGTCCACCGATGTGTTCAAGTTGTGATGTATGGGTCAGGGTGCTTGGATTTTGCCAGAGCGAATGCACAGCATGGAAGCAACAGATGTGATCTGGCAGGACTGCAAATTGGCCGCTCCGGGAAAAGCTTTTTATGGCATCAGGATGCCTTAGTGTTGTTTTTGTGTGCTGCCAATGGGAGAGATTGAGGAGCGGCAACAGTCGCAGCTGCATTTTATCATAACTTCAGGAGTCGATGGAGACTTCGGTAGATAGAAGACCTGGTCTCGCTGCTGGGTTGTTTTTTTTTTGTTTGTTTTAATTTTATTTTTCAGGTCACAGTCCATAAAATGTCCAGTAATAAAAAGTCCTTTTTATTACTGGACTTTGCTGTAATGCCAGACGTTTTCATTATAGCCTCTTTCTTTATGCTCTGATTCAAAGAAGAGGCTTCCTTGGGCGTTGGTAGCGGCACCAGATGGAGTTGCCAGATATGCATGTTTTGGGGTGAATGGCTTATATTTTGTCAATTTAACAGGAATGATCTGTACTTAAGTAATGTAGGAAGAAGGAATCAGAGTTTTTTCTTTTTTGATTTAGGGAAGAGTTGTTGGTTATGTGGGGAGGTAAATGGGGGAGGACTGGGGTTAAGGGGAGGAGTGGGGGAGGGGGGAAGGGGGTAAGTGTCAAGTAGTAAAGGGAAAAGCTCAGAAGGCTGATGGGGAACTGTTTTCCCCTCTTCATACCTGAGAGCTTCTAATTTCCAGTCACCCTGAGATTGTCCTGGATTAGTGGAGTGGAGATGGCGGTGGGGGCAGGAGAGGAGGGAACACACAAAGTTTCTCCTTCCTCTCTGTTATACACAAACTTTCATCCACACACATGCACCCTTCTATCTCATCCTTCTCATTCTCCTCTTCTGCATGCTCACTTCTCCTTCTTTCCCTTTCACTCACCTTTGTCATTCACCTCCACCTCTTCCCTCTGACATTCAACACCCTTTCCCTCACTCTAAACCTCCCATCTCTCCCACTCAAACTCTTCCCTTCCCTCTGTCACTCACCCCTCCCCTCCTTCCCTTCCCTCTGTCACAACCTGCCATGTCTCACCCTACCACCTCTCGGTGGTCCTTTTCTTCTTCCTGTTAGTGGGAACCCCAACAGCAGGTCATCATTTGGCCTCTTATGCATAGGTTCTCACACACACTCAAGCTCCCTCTCTCTCATACACACAGGCTCACACACATACATACAAGCACCCTGCTCTCTTAAATGACCTCACACTCCTCTTTTTCACCTGGTCCTCTGCCTCTCTTGGAATGTGAGGGGGGGGGGGGGAGTCCCACAGCTGCCTCCTAATTCATGCTATTGGCAGATTGCTGTGTGCAGACAGCTATGCAGCTTCTTGATTTTGTCAGTGGCCAACAGCAGTTATGTGTATGGCCCGCAGCATTTCTTTGATTTCAGCCAGCTGGCAGGTGGGTTAGAGTGTGCAGTTGTCTCGATGGACCTCTTTTTCGGCCACTGAGAGATAGGGTCCATGGCATCCTCAATGGACTTTTTGTTTGTTTGTTTGTTTTGTAGCCTAGTAACTGCTGCAGAACCTGTGCTCCACTTGCTTAGGCATGCAGCTCTGTGACATTTTCATTAGGCCTGCTTTTGCAGCAGGACCTGGAATTTTCAGGAAAGCTCCCAGTATATGCTGAAAAAAAAAATACAAAAAGAAGCTCCCATGCAGTGTTCCCTCTATGGATTGGATTGCTATATGCAAAAATGTTTGTTTTTCATTATCCTTTCTTTGATGCAAAAAGCCCATCAATTTTATGTCCGGGATGGCATAGAGTGAAACAGGATACAGATCCTGCCTGAGACTAAATGTACAATCGAATCTTTATGGGCAGAAATCCCTTGTGTGTTGGGGAAGAGAATAGGATAGGGAGTATATTACTGTCCACCTGGCAAAAATGGCGAGACGGACAGTGAAATGCTAAGAGAAATTAGGAAAGCTAACCAAACTGGTAGTGCAGCAATAATGGGAGATTTCAGTTATTCCAGTATTGACTGGGTAAGTGAAACACCAGGGCATATTAGAGAGATAAAGTTCCTGGATGGAATAAAAGACAGTTTTATGGAGCAATTGGTTCCGGAACATATGAGAGAAGGAGCAATTTTAGATCTAATTCTCAGTGGAGCGCAGGATTTGGTGAGAGAGGTAATGGTGGTGGGGCTGCTTGGCAATAGTGATCATAATATGATCAAATTTGAATTAATGACTGGAAGGGGAACAGTATGTAAATCCATGGCTCTAGCACTAAACTTTCAAAAGGGAAACTTTGATAAAATGAGAAAAATAGAAAAAAACTGAAAGGTGCAGCTACAAAGGTAAAATGTGTGCAACAGGCATTGACATTGTTAAAAAAAAAAATACCATCCTAGAAGCCAGACCAGATGTATTCCACGCATTAAGAAAGGTGGAAGGGAAGGCAAAACGATTACTAGCATTGTTAAAAAGTGAGGTGAAAGGCTATTTTAGCCAAAAGATCTTCATTCAAAAATTGGAAGAAGGAGCCATCAGAAGAAAATAGAATAAAGCATAAGCATTGGCAAGTTAAATGTAAAAATTGATAATACAGACTAAGAGAAAATTGGAAAAGAAGTTGGCCATAGAGGCAAAAACTCACAATAAAAGCTTTTTTAAAAATGTCCAAAGCAGTACGCCCACAAGGGAGTCAGTTGGACTGTTGGATGATCAAGGGTTTAAGGGGCACTTAGAGAAGATAAGGCCATTGCGGTAAAGGATTAAACGATTTCTTTGCTTCAGTGTTTACTGAAGAGGATATTGGAGAGATACCTGTTCCGGAGAAGGTTTTCATGGGTGGTGATTCAGATCAACTAAACCAAATCACGGTGACTCTGGAAGATGTGGTAGGCCTGATTGATAAACTGAAGAGTAGTAAATCACCTGGACCAGATGGTATACATCCCAGGGTTCTAAAAGAACTAAAAAATGAAATTTCAGACCGGTTTTTAAAAATTTGTAACCAATCATTAAAATCATCCAGAGGTGATCTGGGAAACTATAGACCAGTGAGTCTGACTTAAGTGCCGGGAAAAATCATGGAAACTGTTATAAAGAATAAAATCACAAAACATTTAGATAGACATGTTTTGATGGGACATAGCCAGCATGGATTTACCCAAGAGAAGTCTTGCCTCACAAATCTGCTACATTTTTTGGAAGGGGTGAATAAACATATGGACAAAGGTGAACTGATAGATGTGGTGTATTTGGATTTTCAGAAGGCGTTCGACAAAGTCACGCATGAGAGGCTTCTATGAAAACTAAAAAGTCATGGGATAGGAGGTGATGTCCTTTTGTGGATTGCAAGTTGATTAAAAGACAGGAAACAAGAGTAGTTTTCACAGTGGAAAAAGGTAAACAGTGGAGTGCATCAGGGATCTGTCCTTGGACTGATGCTTTTTCATATATTTATAAATGATCTGGAAAGGGGTACAACCAGTGAGGAGATCAAATTTGCGGATGAAACAAAATTATACAGAGTAGTTAAATCTCAAGCGGATTGTGATGAAGTGAGGGAGGACCTTGTGAGACTGGAAAATTGGGCTTTCAAGTAGCAGATGAAATTTAAAGTGGACAAGTGCAAAGTGATGCATATAGTGAAAAATAACCCTTGCTGTAGTTACACAATGTTAGGTTCTATCTTAGGAGTTACCACCCAGGAAAAGAGATCTAGGCATCAGTGGATAATACATTGAAATTGTCGGCCCAGAGTGCTGTGGCGATCAAAAAAGCAAACAGAATGTTAGGATTTATTAAGGGAATGGAGGATGTCATCATGCCTCTGTATCACTCCGTGGTGAGACCGCACCTTGAATACTGTGTGCAGTTCTGATCACTGTTTCTCAAAAAGGATGTAGCTGCACTGGAGAAAGTGCAGAGAAGGATGACCAAAATAAGGGGCATGGAATGGCTGCCCTATGAGGAAAGGCTAAAGAAGTTAGGGCTGTTCAGTTTGGATAAGACGATTGAGGAGGGATATGTATGTATACAAAATCATGAAAGGACTTGAACAAGTTAATGTAAATTGGTTATTTACTCTCAGATAATAGGACCAGGGGGCAAGTAGCTCATTTAAAACAATTAAAGAAAATTATTTTTCACTCAGTGCATAGTTAAGCTCTGGAATTCTTTGCCAGAGGATGTGGTTACAGCAGTTGGTGTTACTGGGTTTAAAAAAGGTTTGGATAATTTCCTAGAGGATAAATCCATAAACTGCTATGATGGTAATTAATAAGCAATAGTAGCTTGTGATCTATCTAATGTTTGAATACTTGCAGGTACTTGTGACTTGGATTGGCCACATTTGGAAACAGGATGCTGGGCTTGATGGACCTTTGGTCTGACCCAGTATGGCATATATTATACTCACAGCAACCCAATCCTTAGAGACAACATTGATAATGCACATTTCATAAGATAGCATATGCCAATCACTAAAAATTCAAAATATATTTTTTAAAACCTTTGTTGTCTGATCTAATTTTTCTAATTGGTTGGTTCTAGGCTTTTCTTTTCTATGTTCCCTTTCTTGATCTTTTCCCAATTGCTTTTACTGGGTCTCTTTTTTTCTTTGTTTCTTCTCTCGCCGCCTATCTTCTTCCCCCTCTTCCTTCAAACAGACACTCAAGCTCTCATTCTGTGGATTCTTTGGATAAAGACTATACATTTAAAGAATTAGAGGTACAGGAGTTATATTGGATTTGTCTTGCATACAGAATGACAAGAATGAACCTCATTCTTAAACGAGGGCATGCTGGATATGATCTCAAGCTCTCAGATTTACTGCTAGTGCTCCTGTTAATGCTTGCATTGTGCCAGACGGCTTCTTTCTGAAGCTTGTATGGTGGAGTATATACAGATAGCATTGGGCGTTCTTATGCAAAGAATGTATGTAAGAAAGAATGGCTAAGTCTGAATGTAAAATAAGAAATTGGCAGTGGGAGCTGGGGCAGAGCTTAGTTGCTCCCTTCCCTCCCATTCCCCAACCAAAAAGACATTCTGCTGCCTCTGGAATACAAATGCTGTGAAGAATAACCTAGATCTTAAAAGATCAATTAAAGGGAGACACATTTTGATCATTTTAACTGCCAAGTGTATAATAATTTTTGACAATATGGCTGCTTTAGTAAACTAACTATAAAATAGGTACCAGTGTGCCCAGTGTTTTTATCATTTAACCAAGAACCTATGAAATTATGACCTTCATAATAGGCTTCATCGTATAGTATTAGGTTCCGCTTTCACACTCCGCCTTATATTTAATCATTGGTCATGAAAAGTACATTTTTGTTTGTTTTTTCTTTGCAACTTATCCCTTGATGTGCAACTCAGTATATGATAAGTTGCAAAGAAAAAAACAAAAATGTACTTTTCATGACCAATGATTAAATATAAGGCGGAGTGTGAAAGCGGAATCTAATACTATACGATGAAGCCTATTATGAAGGTCATAATTTCATAGGTTGTTGGTTAAATGATAAAAACACTGGGCACACTGGTACCTATTTTATAGTTAGTAAGTGTTTACCAACGGTCCATGCCATAATAATAAGTAATTCAAGGTCTGTGGTTTTAGTAGTGCTTTAGTAAACTTACATTGCTAATGAAAATAAGGGGCATTTTTTAATTTGTTTTCCTAAATCTGAATACAGTAAATAGTTCTCTGCCCAGTCTAAGCTTGTAGCTGAGGCAATGGAGAATGAAGTGACAAGGAATATCAGTGGGAGAGGCAGGATTTGACCTCCAACTTTCATGTTTCTCAGTCTGCTGCTCTAACCACTAGGCTACTCCTTAACTCAGAATGAAGTCTTAGAGATGGTTACTAGTATGGTTACTGAGGCATATACAGTTTACCCAGTTTTCCAGTGCGTCAGACTTACACTTTGTTATATGGAATTTAGTTAACTTGAGCTGTTAGTTTGCTAAGCTTGTTTACAGTATCTTCCCAATATTACTACATGTGGAAGCATATATTGCATCCTTACTTAACTAGCTTGCATTATTGAGGCTAATATTGTTTAGTTTAGATTCAAGTAATATTTGTTCATTAGCCTATGCTAGACATTTCTGTATCTTCAGATTTAGAACAATGGCACAATTAATTTACAGTATATAGCTACTGAAATTATTTCTTACTGATCACAAATTGCTTCAGAACTGCCTTCTGCTCAGTCTATAATGATATTTAAGGCAATATTATAACTGTGACAAACTACAGTTATATTCCATTTTGAAAAACTTAAAATGATTCATTGTTCAGTCCGATGTGGAAGAAATGGTTTGGCTCAGTAGCCACGTCACATGGCATACTTTTATTTTTATTATTATTATTATTTTTTTTTTTTTAAATCTCCTTCAGTATGCCCTCATTGAAATATGGTTTAATTTCCGTTCTTACTCCTGCTACTTCCTTTGAATTACATAGTAAATGACAGCAAAGACCAAAATAGTCCATCCTGTCTACCCAGCATGTTAAGGGTTGTAACTGCTACTCTGTGTAGGTTACCTATGCAGAAATGTTCTGATATGCCCAAGAGTAAAATGGAAACCGCTGCAAACAAGCTGAATTATTTCAACTGAAAAGGGACAAAATGTATGTTGAAATCCATTAAACAAAAATGGCTATGGGCCTGTCAGTTGTACGAGGTTTTAGTGTGTCTTGAAATTGTTTTTCATTGGTTTGTGTAATTTATTTATCAAATTTTTAAACTGTATTCCTGGCCTTAGAGAGGTTGACCAAAACAGTGTACAATACATAAAATACAGTATAATTCATTAACATATATTATATGCTGTGCATATAATTACATTCTGACTAGAAGACAGCTCTTTGAATGCTTTATATACTTTCAGTGCGACTTCCATTCAGTTTATTTCTTCTATGCTTTTTTTTTTTGTAGTGTTGCTGTAACCAGATCCAGAGATGTGCCTTCCTTTGGCCCTCCAATTCCAAAAGGCGTTACCTTCCCTAAATCAACAGTGTTCAGGGACTTCTTGCTAGCCAAGGTCATTAATGCAGAAAACGCTGCTCATAAGTCAGAGAAATTTCGTGCTATGGCCACCAGGACCCGCCAGGAGTACTTGAAAGACTTGGCAGAGAAGAATGTCACCAATACCTCTATTGACCCATCAGGAAAGTTTCCCTTCATCTCACTTGCATCAAAAAAGAAAGAAAAATCAAAACCTTATCCAGGAGCAGAGCTCCATAGCTTTGGTGCCATCGTGTGGAATGTTCATGCTGATGATTACAGCAGTGCTGTAGAAATAGAATGCCTGCTGGGTATTTCCAATGAGATTGTGGTCCTGATTGAGCAGGATTCAAAAAGTGTGGTATTCAACTGTTCTTGCAGAGATGTGATAGGCTGGACCTCTAACGATACTACTGTAAAAATCTTCTATGAGAGAGGAGAGTACATTTTTGTGAGGAGCTTCAATAATAATACTGAGGATATCAAAGAGATTGTCAAGAGATTGGAGGTTAGTATTTTTCCCTTAAATGATTTATACAGTGAACTAAAATGTAAAATGATTTCACAGTTAAGCTCATCAAATTTGAAATCCTAATTCAAATAAGTAGTGTTCCTTCCTGAGCTTTCCTTCCTGAAATATCACAGAATTAAACTTACTGACCCAAGATGGTGTTAAAATTCTGTAAGAATAAAATTACTCAAGGGATTGAGTTACATTATTAGATAATTCTTTGTCAGGGGTATAAAAAAAAGAATTATCTGACTGTTATTTAATGACAATTTTTCCAGATTTAAGCACATGAAAAAAATCTTTATTAGGTGTAGTCTTTTTTTTTTTTTTTATTTTATTTATCTTTATTTATATACTACCAAAGCCATAAGCAGTGCGCAATTTGACATCCATTATTTATTTATTTATTTATTTAATTAATTTATTTATTTAAGAATTTTCTATACTGGTATTAGTCAAAACATCATATCGGTTTACAGTGGAACAATAGCATGGAAAATACAGTGAACAGGGGAAAGGGAAGGGGGAACAAAGAACCACAAGTAGTAGCAGGAGAGAGAAAAAAAAACAAGCACAAAGCAACTTGGAAACAAATGTATTGCAATTATAACATAACTATGTACAAGGAATGGGGAAAGTCTGCGGGCATAGGGGGGCAATTAGGTGGGGGGCTCTTAATGGTTCTGAGGGTAGGCTTGTTCGAATAGCCATGCCTTCAGTTGGGATCTGAATTTCAAGGGGCATGACTCTAGCCTGAGGTTGGTCGGGAGTGCGTTACAGAGAGTGGGCCCGGCAATGGAGAAAGCCCGATCTCTCGTGGATGATAGGTGGGCCTTCTTTAGGGGAGGGCTCATGGAGGTTCCCTTTGTTAGAGGTTCTAGTAGGCCGAGTAGGGCATGAGGGACGGAGTGGTTCATCAAGCCAGTTGGAGTTGGGTGTAAAAATGGCTTTGTGTGTAATGGTTAGGGTTTTGAAGAGTATACGGGATAGTACCGGGAGCCAGTGAAGGTCTATGAGGATAGGGGTGATATGGTCATATTTGCATGCATTGGAGATGGTTCTGGCTACTGCATTTTGCAGCATTTGGAGGGGTTTTATGGAGGAGTAGGGTAGGCCAAGGAAGAGGGAATTACAATAGTCCAGTTTGGAGGAGAGTGTGGCTTGGATGACGGTGCGGAAATCACTGGGGTGCAGTAAGGGTTTTAGTTTCTTCATAACATTGAGTTTGTAAAAACCCTCCTTGAGGATTGTGTTGATGTGATTCTTGAGGTTCAGTTGCTGGTCGATCTGAACCCCGAGGTTTCTGGCGTAGTGCAGTGCTGGAAGGGTGTTATAGGCAGGATCGTTAGCAATGGCGGGTTTGATGGGGAGATGTTGGGATATGAGGAGTAATTCCGTTTTGGAATTCATAATAAAAACAACACCAACAGTGAAAAGCATCAGATTTCCAGTGTTTCCCAACTCTAGGGAACCTGAATCTTTATAGTGAATTTTCAACTTTTAAGAACATAAGAAATGCCAGTGGTTTGTTTGAGTCTGCTGTCCAAGAAGCCAATCTGGCTCACTTGGAAAAAGTGGTCAACAGATCCCAATGAAGAGATTTATTCCCAGCTTCTGACTGTAAAAGGTGGTGATCCCCATGTCTACTTGATTATGAACCTATCTTTTAGAAACTTATCCAGACCTTCTCAGCATGGCATGTTTTATGTTCTTTTAAATCCAGCTATATGGCTGGCCTTGACTACACTTGGCAACAAGTTCCACAGCTGAATTGTGCGTTAACAGAAAAAATATTTAGATTTGTTTTAAATCTGCTAGTTTTCAATAAAATATTATTTTGAAAAGATAAGTAATCATTCCTTGTTTACTAGTTCTATATCACGCTTGATTTTATAAATTTCAGTCATATTCCCTCTGTTTCTTCTTTAAGCTAAAGAGTTCTAACCTGTTCAGGCTTCCGTCATAAGTGAGCCTTCCATACACTTAATCAATTTTGTTATCCTTGTTATCCTTGAACCTTTTCTAGTTCATTTGTATCATTTTTTGAGATAGTTCAACCAATAATATATACGATTCTCAAGGAGTGCACCATGGTCTTGTACAGATGGATTATCATATTCTGAGTTTTATTCTCTATTCCTTTTCAATTAATTCTTAACCTTCTATTTGCTTATTTTGATTACTGCTGCATACTAAGCTGAGTATTTCAATGTATTGTCCACAGTGACTTCAAGGTCCTTTTCCCAAGTGGTAATTCCTAATATGGAACTAGGAATTTTGTATGTATTAGTGGGATTTTTTTCCCCTATGTGTATCAATTTGCACTTTTCTATATTAAATTTCATCTACCATTTAAATCTCAATTCTTCAGTCTTGCAAGATCTTCCTACAATTCCTCTGAATCTTTATCTGCATATTTGATCACTATAGCGTTTATTTTCTTTTCCAGATCATTAATGAATGTTAAACACTGGTGCCGGTACACATTCCGCAGTACTTTACTGTTTTTCATTCTTTAGAAGGAAATTAACCATTTAGCCCTACTCTGTTTCGTATCCTTAAACCAGTTACCAGTCTTCAGCAGGACATTGCCTTATATCGCATGATTTTTAAAATGTAATAGTAGGTCTGTAATTTCATATTGGAGCTTCTTCAAAATTCTGTAGCAAGTGCCATGTGGTCTGGATGATTTGCTACAATTTAGTTTGTCAGTTTGCTCAGTATCTTTTTCAGATTCACATTTATTTGTATCACTATTGCAGAGGTGGCCAACTCAGGTCCCCGAGAGCCACAGACAGACCTGGTTTTCAGCATATCCATAATGAATATAAATGAGAGAGATCTGCATGCACTGCCTCCATTGTATGCAAATCTAATTCATATTCATCGTGGATATCCTAAAAACCTGGCTTGTTTGTGGCTCTTGAGGACCAGAGTTGACCACCCCTACAATAGTGATACAAATAAATGTGAATCTGAAAAAGATACTAGAGCAAATTGACAAACTAAATTGTAGCAAATCATCCAGACCACACGGCACTTGCTACAGAATTTTGAAGAAGCTCCTCAACATCTTTTGCAGTGAAGGCTGAAGCAAAGAATTTAGTTATCTGCAATGGCGTTATCCTCCCTGAACACCCCATTTACTCCCTGATAAAGAAGCAGTCATTCACGGCATCTAAAAATGCTTTCTCTCTAGATTGCTCTGAGTAGATATTTAGTCAGTAGATATTAGGGTAATTGAAATATCCTATTATTGAAATCTCTCCATTATATTTAATAAGCTGTCTCATCTCCCAGTATTTTAGTCTTTCACCATTCTGGTCAGAAGGATTAAAGTATTCTACTGCTGTACTCTTCTCTGTTACACATGGAATTTCAATGCATAGAGATTCTAGAGTGCAGTTTTTCTTGCATAATTTTAATCCTATTTGTCTCTGCTATCTTTAACATATAATGTCACACCTGCACTAGTTTGAGCTACTGTTTCATTTTAATATATTTTGTATTCTGATATGTGTGTCTCATTGATTATCTTCTTTCCACCATGTTATTGAGATGCCTTTGGAAAGGTTATCTTCAGAAATAAGAAGTAACCCATGTTCTGAATTTTATTTTTTTCAAAAGCATGGAACAAAACCATTATTTTGGTGTTGCTTCATCTTAATTTTCTAATGTCACACTATCACCAGGATTCCAGTTGCATATAAGTCGTTTGCTGCTACGTAAGTGTGACAAAACTTTACTCACATACCAATACAAAATAGACTTAGATTGCACTTCTTTTTACCTCTCCCACTGTATTTTTACAGTATCCTTTGGTGCTTCTTCCTTCACTGCTATTCCCCTATCGCTGTGTGCCTCAAGGTCCTTGACAGGGCATGCAGTGCTGGTAAGGGTAACCCCCAGAATAGGAGCGAGGCTGGACCCAGGTACTGCTGACTAAAACAGATTAGGACCAAATCTTCTGCCTGGTGTGGCCACCCCCCCTCAAGTTGAACTTTGAGGTTCTGGTGACCAGCAGGACGTAACAAGAGGTGCACTTGTAGTCAGGGTCAAAAGAGTCCCTACTAGAGCAGGACTGGACTGCAAGGAAACAGGATCAAAAGAGTACCTAGAGAACAAGACAAGATAGGAGCAAGGGAGTTCACCACAAGTCAGGAACTGACAGGCAGGACAAGGCTAAAACAAGGGCCAACACAGACAAGGCTAGAGCAAGAACAAATACAAAATTTGGAAGGCTGCACAAACTGGGGCCAAACAAACAGCCAATTATCAGCCAGAAGACCAACCAAGAGCTAGAAGGGCAAAGACTAAGGCATAGAGAGCTATAACATGGGCCAGGCTAGGACTCAGCTGAGGTGAGGTACAGTAAGTCAGGCAGGCTTTTAAGACTGTGGCAGTGCAGGGAACGTGGCCACCAGCAGGACTTCCAAGCCAGAGGGCTTAGGAGACTGAGCAGCAGGGAATTGGCCCACTGAGGACCCCTGTAGGCAGGAGGCGAGCACTGCACACTGTACTTCTTCACTTAGTACTCTGATCTCTTCCCATGGTTTGCAGTGCTGCTTTTATGCTGTTAACCCTGAGATCTACCTCTACTTCATAATTGTCACAAAGAATTGATTTCAAAATATCAGCCTGTTTGTCTGACATTACCACGTGGATCTCACGCTCTACCTGTCCAAGAAGGAATTTCTTGTCTTCTCCTTCCCAAACCCTTTCCCTCTCTTCACTCTTTTTCTATGTCTGTGGATGAAAGCATCATCCTCTCAGTTCTTTTGGTTTGTAACTGGGGATTATCTTTTTCTTTTTTTTTACTCTCTTCTCTGTACACATGCTAAAGCATAGCTCATCCACTCTTATCACCTCCTACTTAAACTACTGCAACTTGACTCTTTCAACCTCCCACTATATTGTCTTCACAGCAGTGTATCCAAAATTCAGGTGCATGCCTTATCTTCCTTCAGCATCACTATGATCATGTAACACCTCTTGTAAAGACACTATATCTGCTCCCCATCCACTTCTACATACGGTTAAAGCTTTTCTTTCTCTACCTACAAATGCATTCATTCTTCATAGACAAGCAGGCCATAAAATCAGCACCAAGACAGTAAAAGCTTTCTAAGTTCAGAAAGACCAAGAAAGTATTCTTTGGTGCTTCTTCCTTCACTGCTATTCCCCTATCACTGTGTGCCTCAAGGACTTTTTCTATAGGTATTAGAAGTCTGGCATGGCTTTGAGCTTTAGGCCTTTGAGAAGATGTCTAAGATGTCTATGAAAAGCTAGTGGACGCTTCTTGCACAAATCTTTTTTGAGACAAAGGAAATAAGATGATAGATCTTTTAAAACACTACTCCACACTTCTGACACTATCAGCAGCTATAATGCAACAATCATCTTCAAGTAGAACAATTCAACCTCAGCATTATAGAAGATATTACTTCAATTTCCAGTGGCTTTGTGTCCAGCAATAACAGAGCACAGCCCAAGGGATAGAAGGTAAGGTATGTCTTTTTGCGGATGACACTAAGATCTGCAACAGAGTGGACTCGCCGGAAGGAGTGGAGAGAATGAGACGGGATTTAAGGAAGATGGAAGAGTGGTCGAAGACATGGCAGCTGACATTCAATGCCAAGAAGTGCAAAGTCATGCATATGGGGAATGGAAATCCGAATGAACTGTATTCGATGGGGGGAGAAAGGCTGATGTGCACGGAGCAGGAGAGAGACCTTGGGGTGATGGTGTCTAATGATCTGAAGTCGGCGAAACAATGTGACAAGGCGATAGCTAAAGCCAGAAGAATGCTGGGCTGCATAGAGAGAGGAATATCGAGTAAGAAAAGGGAAGTGATTATCCCCTTGTACAGGTCCTTGGTGAGACCTCACCTGGAGTATTGTGTTCAGTTCTGGAGACCGTATCTCCGAAGAGACAGAGACAAGATGGAGGCGGTCCAGAGAAGGGTGACCAAAAAGGTGGAAGGTCTTCATCAAATGACTTATGAGGAGAGATTGAAGAATCTAAATATGTACACCCTGGAGGAAAGGAGGAGCAGAGGTGATATGATACAGACTTTCAGATACTTGAAAGGTTTTAATGATCCAAAGACAACGACAAACCTTTTCCATAGGAAAAAAATCAGCAGAACCAGGGGTCACGATTTGAAGCTCCAGGGAGGAAGATTCAGAACCAATGTCAGGAAGTATTTCTTCACGGAGAGGGTGGTGGATGCCTGGAATGCCCTTCCAGAGGAAGTGGTGAAGACCAGAACTGTGAAGGACTTCAAAGGGGCGTGGGATAAACACTGTGGATCCATAAAATCAAGAGGCCGTCAATAAAGAGTGGGTGGCTAGCCAGAATGACGGCTACTGCCTGGAGACAATACCCTTATTCAATAAACATACACATGGTTACTGTGACTCCAACATCGCTCTAAGCTACAACAGCAAGAGGAAATGTGGAAAAAAGGATTTGCACTCACAAAGTGGGGAGTAGCTGGCTTGTTACGGCGGTTACTACCCCAAACCAAATAAGCCTGATACTTCACTTTCAATGCATATCCGGCATAGCTCTCTGCTTCATCGGCAGGGGAGAAGAAAAACTGATACTTCACGCATATCCAGCATAGCTCCCTGCTTCAACGGCAGGGGAGAAGAAAACCTGATACTTCACGCATATCCAGCATAGCTCTCTGCTTCAACGGCAGGGGAGAAGAAAAACTGATACTTCACGCATATCCAGCATAGCTCTTTGCTTCAACGGCAGGGGAGAAGAAAAACTGATACTTCACGCATATCCAGCATAGCTCTCTGCTTCAACGGCAGGGGAGAAGAAAAACTGATACTTCACGCATATCCAGCATAGCTCTCTGCTTCAACGGCAGGGGAGAAGAAAAAAGGATTCGCACTCACAAAGCGGGGAGTAGCTGGCTTGTTACGGCGGTTACTACCCCAAACCAAATAAGCCTGATACTTCACTTTCAATGCATATCCTGCTTCAACGGCAGGGGAGAAGAAAAACTGATACTTCACGCATATCCAGCATAGCTCTCTGCTTCAACGGCAGGGGAGAAGAAAAACTGATACTACAAGCATATCCAGCATAGCTCCCTGCTTCAACAGCAGGGGAGAAGAAAAACAACCAATAAGGGCTGAACAACACAGTCTGGGTAAAACAAATAAGCATGGGTGTAGCTTGCTTATTGCGGCGGTTACTTCCCCTACTACCCATAACTAATCAAGCTTGATATTTCACTTGGTTGCAGCTCCATCACTGCTCTCTACATTAATGGTGGGGGTGGAAGGGAAATAGAACCAAAGAGCTAAGAGAAACAGATAAGTATGAGAAAAAAATGTGAAGCTTGCTGGGCAGACTGGATGGGCCGTTTGGTCTTCTTCTGCCGTCATTTCTATGTTTCTATGTTTCTATAAGACCATCTAGCAGTCTCAGCCAAAAACCAATCCGTTTTTCACTATTATACAAGTTTAGGTCTAAAATTATATTCAGACAGCCTTCGAATCCACAATGGTTTCTGATCATAACAAACCATTGTATATTAAAGATTATACAGCAGGATTATCTATTAAATTTCAAGATGTCCAAACAATCTTCTAAGGAAACTTTCCATCAGTACGGAAGAGTTAGAACTCCTTCTTCAAACAAAGCTGACAACTCTCCTTGCAGCAAATGCAGTGGAGCCTATCCCCATGTTGGACAGAAACACAGGCTTTTACTCCAAATATGTCCTCATACCTGAAAAAGCTAGAGTACTTTGTACTATTTTGAACCCAAAATATCTCAAAACACACACACGCTCACACATGCACACGCCCACACCTCTCTAGGGAAAATCCTTCCTCATTTGTAAATCAACTGGCTACACCCCTGGCTCTCAAGGATATTTATATGCACAATTGGATCACAGAAAATGTCTGCTTTTTACTATAGCATCTGGGCATTACCAATATTGTGTCTTCTTCTTTGGACCCTCAGCTGCACCTAGGGCATTCATAAAGTGCCTCATAGTAGTAGTCCATTTAAGGAAAAATGTTTCCCTACATAGATGACTGGCACTTCTTGTCAGGAAGGGCATGTATCCACTCTTGCTACAATAAAGGTTCTTTGATTCATGGATTTCATCATCAGTTTTCCAAAATCTGATGTATAACCTACACATACTAGATTTTATAGGAACCATACAAGTGAAAACGCTTTTTTTTTTTCTCTCAGCAGAGCATGGGCAATCTAATCACCATAATCCTACATCTGTCCAATCAAAAGGCAGTCTCTGCCCATCTCTTCATGAAAGTGCTAGGCTAAATGGCAGCAACTGTTTGTTATACCATTCATGAGTCTCCAGATGAGACAGGCTCAATAGCATTTAAAACCCCAATGGAATCACTGCTTACACCACTATCACACAAGATCTACATCTTTGACCCACACTCTGAACTGGTGGACCAAACCTTAAAACCTACTAGGTCAACCATTTTCAACACCTTCAATTACTTGATGTAGTGTTATATATGTATTTATGTAGCACAGAGAGAAAAATGTTTAAATACTTTTCAAACAAGATAACCAGTGATGCCTCCAATCATAGAAACATAGAAACATAGAAATGACGGCAGAAGAAGACCAAACGGCCCATCCAGTCTGCCCAGCAAGCTTCACATTTTTTTTCTCTTACTTATCTGTTTCTCTTAGCTCTTTGGTTCTATTTCCCTTCCACCCCCACCATTAATGTAGAGAGCAGTGATGGAGCTGCAACCAAGTGAAATATCAAGCTTGATTAGTTATGGGTAGTAGGGGAAGTAACCGCCGCAATAAGCAAGCTACACCCATGCTTATTTGTTTTACCCAGACTGTGTTATTCAGCCCTTATTGGTTGTTTTTCTTCTCCCCTGCCGTTGAAGCAGGGAGCTATGCTGGATATGCGTGTAGTATCAGTTTTTCTTCTCCCTTGCCGTTGAAGCAGAGAGCTATGCTGGATATGCGTGAAGTATCAGTTTTTCTTCTCCCCTGCCGTTGAAGCAGGATATGCATTGAAAGTGAAGTATCAGGCTTATTTGGTTTGGGGTAGTAACCGCCGTAACAAGCCAGCTACTCCCCGCTTTGTGAGTGCGAATCCTTTTTTCTTCTCCCCTGCTGTTGAAGCAGAGAGCTATGCTGGATATGCGTGAAGTATCAGTTTTTCTTCTCCCCTGCCGTTGAAGCAGAGAGCTATGCTGGATATGCGTGAAGTATCAGTTTTTCTTCTCCCCTGCCGTTGAAGCAGAGAGCTATGCTGGATATGCATTGAAAGTGAAGTATCAGGCTTATTTGGTTTGGTGTAGTAACCGCCGTAACAAGCCAACTACTCCCCACTTTGTGAGTGCGAATCCTTTTTTCCACATTTCCTCTTGCTGTTGTAGCTTAGAGCGATGTTGGAGTCACAGTAACCATGTGTATGTTTATTGAATAAGGGTATTATCTCCAGGCAGTAGCCGTCATTCTGGCGAGCCACCCACTCTTTATTGACGGCCTCTTGATTTTATGGATCCACAGTGTTTATCCCACGCCCCTTTGAAGTCCTTCACAGTTCTGGTCTCCACCACTTCCTTCGGAAGGGCATTCCAGGCATCCACCACCCTCTCCGTGAAGAAATACTTCC
The DNA here is from genome assembly GCF_901001135.1 of Rhinatrema bivittatum. Lineage (NCBI taxonomy): Eukaryota > Metazoa > Chordata > Amphibia > Gymnophiona > Rhinatrematidae > Rhinatrema > Rhinatrema bivittatum. The sequence goes on along the minus strand of NC_042618.1, from coordinate 116,626,235 downwards.
TGACATTGGTTCTGAATCTTCCTCCCTGGAGCTTCAAATCGTGACCCCTGGTTCTGCTGATTTTTTTCCTATGGAAAAGGTTTGTCGTTGTCTTTGGATCATTAAAACCTTTCAAGTATCTGAAAGTCTGTATCATATCACCTCTGCTCCTCCTTTCCTCCAGGGTGTACATATTTAGATTCTTCAATCTCTCCTCATAAGTCATTGGATGAAGACCTTCCACCTTTTTGGTCACCCTTCTCTGGACCGCCTCCATCTTGTCTCTGTCTCTTCGGAGATACGGTCTCCAGAACTGAACACAATACTCCAGGTGAGGTCTCACCAAGGACCTGTACAAGGGGATAATCACTTCCCTTTTCTTACTCGATATTCCTCTCTCTATGCAGCCCAGCATTCTTCTGGCTTTAGCTATCGCCTTGTCACATTGTTTCGCCGACTTCAGATCATTAGACACCATCACCCCAAGGTCTCTCTCCTGCTCCGTGCACATCAGCCTTTCTCCCCCCATCGAATACAGTTCATTCGGATTTCCACTCCCCATATGCATGACTTTGCACTTCTTGGCATTGAATGTCAGCTGCCATGTCTTCGACCACTCTTCCATCTTCCTTAAATCCCGTCTCATTCTCTCCACTCCTTCCGGCGTGTCCACTCTGTTGCAGATCTTAGTGTCATCCGCAAAAAGACATACCTTACCTTCTATCCCTTCCGCAATGTCGCTCACAAAGATATTGAAAAGGACCGGTCCCAACACTGATCCCTGCGGTACACCGCTTAAAACCGCTCTCTCTTCAGAGAGAGTTCCATTTACCATCACACATTGTCTTCTGTCCGTCAACCAGTTTGCAATCCAGGCCACCACCTCGGCACTCACTCCTAAGCTTCTCATTTTATTCACCAGTCTCCTGTGCGGGACAGTGTCAAAAGCTTTGCTGAAATCCAAGTAGATGACATCGAGTGCTCTTCCTCGATCCAATTCCTTGGTTACCCAGTCAAAAAAGTCAATCAGATTTGTCTGACAGGATCTTCCAATGGTGAATCCATGCTGCCTCTGGTCCAGCAATTCTCCCGACTGTAGATAGTTCACTATTCTCTCTTTCAACAGTGACTCCATTACTTTTCCCACCACCGAAGTGAGGCTAACCGGTCTGTAGTTACCAGCCTCTTCTCTGTTCCCACTCTTGTGAAGCGGGACCACCACCGCTCTCCTCCAATCATTTGGCACCATTCCCGTTTCTAGGGATCTATTGAATAGGTCACACAGCGGACCTGCCAGCACATCTCTGAGCTCCCTCAGTATTCTGGGATGAACTTCATCAGGCCCCATGGCTTTGTCCACTTTCAGTTTCACCAGCTCTTCCCATACATTTTCTACTGTAAATGGAGTTACAGCTACTCCATTCCCCTCCTGAATAACCAAAACTCAAGAAAAAAGAGATTTACCGTGGGCTCAGGTAGGATAAGACCTGTAACCCACAGACACCCATTATTGAAAGCTGTGCAACCCACAACTCTATCCCACCACTCACACAGGCCATTAAGGAACTTTAAAAGTATTTCAGTGGGCTCTGGTAGAATAAGACCTGTGTTCCGTAGACACACACTGTATCAAGTGCAACAAGTACAAAATGCCTTCTCTGTATTAAATTCTGAAGAAGTCCTTAAGAAAAAGATTGAAATGTTATCGGAAAAGAGAGAAAAAACCCAATGCATACAGAAATTCCAAATCAGAAACCAAAGGAAAAAGCTCACAGTGATGGATGACTCTGTCATCAGAGGCATTAATCTCTTCCCTTGCACAAATGCAAAGAGAAAAGTGGATAACAAAACTCAACTAAATAGGTCACAAAAGGAGTCCAGGAACAGCAGTAACCTGAGCAAAGAAATCTGGAAAGCTATGAGCACAAATGCTCGTAGTTTGGGTAATAAAATCCCAGAGCTGCAAGCCCTAATGGTGGAGGCGGACTTGGACGTTGTTGCTGTCACAGAAACATGGTTTACAGAATATCATGACTGGGATACGGCAATACCAGGCTATAACTTGTTAAGGAAGGACAGAGAGGATAGGAAAGGGGGAGGAGTGGCTCTATATGTCAGAAACAATATCCAAGCATCTGAGCTGCAAGGAAGATGGGGCAAAGAAGAAGCACTATGGGCCGACTTAAAAAAAGATGGGGCATCCATTTTTATTGGAGTGGTTTACAGGCCTCCAAACCAAAAGGAAGAGCTGGACAGAGATCTGATTGAAGACATCCACAGGATAGCAAAGAAAGGAGAAGTGGTGATCATTGGAGACTTTAATATGCCAGATGTAGACTGGAGAATCCCATCTGCAGAATCTAATAATAGTAGAGAAATAGTAGATGACCTGCAAGTAGCTTTGTTCAAACAAATGGTAATGGAACCCACGAGAGAAGGAGCTGTACTCGACTTAGTGCTCACTAATGGAGATAATGTCTCAGACGTCCAGGTGGGTGCCCACCTCAGCACCAGTGATCATCAAACGGTATGGTTTAATATCACAAAAAGGACACGGAAAAGAAGCACAAAAACCCAAGTTTTGATGTTCAAAAACACAGACTTTGATGAAATGGGGAAGTACCTGGAGGAAGAACTAAAAGGCTGGGAAAACGAGAGAGATGTGGATCAACAGTGGACCAATCTAAAAGGAGCAATCACCAAGGCAACTAATCTATATGTTAGAAAAGTAAAGAAAAACAAAAGAAAAATGAAACCTATCTGGTTCTCAAAGGAGGTGGCTGACAAAATAAAGGCTAAAAGAACAGCGTTCAAGAAATATAAAAGATCCCAAAAGGAGGAACACAAAGAAGAATATCTGGTAGAACTGAGGGAGACGAAGAAATTAATCAAGATGGCAAAAAGTCAAGATTGGTTTTCCCCAACCAATCATGGTTGGGGAAAACCCCCCACCCTAATCAGCCCTTGTTCTCAAGAAACTGGACAGCACAAGAAGAAAAGCTGTCCATAAACCACCTGACAGCTCACGGAAATCATCAATACTTTAAAAGGTTTTCAACCCTTGTTTGAAAAGAAAATTGGTACTTACTAGTCCAGGCAACCAAGTAGCTATGTACCACATCAACAAACAGGGAGGGACAAGCTCTCTCAAACTTTGTCAAGAGACCTGCAGGATTCGGAATTGGGCAATTTCTCAAAAGATATTGATAGCACTTCATCTTCCTGGGAACAAAATCAAATAGCAGACACATTAAGTTGCCAGCTACAACTATATGAATGGTGATTGGATCAAAATATAGTAGATCAGCTTTTTCGACTTTGGGGAGCTCTGCAAATAGAACTCTTCTTGGTCCCATTCAACAGCAAAGTGCCTACCTGCTATTCCAAAAGACCAGCAAGGAGTAGTTTAGTGACAGACAGGTTTTCAGTTCTATGGAATCTGAGACTTCTTTATGCCCTTGCCTCAATTCCTCTTATAGCCAAGATGATTCAAAATTTAAGGGGAAAAGAGCTAATGATTGATAGCCATTTTTTGGCCACATGAAATCTGCTTTCCCTGGCTTCAGCACCTAGCAATTCATCAATCAGTAAGATTGGAAATTTTCCCAACCCTAATCACCCAGTATGATGGGAATCTTCTCCACGTGTTGCAATTCAGGACACAATTCTGACATGTTTAGAGAGAACAGGCTTCTTTAATACCACATCAAAGTGGAAGAACAAACAGTTTTGGATAATCTACTATATGCTTTAAGATTGAGAAATGCAGATGTTGTAGAAACATCCTAAGTTATAAAACTTTATTTGACAGTGTCTCCAGACTGCCTTCCTTTTGGTCTTGCCTGAAATAAAGAGCTTGGATACTGATTAGCCACTGATGATCTTTAAGCATTCCTGAGACAAACAGACATATCTAATCAAAGTTTAACAGTTCAGTTTAATAAAAAAAGAACACACTTTCCAATCAAAGGGTTTCTGGCCCTCATCCATATGGATGCCAACATGGCTTACTAGATAAGCCAAGAAAGACAAAGGAGCCTGCCATTATAAAAATCAGCCTGCCATTTCTAGTGGCCACTGATACCCTGATGGCCAGCATCAACAAAGCTGAGATTTCTACTCTGAGGCTGCTGCCTCTGTGCCCTGTCTTGTGATTAGCCTGCAGACGATGACCTGAAAATCCTTTACTGAGCCAAGATACACCTACGTTCCTGACCAGCACAGGCTACTTTGCTGGCAAAGAACAGTATGATACTTCAATTGCTCACTTTTACCAGTTTAGTGAGAAACAGATTTTGACGCCTTATAATATTAAGAAGGTCAGAGAGTTGATCCTAAATAATCAGGGGTTAGTTAGCCTGTAGTATTTGAGAATTAAATCTGTGTAGACTTCTAGTCAATGATCTGTTGTGTTACATTAGAAACTGTGAAAACCTATTTGGTTTGCATTACTAGGCAAATTTTTATGTACCATATTTTTTGCTCCATAAGACTCACCTGACCCTGAGACACACCTAGGATTCAGAGGGGGAAAATCTAAAAAAAAAATAAAAAAAAATGGTGTGCTAAACCGGCTCTGTTCCCGGGTGTCTGTGCATCTTATGGAGCAAATTAGGGGAGTGCATAAAATTCTTTTTGTCCCCATTTCGTTTTTGGGTCTGGGGAGGGCCATTTCAGGCCACTCCCCAGATCAGAAAACTTTTATCGTTCTCTTTCTGTGGGGAAAAAAATACCTATCCCAACCCTTTAAATTGAATTAACTACAACCCCCACTCTCCTAACCTCCCACCCCCCAAGACCTGCCAAAAGTCCCTGGTGGTCCAGCGGGGGTCCGGGAGCGATCTCCTGCACTTGGGCCGTCGGCTGCCAGTAATCAAAATGGCACAGACGGCCCATCCCTGGGACACAGTAAGGGCAAAGGGCCATAGGTGCCATTTTGATTACTGGCAGCCGATGGCCCAAGTGCAGGAGATCGCTCCCGGACCCCCGCTGGACCACCAGGGACTTTTGGCAGGTCTTGGGGGGGGGGGGGGGGGGGTTGTAGTTAGTATTTTATTTTATTTTTTTTATTCGTTCCATAAGACGCACAGACATTTTCCCCCCACTTTTGGGGGGAAAAAAAGTGCATCTTATGGAGCGAAAAATACGGTAGATAAAATCAGTCCATTATATTTAATTGATTAAACTAGACAAATTGAAGAGTTTCTTTATTCTGAGTACAATCCAGTGAATAAATTATACTCTTAAGAAATACATTCTTGATATTTGTAGTAAAACTGCTTTAGGAGCCTATCACCAGCATTTACTATTTCTCAACAATTTACAATTAGCAAATTCATGAAAGCCCTGAATCCTTGTTATCCTCCAATTAGAGATCCTCCTATGCCAAGAGATCTGAACATAGTCCTTGCTCAGCTTATGAAACTATCCTTCAAGCCTCTAGTATCAGCAGAACTAAATGTTTTCTTAGCAGGTATTTTTGGTAGCTGTAATTTCTGCACACAGAGTGAGCTGCAAGCCCTAGTCTTGTAACTCTGTATACTCAAATTTACAAAAACAGTAATGTTGAAAACCCATCTAGAATTTCTACCTAAAGTATTCTCTGTTTCATTTGAATCAGTCCATTGTTCTATCAACATTTTTTTCCCAGACCACACACCAATAACAACAATCAAGCTCCTCATACTTTGGAATTCAGGAGAGCTTTATTGTTCTATTTGGACAGCAAAGAATTTCAGAAAGTCCGTTATTCATCTCTTTTAACCCAAGGATTTCAGTTACCAAGCAAACTTATTTTCCACATATATCTGATTCATTTGTTACTGTTATCATCAATCAAGTCAGCAACTTCAAAATAAAGTAAAAGCACATCTAGTCAAGGCTACTTAGCCTATCTTTGTTCTGCTTCCATAGAAGAAATCTGTAACTCTGCCATTTAGTCGTCTTTTCATACCTTCACTGTTCATTGTCTATAAAAATGCTTATCAAGATAGAAGATTTGGTCAAGTGGTTCTTAAAAGCTTATGTAACTGAACCTTCAACTCTTCCACCAGCCTCTTCAAAGTGCTGGTTGCATATTCTGCTGCTGATATGATAATAAAATGAATACTTGCATGCAGCCTTCAGCTTGGGAGTCCCCACTTTTGTAGCTGATCTATGTCCTGCTTCATCACAGAGGAACAAAGTTGGTTGCCAGTAATAAGTGTTCTCCGTAGTTAGCAGGATAGATCAGCCACACAATTCCACTTGCCTCCCCTTAGAATTGATGGTTAACTTGCTATAAAGAATGAAGAGACTCGTACGGTGGCAGCTGTGCAGGAACCCTTGTGCAGCATTCAGAGAGCTTTTTCTATCTGCGTCTTCGGGTGATGTCGACTACTCCCGTGGCTGGTTTGTCCTGTCTACAGTGCATGCTCACTCACCTTTTTGAGGCTGATTTTAAATCCTAACCATTTCCCTACAATAAATATACTATCCATTGACTCATTTGCCATATGTATTTGTCTTGACTAGATTATAAGCTCCAAAGAGCATAAACTGACTCTTATGCGTATCAGTGCAGCTATGCATATGCCTACTAGTGCCTTAGAAATGATAAATAATTGTCGTAGTAATAGATTGCTGTTTAATTTTGGTAACATCGATACTGGTCTGTGTAAGAGGCTTAGAAAATTGTTTTTAACATTGTGTAACTTCAGAGCCTATGAGCAACAGGAAAACCTACTGACCGTGATATCCCAAAATTTTGTGATAGAGTATGCTAAGACTTAAAATGGTGTTCCCCAGCACTCCTAAGAATCTGCAGAGTGTATGTTTAAACAAAAAAGGATTAAACTAGAAGTTGCAGAATACAGTCCTTTGAAAGGCAGCCCTTCCAATTGTAGAGAACTCAACATAAATGTTTACGTTATCTTTAATGACATGAAGCGGGTGGCACCTTATAGACTAACCAGTTTATTGAGGCATTGATGTAGCTTTGTGTGGGATATGAAAAAAGTTAAGCCTCATGTGGCCTGACCACTTTAGCCTTAACCTGCTATATTCAAAAGTTGCAACTAGAAAGTGCCAACTGGGGATCTTGGTAGCAGCTGGGAGAATGGGAAGGGTAGGAAAGAAGAAGCCACATGAAGGCTGATTCATTGACATTTCTGATGAACTGAAGAAAGGGGAGAGATGCTGGCCTAGGATCCCTAGCTCTTTGTGTTTTAAAAAGTGATCAGAGGGGGGAGGCAAGCTTTGCCCAGTAGGGCATAGGGTTTACCACATGGATAGAGGGATGTGCTTTTGGTTGCCAGGCCCACACCGGATAGTTTTAATTGGGGATATTCAGCGGGATGTTTATCTTATTGAATATCCATGATAATATATCTGGCTAACATTAACCAGATAAGTTATCCATTTGAGGAGTTGTTTTTTTTTTAATATTGACCTTTAAATGTTTTCAAAAAGCAAATGGCACAATGAGAGAACAACTATATTCTCATTAGCCTGTTGCTCATTTGCAGAATTTAGGGTTGGATTAAAAGTAATACAAAAAAGTAAACCCAGGTACTTGGCAAAGTGGATGGTTACAAAAACATTTATAAAAATTGTTTTAAAAAATGTTATTTTTAGTTTTTGGTTTTGCAACCCCCCCCCCCACCACCACCACCCTAGTATTACCACTGTTGTTTCTAATGCAAATGTAGTAAGGGAGAGGGTACTGCAATTTCAGTATTTTAGGCCTTAATGGTTTTAGCTTGGCACTGCATAATAACTTCTCCATTTTAAAAAAAATGTGTATAAACAGCCTGAAGAAAATGTTTCCATTTTCTCAAGATGATTTCATTATAATGTAGTTAAGTGAAAATGTAATTTTGAAAAAAGCTGTTTACATGTCAAGCCTCTATATTGTCACTGACTGCTAACAGTTCTCCTTGTTTCTTTGAACAGATCGTGACAAAAGGCTGTGAGACAGTGGAAATGACTCTCAGAAGGAATGGGCTAGGCCAGCTCGGTTTTCATGTGAACTATGAGGGCATTGTGGCAGATGTTGAGCCTTATGGGTATGCCTGGCAGGCTGGGCTAAGACAGGGCAGTCGCCTTGTGGAGATTTGCAAAGTTGCTGTGGCGACACTCACACATGAACAGATGATTGACTTGCTGAGAACATCGGTTACTGTGAAAGTGGTCATCATCCTTCCACACGAGGATGGCGTTCCACGTAGGTATGTTGTGAAGGCCTGCTAATGATATTTCTGAGCTACTGGAAGATAACATTTTTTCTATTTAAAATCCTCTCATCAGGTGTAGACCATTATAAAACAAAGGGAGGTAGTTGGTATTTAGAGCAATACAGTTATGGGCTTATTATCTAACTACCAAGAACTGGTTGACCCAATTAACCATATTAAACATTTCAGCAACCAAGGTTAGATAAGTCCGGTTATCTTACATTCAGCTTTTCTGTCATGTGCAGCTCTGCTCAGGACCTGCCTTCTCTTGCATCCTCCTGGGCTGCCTCATTTGGGACATGGGCTTTCTGGTAGGCTCTTGCCCACCAGCTGCTGCTGCTTAGCCCCTCTGTTTCCATGCTCACCAGGCCAGGTCACCCTATCAGACTCACTGCTGCTACCTTACCAAGGAAACCAATAACTAGAGAGCTTAGCAGGCCAAGAACAAGAAATAATGTGGCATCATAGAAAGCAATTCAATGTTAGTGCCTTTTGTATATCACTAAACTGCCCAATCACGGGCTGGCTCTTTTCCTTCATGTGCTCAGCCATTGAGGCCAGATGTAAGGCATATACCTTCAGTCGCGTCCTCAGAGCCTTTTGGCATCTGTTTGGGATTGTAAGCTGTAACCTGTTGGAGACTAGTTTCAGAGAAGCTTTGGTCTGAGAAGAACTCTATTGGTCTGGGAGCAATAAGAGGAAGCTGAGGTAGCAGCGCAGATTTTTTTTCATGATTTGGAAAGACACACACCTTGAAATACAGACTGAGCTGGCCCAGATACTCCCAATAACGGACTGTTCCATCTTGAGAGATCCACACCCAATAACAAACTGTTTGTTATTAAGAAGATAGTACAAAGGAGAACAGCTCTAAGAGTGGCCCTGTGTCCCTCTCCAAAGTAAGCCATATGTCCTTTCCCCAGTTGACCAGATATCCAACACTTCCAATTATCTGACCTAACTCATGTTCTAACAGGGTCAGATAACAGATCAGTTACTATGTACATTCATAATTGTAGGCTTTGCTTTAGAAACAATATTTGCATTTTCAGGTCTCATAGAAATGCAATATCCTGTAGGTTAAAATGTCTTGTACAATATATATTTTAACTTCTAAAGCAAACAATTTAGATAGCTAATAATTTTAGATATATATAATTGTTTGCTGATAAATATAAAGTGGGTACATAGCACTGCCTATTGATAAAATGAACTGTTAAGTATGTCCCAGAATAATTTTCTTTCTTTAAAATACAATTTCGGTATAGCAAACTAGAATGGTTACAACTGTTAAAGCAGCACTCTTTTTGCCTCTTAGCAAATTACGAGGGAAGAGGCAGCAGACAAATGGCAAGTGAAGATCTATCCCTGGGGCTGGTTTGTTATAATTTCTTTTTTTTTTTTTTGGTTAAAGGAGCAAGCCATTAAACATATGATTGGAGCTCCAGGTAATCTGGACTCCAGAAAATACGAACAGCATGCCACTCATCTATTCTTCCCTTTTCAACTCCTGTTAACTTGCTGGAGGACAAACTGAAAAATGTATACAAACCTGAAACATATTTTCACTCCTGGAGTACTCCCAGTAAGACAAAAATAAACAGCAAAGCATAATTGAGCAAACCTAGACACTTCAATTAAAATAAAATGAAAATAGTGTTATTAATTACATTTTTTTTTTGGTTGCTTTATTTCTTGAGGTGCAATTTGCCCATTGATTGCTGCTTCAGAGGTTCCCAATTAATGTCTCGGCCCTTATACAATGTAGACAAGCTGAGAAGAGTGGTGCTGCTGCCAGCAATTGTCTTTGTGCCCAGTTAATTGCTTAACTGGAGCTCCAATTACGGGTTCACTAGTTCATTGTAGAGAACAAACAGACCTATGGAAACATTTTCATTTTCCATCCGCCTTCAGTCTTTTATTTGCAGCAAAAAAAAAATTAATATTTATAGCTAGTGGATGGTAGGTCTGCGGGCCACTAAAAATTTCTGGGTTCTTGCAGACAAGGAAAAGATTATAGTTTTACAAACATCTGCCCACAGATTTCCATAAAAGTCTGGTATATTTTACATTGAATGTACTCCTCCAGCTGTTCTTTCCTGCTTGGTGACTTTGCCTTTCTCTTGGAGCCTAGCAGACAGTCTGCACTCTCTTGAGTAGTTCCTCCAAAGGGTCCAACAGGTGATTTAGGGGACAACGGAGAGTGAAATTCCTGAAGCTTAACTTCCAAATAGAGAAAGCAAGATAACTATAAATTTAAAATTACTTTTTGTTCATATATATATAGCATTATCTATGTTGTAATAAATGTCAAAATAGCTGACTTTAGTTGACTTCATTAAAATGCTGTTGTAAAATACTCTTAACCTTAAAGAAACATAGCCATTTTAGTGTAAAAAAAAAAAAATATATATATACTTACTATAACATAGTTGGCTCTGGATCATAAAATCACTGTTGCCATATTCAGCTACTTTTCCCTGCATTTTTCCCAAGGGAAAATAATCAAAAAAATTTTCACTATTGCTATTTTGCATGCCACAGTGGTTTTCTTGACTGGAAATGTCATACAGTAATTACCATCATAATTATCATCATCTTTAGTGATGCCAGTTACCCTTGCTAATTGAGCAGGCATTTGGGTATTGCTGACAAGTGCAGATATATTTTGTCACTTCACAAGTTATCTGTAAAATGGTAAGAGCCCTAGCATTATTTATCTCTTGAAATAAAAAAAATGTATTGCAAGGATGCTTTTTGTTAAAATTACCTTTTTCCTTAGTTTCAACATGCGCACATCAATCACAGTTGTGCCATGGGCAATTAAATTTGGCATCCCAGAGCAAAGAGTGGGTGCTAAATTTACTAAGCTTATAACGTCATATGAAAGTGAGGAAGGACACTGTTTCTCAAATAGAGCAAGGCAGACTGATAGTAATAGGGGAATGCAGAATAAAGGAGCAAAGAAAAATATCATCCATTTTTGCTACCATTTGCTGTTTATTTTAAGACATCTTTTTGGGCATTAGAAAGAGTAACTCAAACAGCTGCGTGGGTGCACATGTGGGCGCGTTTGTCGGCTCACACCCCGGGACACAGCTGTTTTGACAAATACGCACATGGTATGCGATCTTGGTTATAAAATAAACTGAATGCACGCACACGCAAATGCTGCTTCTACCACGTAAGTGGGGAGATTTTAAAAGCCACACACCAACACAATTGGCCATTTTCCTAGTTTGCTCAGGTAAGGAATAGCTTACCTTCTCTCCGTTAGCCTCGACCCTTAAAACCAATTGACATGCCTAGTTTTTTTAATAGTTTTTTTTAAATTTTGTTACTTGCACGCCAGTCATAGCAGAAATAAAGTTAAGCGGCAAGGGACCCTAGTGCATGCTTGTGACCATAAGTATTTACGCTCACATCTCTTGGTCTTCCCTTGACACGCCCATGCCCTGCCCCTTTTATTAATATTTTGACTTGTGCATGTAGTGGGAGATACATACGTACATGGTCGGCTTATAAAGTCCACTCGGCATGCACCAGCCTGACTTGTATGTGTATCTTCTGGCTTTGGTATGCATAGGGCTTTTAAAATTCGCCTAATAGTGATAGTTTTTAAGCTATTCAAAACTTTTTCAAAAGAAATGCATTAAATATAAAATAAGGATATTACAGGGATAGGCTTATATAGGCAGAGAACTTAGCTAAATTATCTAAAAATGGGATTTACACATCAGGAAAATACCACTAAGGAGACATTTTGTTAATTTTAACAGTGCTGATTATAATTCACCTTAGTAGATATTTATTGTGACCTATTAAAAGACCAACAAGTGAGATGATGAGATACCCTGTTATGAATCCTCCTGTAGCTGTGCTATGGGAGGCTTCTCACCTCTTCCCTGGAGGTCGCTCCAAAGCCGGGGTCTCGCCTACAAACTATCCAGGATTTTCTCCAGGGCCTTGGAGGCCTTCGATGTCCTTGGGGCCTGCCTGAGACTTCCTGGTTTGGGGCCGGCCCGCAGCCCTTCTCTTCAGTTATAGGGCCAGCTAGGTGTGGCCCATCCAAACTCCTCCCAGGGAGTTGCCTGTTTTCAGCCCTATAAAAGGACTTCAACTTCCAGTCAGCTTTGCCTTTGCAATGAGCCAGTCGTCTGAGGAGCTTCTCCTTCTCCTCAGACTCCATGTTCCTGCTCTTGCTTGGTGTTCCAGTATTCCAAGGGATCCCGCTTCGTTTCGTCTCTGATGTCCCGATGTTCCTGTCGTCCTTTGTCTCTGCCCTCCTGATGTTCCAGAAGGCCTGACGTCCTCGATGGCTAGAGGTCCCTATATACCTGATCTTCCTGATGTCTGTTCCAGCTCCCCGAGTCCTCCAGATGGCCACCCCGAGGGTAAATCCGTTCTGTCTGTTCCTGTTTCCGGTCCCTGGAGCCTCTGCCAGTTGGATTACTTTCCTGAGCCTGACGTCCTCTGTCTCTGCCGTCCTGATGTTCCTGACATCCTCCGTCTCTGCCCTCCTGATGTTCCAGAAGGCCTGACGTCCTTATATACCTGATCTTCCTGATGTTTGTTCCTGCAATGTTCCACTCCCCGAGTCCTCCAGATGGCCACCCCGAGGGTAAATCCGTTCCGTCTGGTTCCTGTTTCCGGTCATTGGAGCCTCTGTCAGTTGGATTCCTTTCCTGAGCCTGCCCCGCTCCCGCATGATCCGTGACCAGCCTTCTTTGGCTGTGTAGGGCGCGTAGAGGACAGGGTGGTCCGTGACCAGCCCATTAGGTCTGCCCGGGAACAGTGCCCATTTGTCTTCGTCTAAGTCTTCCAAGTCCTTTTTGTCTCATCTGGATTTCCCAAGGTTCTTAAGAGTCATCCTTGCCTCGGACATTTCTGTTGCCTTGAGACCCCACCTACTCTAGTCTCAGATGCCTTCTATGACCGGAGCTTCCATCTGCTCGCCTTTCTGGATGTCAATGCCTTGTGTTCTTCTCCCGAGTCTTGAAGCCTTCGTCTCAGCCTTCAAGCTTCAGCCCTTGTCTGCCCTCGTCTCTTGTCCGGCCTGCTGCCTGTGCTGCTCCCTGCAGCAGATCCGAAAGGGCTGGGAGTAGTCTGAGGACCACTCAGAGACCAACCTTGCGTGGCTGGCCTCATTCAAGCATGTAGGTCGGCAGGGGCCTGGTCACCTCCAACCCTAGACGGGGTCCGTCTTACCATAAGGGGCACACATCTCAGCCCTAGCGCTCCCAGCCAGCGGAGCGCAACGTACCCAAACTTACTTCACAGGCCTCCTCTTCAGGTGTAGATTACAGTTTTCTCCAGGACTGATACAGCTTATATTAGATGTCTGTATCTTAAGCTACTTGTTGACTGTACCACAAGATCATTGAGGATCCGTATGCAGTGGGTATCCAACTCTGGTCCCTGCATACTGGCTTTATTTTAAAGCTATCCCTAATGAATATGCATGAGTTTAATTGCTATGTATCGTGTCTCAGATGTATGCATATTCATTAGGGATATCCTGAAAACCAGACTGATTTGCAGCCTTGAAGATTGGAATTGTACACTCCTGGTATATAAGAACATGTTGCTGCAATCAAATAGAATAGCCAAATCCCAATACTGAGCAACCATTTTAAACAATATCAAAACAGTCTGCATATTATCAAGGCACCTAAAAACAGAGGAGAGAAAATCTACTAGGAAAGGTAATAGAAAGCTTTAACATTAATATGCTATTTCCACGTTTATTTAGAAATCATTAAAATGGCTTTATTCAAAATGTCATGTGTTAATTTTTGCAAGCCCATCTTCCCTAGAGGAAGTGGAAGGAGATCTTCAACCTGTCAATGTGGCTAAATTGTAATTTATCAGCAAAACATTTTCAAGTTTATCCTGATCCAGCTATGAATATGAGTGCTCCCAAACTTTGCTTTGGTTAATGTTTGGAAAATACTTGGTCACATATGCAGTTGTAACATCTCTCTAAATTATATACAGTGGCTATAGAAAGTCTTTACCCACCTTTGAAACGTTCACCTTTTGTTGCTTTGTCTAGAAGTAAAATGCATTAAACTGGTGTGTGTTCCATGTTATCCACATATTCTACCCCCAGCTGCCAAGTGAAAAATCCCATCTACTTAATCACCCACAAAAAGTCAACATCAATAAATCTAGCTGCTCTTGGTACTTCACCAACACCGGCATCCCTCAAGGCTCCTCTCTCTTGGCTACCTTCTTTAATATATACCTCCTCCCTCTGTCACCTTCTTGATGGATTAAGTGTTAACTTTAAAATCTACACTGATATCGAGTTTCTCATTCCCTACTCAGTGTCCTGGACCAATACTATGTCACTAACAAATTTATATTTGGAAATTATAAATATCTGGTTATCTCATAATCATTAAAAATAAACACAACTAGAACTGAAATTCTAATTTTATCATCTATATCCACTCATGAACATTTTCCCACCAAATTTTCATTTAATTGTACTATTCAAATCTCCCACCATATCCATAATTTAGGCATTATAATTGATTCAAATTTGTGTATGGCCAAAAATATCTCATCCATTGGGGGAAAAAAAATCCTTCTACAAACTTCTGCTATTAAAAAAGCTAAAACCCCTACTCTACCCCTCGGATTTCCGAACAGTTTTACAAGCGCTAATATTAACCGGCATTGTCTATTGTAACTCTTTACCTCGGTCTCCCTATTAACACTATTCGTCCACTTCAACCAATTCAAAATACTGCAGCCCGTTTATTAACCGATACCTCCCGATGTGAACACATTACCCCCATCCTTCAAAACTTACATTGGTTAACGATTCAATATCACATTCAATATAAAGTCTTATCTATAATTCATCGCTTAATTTATAGTTCTACTATATGGCTCTGTTCTGTATTAAGATTATACAAACCGTTGCAACAATTACATTCACTAGACAAATGCTTATTAAAAATACCTTCCATCAGAACTGCTCGACTTGACGTGTTAAAAGGCCTTCTCAGTAGCTGGCCCCACCTTGTGGAATACATTACCTGAACATATTCGACTCATCTCCACCACAAAAGATTTTTAAAAAGCCATTAAAACATATTTATGCTCGATTGCCTATAACTACACCAAACCTCTCTAGAATCCACCCTTGTATGCCTTACTGTTTATATTTGATCCTTTTATTTCCCATTTTATTTTATCTTACTATGCATTTAACTTATTTTATTATGTTACCTTGATGTATCTTTGAAACCGCTCATCACTTCTTACCTTTTATACTTATCTTTTTACTATGACATCCTGATGTATCTTTGAAACCGCTTCTCGTCTATTTATACTTTTATTTTCTTTTATGTAACTTGATTTTATTGTAAACCTCTTAGTTCAAACATATGTCTGTATAGGCAGTATATAAACATTTTTTAAATAAATATTTCTTTCCTTAATCTTCCTTAAAATCACTGCAATGACTGAAACTACTGCATCCAGACAGCAAAAAGAATCTTTTTTTTGTGATTTGACTACTGACCTAGTGGTCTCGGCTATATCTCCCATCCCTTGGACACTTCCCCTTTTGCTCTCGTTCCCCCACACCAGATACTGCCTTTCTTCCCTTGCACCTTTTCCAATATATCTTCCATCATCCTAATCAGCACATCTTCCTTCTCCTTACTTCAATGAGACATAGGAGCCCCTACTACCTTGCCCTTTAGTTAATCTCTCCACACCTTATCCTTCTTTACACCGTTCCTGGAATTTCTCTATGCTTAGCGCCCCCCCCCCCCCCCCCTTCACTCTGAAATTTCCTTATGCTTAGTATAAACGTGAGCGCTAATATATAAAAATTCTTCTATAAATTTTTATATAATCCACCTTGAGACAGGCTTAGGTAAGGCAGAATATCAAATGTTTATAAATATTAAATAAAATTAGAAAATAAAGTAGAAATAAAAACATGGAATAGCTTTGTTGGACAAGTGTCCACCCCATGTATATTTTTTCCTTTGTTATCTATTGTTTACCAGTATTGTTACCTCAGTTACCCTTGTTAAAATGTAAACCGATCTGATATGGTTATCTACTATGAAGGTCGGTATAAAAAACTGTTAAATAAATAATAAATAAATGTATATCTGTAACAAATCTAAATGCTTAAAGCTCTAGTGTAACTAATCGCCTTCAGGTACACACACCAAGGGGTAGATCTTTAAAAAATACGCGATCGCATACTTTTGTTCGCGCATCAGGCACGAACAAAAGTACGCTGGATTTTATAAGATACGCGCGTAGCCGCGCATATCTTATAAAATCTGGGGTCGGCGTGCGCAAGGGGGTGCACATTTGTGCAACCTGCGCGCGCCGAGCCCAGCGCGCGCTGCCTGTTCCCTCCGAGGCCGCTCCGATTTTGGGGCGGCCTCGGAGGGAACTTTCCTTCGCCCTCCCCCCACCTTCCCCCCTTCCCCCACCTTCCCCTACATAACCCACCCACCCTCCCCCCCCGGCCCTATCTAAACCCCCCCTACCTTTGTCGGCAAAGTTACGCCTGCTGAAAGCAGGCGTAACTTTGCGCGCGCCAGCCGGCAGCCCCGCTCCATCCTCCGGTCCCGGGGGCTGGTCCAGAGACCTCGACCACGCCCCCGGGCCGGCGCCACGCCCCCGGGCCCGCCCCCAAAACGCCGCGGCACGCCCCTGAAATGCTGCGTCGTTTCGGGAATGCCCCTGGACACGCCCCCTCCCGCCCCTTTTCGAAAGCCCCGGGACTTGCGCATGTCCCGGGCTTTATGCGCGCAGGCCTTTTAAAATCCGCCCCTAAGTGAATTGTCCCCACCCATATTAAATTTAGCCTGGTATTGAAAGCATTGCATTGACTCCCTGTCATCCAGAGAGTTTAATTTAAGCTGGTGATATTAACGTTCAGAGAGTTGCAGGGGAAGGTCCGGCATATTTGAGATATTTAATATCTTGGTATACACCTCAATATTATGTGGAGATCTGAGGGCTCCTTTTTGTTAAGTGTGCCTGGGGTTAAAATGACTTAACTCCAAGAAAATATGCATAGGGCTTTCTCTTTGGTAGTGCTAGTCCTTTGGCATACACTGCCAGTGAGTATTTGGCAGCAGCAGGATTACAAGACTTTCCTAAAATAGATTCAAGCACATTTGTTTCTAGAAGCTTTTAATTAATTCTGTTATGTACAAGTTATTGTTTTTGAGGAGTTTTAATTTGGAAGCTTTAACTGTATTTTATGTTTGTTTTTATACTGTGTATGTTACATTGGGAACCGCCCAGAACAGTTTGTTAATTCGGCGGGGTAGAAATTTCTATAAATAAATTGTACTAATTTACATGATGACAGGATAAATTCAGCTGTTCCTATTGGTTCTATCGGCTGGGTAGTGTATTTCAAAGCTAAAACAGAACCATGACTATCGGAGAGCTGTCAGAAGAACTCCAGGACAAAGTTGTGGAAAGGCATAGATGTGGGGAATGGGTATAAAAGACAGTAAAATCCTTGAATATCTCTCTGACCACAGTCCAGATGATTATTAAGAAGTGGAAGACATGGTACCACCAAGACCCTGCCTAGATCAGGCCATCCCTCCAAACCAGATGATCAAGTAAGGAAGAGACTGATCAGAGAGGCGACCAAGAGGTCAATGGCAATTATGAAAGAACTATAGGTTTCCATGGCCAAGACTAGTTAGTGTGCATGTGATAATATCCCAAGCACTCTTGAAGTTTGGCCTTTATGGTAGGGTGGCAAGAAGGAAGCTTCTACTCAACAAAGCCCACTTTGAATCCCATTTGAAGTGTAAAAAGAAACACTCAGGGGACATTGTAGCCAAATGGCAAAAAGTTTTGTGATCTGATAAAACTAAAGTAGAACTTTTTATCCTGAATGCAAAGTATTATGTTTAGTGCAAACCTGGAACAGCACATCACTAAGAGAACATCATCCCTACTGTGAAGCATAGTGGTGGTAGCATCAGGTTATGGGAATGTTTCTCATCAGCAGAGAATGAGGTACAATGAATGGAGAAAAGTCCTTAAGGGAAACCTGCCACCACCTGCAAGAAAACTGGAAAGGGAGTTCACCTTTCTGCATGACAACGACCTGAAGCACACCGCCAAAGCTGCACTGATTGATTAGCTAGGGAACAAAAAGGTAAATGTCCTGGAGTAGCTCAGTCAGAGCCCTGACTGCAGTCCAACTGAAAATCTGTGTCATGCCTTGGAGATTGCTATCCATCAGTGTTTCACAGAACTGAAACAGTTTTGTTAAAGAAGAATGCTCTAATATTAATAAACCACTTAAATAGAACAACTCAGGATCAAATAAACATAAATGTATGTGCTATAAAGACCACAAACCATTACAACTCAGCAGCCTGGGTGCTGCGGGGAAACACTATCATCACAAGCCTCTATTTTCTGTTCATTTTTCTTTATGCAATTAAAACCATACAGTCTTTTCCTGATTGAATAGTAGTATTGTAAATCCAGAATCAGGAGTGAGTGAAATTTTGATTACAGGAGTGAGTGAAATTGACCGGACACCCAATGCTAAACAGCATTTCGAGAGTTCACAGCAATCTAACTCTCTGCATCAGGGGACTCGCCACCATTTTGAAACAGTTGAAGTGTAATGGTTTGAGATCACTATAATACAATTAAATTTGTTCATTTGATCCTGAGTACTGGGGGTTCTATTTAAGTAGTGACAGTATAGAAAACCTACAGTATGTGAGTATTGGTAGTGTCTAATATTAATAAAACCAGGTATGCAAAGTTGGAAACCTATCCCCAACACATTCACATTTATAATTGTGCCAAAGGTGCTTCCAGCAAGTATTGAATCAGGGGAGTGGAGACTTATCCAATTGGACTTCAGTTTTGTTTTTTGGTTATGTATATGCTTTGTCCCCCAATAAAATATTTTTATCCCTAAAAGGTGTGGAGTATGGTATATTGATGAATGGGAAAAAATTCTTCATTTAAGTGCATGAAAGTCTGAGATAGTGGCACAACAAAATGTGAAAAACGTTCAGGAGGTGTAGACTTTCTGTAACCACTGTATGTGGCTGTATTGATTGCTTACTGACCAATCAGACTGGTTGATTCTATAATCGTGGTTCTCATGCTGGTCCTCAGGGACCACCTGGCCAGTCTTATTTTCAGAATACTCACAATGAATATGCATGCACTGTATTAGCCTGTATTGTACACAAGCATCTCATGCATATTCATTGTGGATATGCAGAAAACCAGATTAGCCAGATGGTCTTCAAGGATTGGGTTGAGAAGGACTGTTATAGAAAATAACCAATTTTGATCCCTAGAATAAGTTGTAGTAGGATCCGAAGTTAATTCTCTGCCATCTCCAATAGGAATTTATGAAATGTAGAGAGACATTATCTGAAAAATGCATACTGCATAAAATATCACTCAATTGTTCTTTTCATCTAGGGGCTGCTCAGAAACATACCGCATGCCAGTAGTGGAATACAAAGTGAATGAAGGTATTCCATATGAATATAAATTTCCCTTCAGAAATAACAACAAATGGCAACGAAATGCTGCTAAGGGACAGGTGCCTCAGCTAGGTCAAGTACCGTCACAACTACAGAGTCCAGTGACTTCAAGGGTTACATCAGGGAAAGGAGAAACAAAAATACCACCTCCAGATCGATCAACCAACATCCCACGTAGCATTTCCAGTGATGGACGCCCATTGGACAATAAGAGGTACCCAGTTTATTGTGCATGTCCTGTAGGAGTGAATTTTCATATACTATGAATTAATTTTAAGAAATAAACATTTCATGTGCCTTTTATAAGACTTTTAAATACATAGGGAGTGCCAGCTGTGATCAGACATGAAAAAATTCTCGAGTACAAAGCAAACAGCAAATTTGACAGCTTTCACAAATGCTACAGACACAAAATATACAAATCTCAAATTCAGTTGTATAGCTCCATCTTTTTTTTTTTACATCCAAATTTATATTATTAAACACTTTTTATTTATTTATTTTGAAAATATATTACACTCTTTCAAGTTTGAGGTGGGGTAAAATGTAATATGCATAATATTTTTCTACACAAAACAAACCACAATGAAATAAAATCAATAAAACAGAAAATAACAGAAAAATAATAATGAAGACTTTTAATGGGAAAAATTGTACTATTAATTTTAAAGATCAGATGTAATACTATAAACTTAGCATGGCTTAATTCTTTAGTCCTGTATAGTGGTCTCTTGGTTTCAGTATTGCCTGTTCTCTATGAACAAGCAGGACTGAATTGCCACACAAGTGGGTGATGTCATCACAGAGCAGAATGTGCTCCTTCACAGCTGAGAAAGCCCTAGAAGTCTTTCTAATCATGTGGTGATCCTTTGCAGCTACTGCGATGCGAGTGTCCTAAATCATTTTTTTCTGCTGAAACAAAAGATTTTGTTTTCTAGCAGCTTGGTTTTTGGGTTTTTTTGCATGTTTCTTTTCAGTTTTTTGTTTTTAGTTCATACTTTTCTTATTTTTCTCTGAATATTTTTTGTCTGTAGGCAACTAAAAAAAAAAAAAAAAATGTTCCCACCCTCTCAATAGTCCTCATGTTTGGAAATAGGCTTTTAAAATTCTTCTCCAAATGCAAGCACAAAATGTTGAGCCTCGACTTCATGATATCTATTTCTACTACCTGGATCCCCTCGGGCACTCTTAGAGATGTCAAATTAAAGTTCCATGTGTCCTCTCCCAACTGAAGAAAAGAAGAGGACAAGTTAAGAGGGTCCAGTATTTAAGATGAAAAAAGTCAGTGTCACTTCAGTGCTGAAGCCATAACTCTCCAACTTCAGGTGATCGATTAAAAAAAAAAAAAAAAAAAAAAAAAGAGAAAGCACTGAGGATCATCAAAAGCCCCACAACAAAGCACCGTGCCAAGACTCCAATGGTGCGTTTAACATCAGCGCTGTCCTTCTGTCTGTCTTCAGCTGGGCGCTGTTGTAATGTCTGACTGTGAATGTGCAAGTTTCTGGGAAATTTTCCTTCCCCAGTATTTGTTTTGTCTGTCCTATGGAGCATGAAGAATTAAAGGGAAAAAACAAGGGTTTATAGATCATGTAGAAGCCTCTATACTGAACATGGGGAGTTTTAAGTTGGCTTTTAATAAAATGAACACACACAAAGGTTTATTAGACAAATGATAACTTGGTGCTGGGCTGACGCACAGATGCTTCAGCTAATCCAGGGCTGCATCCAGAGCAGGAGAGGTGGGGGCAGCACAAGGATCACTCACCGGGCAACATCTCTATGCAACTGCATTGAGTGCAAGTGACTTTGCGACTGTGACGTCATCTGTGCAGGCATGCGAGCCAACCAGGTGATGGATTGGGGCAGGCCGCAGAGTGAGCCAGGGGAGAGTTGGGCTAGGCATTCGGGGTGGGGCATCAGGAGGGGCTTTCAGGCCCCAGGGCAGGTCAGGACATTCCCTGAGCCCCCACTGGGCACTTTCAGAATGAGGCTGATGCCTACAGCGCAGGAAGTACAATTATGGGGCACGGCCAAAGAGCCTTCCTTTTTTGCTCCTGCTCCACGTGCTGCTGCCCTTGCTGCAACCCACTCAACCTCCCAGGTTTAAGGCCTTTCTCAACTGGTAGTTGCCTTGCACTGGAATTCTGCTGTTTTCATGTCACAGTTGGGGCAGGGGTGCCTAAGCTGGGGGTGGGGGGGGGGGGGGCAGGAGTTTTCTGAGCGGAGGCAGTGAAAGGATCCAACAGAAGAAAATAGGATAAGCATTGGCAAGTTAAATGTAAGATATTGATAAGACAGGCTAAGAGAATTTGAAAAGAAGTTGGCCGTAGAAGCAAAAACTCACAGTAAAAACTTTTTCAAATATATCTGAAGCAGAAAGCCTGTGACAGAGTCAGTTGGACTGTTAGATGATCGAGGGGTTAAAGGGGCACTTAGAGAAGATAAGGCCATTGCAGAAAGATTAAATGATTTCTTTGCTTCGGTGTTTACTGAAGAGGATGTTAGGGAGGTACCCGTACTGGAGAAGGTTTTCATGGGTAATGATTCAGATGGACTGAACCAAATCACGGTGAACCTAGAAGATGTGGTAGACCTGATTGACAAATTGAAGAGTAGTAAATCACCCGGACCCGATGGTATACACCCTAGAGTTCTGAAGGAACTAAAAAATGAAATTTCAGACCTATTAGTAAAAATTTGTAACCTATCATTAAAATCATCCATTGTACCTGAAGACTGGAGGATAGCTAATGTAACCCCGATCTTTAAAAAGGGCTCCAGGAGCGAACTGGGAAACTACAGACCAGTTAGCCTGACTTCAGTGCCAGGAAAAATAGTGGAAAGTGTTCTAAGCATCAAAATCACAGAACATATAAGAAGACATGGTTTAATGGAACAAAGTCAGCATGGCTTTTTACCCAACACAAGTCTTGCCTCAAAAATCTGCTTCACGTTTTTGGAGGAGTTAATAAACATGTGGATAAAGGTGAACTGGTAGATGTAGTGTACTTGGATTTTCAGAAGGCGCGTTTAACAAAGTTCCTCATGAGAGGATTCTAGAAAAAGTAAAAAGTCATGGGATAGGTGGCGATGTCCTTTCATGGATTACAAACTGGCTAAAAGATAGGAAACAGAGAGCAGGATTAAATGGACAATTTTCTCAGTGGAAGGGAGTGGGCATTGGTGTGCCTCAGGGATCTGTATTGGGACCCTTACTTTTCAATATATTTATAAATGATCTGGAAAGAAATACGTCGAGTGAGGTAATCAAATTTGCAGATGATACAAAATTGTTCAGAGTAGTTAAATCACAAGCAGATTGTGATAAATTGCAGGAAGACCTTGTGAGACAGGAAAACTGGGCATCGAAATGGCAGATGAAATTTAATGTGGATAAGTGCAAGGTGATGCATATAGGGAAAAATAACCCATGCTATGGTTACATAGTGTTAGGTTCCATATTAGATGCTACCACACAAGAAAGAGATCTAGGCGTCATAGTGGATAACACATTGAAATTGTCTGTTCAGTGTGCTGCAGCAGTCAAAAAAGCAAACAATGTTGGGAATTATTAGAAAGGGAATGGTGAATAAAACGGAAAATGTAGTAATGCCTCTGTAACATTCCATGGTGAGACCGCACCTTGAATACTGTATAGAATTCTGGCCACTGTATCTCAAAAAAGATAGAATTGCGATGGAGAAGGTACAGAGAATGGTGACCAAAATGATAAGGGGAATGGAAAAACTCCCCTATGAGAAAAGACTAAAGAGGTAAGGACTTTTCAGCTTGGAGAAGAGACAGCTGAGGGGGGATATGATAGAGGTGTTTAAAATCATGAGAGGTCTAGAACGGGTAGATGTGAATCGGTTATTTAGTCTTTCAGATAATAGAAAGACTAGGGGGCACTCCATGAAGTTAGCATGGGGCACATTTAAAACTAATCGGAGAAAGTTGTTTTTCATTCAACACACAATTAAACTCTGGAATTTGTTGCCAGAGGATGTGGTTAGTACAGTTAGTATAGCTATGTTTAAAAAAGGATTGGATAAGTTCTTGGAGGAGAAGTCCATTACCTGTTATTAATTAAGTTGACTTAGAAAATAGCCACTGCTATTAGCAATGGTAACATGGAATAGACTTAGTTTTTGGGTACTTGCCAGGTTCTTATGGCCTGGATTGGCCACTGTTGGAAACAGGATGCTGGGCTTGATGGACCCTTGGTCTGACCCAGTATGGCATGTTCTTATGCCACATTAAGATCCGCTGTCTGCTGTCACGGCCGGTTGGCCACAGGGCAGCAGCAGACTGGATGCCCTGTCAGTTGGGCAGTCATTTTGCTTGTGTGTGGCAGGTGACCAGGAAAGCCCACGAGGAACACCTCTCAGAAGGACAGAGCTTTGCTTACCAGTGGCTAGCCCTGGTCCTAAGGTGACACATTGCCTGCCGCAAGGGCACTTGGTAGGATACCTCTGTTATGGCTCAGGTACTTAGGTCTTTACTGTATGTCTTTATACGCATTAAAGCTGTGGCCAGTTTTACACCAGTACATTGTCAGTCTCTTTGCTTTGTGGATTATGAGTGTGTGTGTTGTGGTTGGCACCCCCTCTTCATGATGTGCTGGTTGCAGTTACCCAAGTTACATATTTATGCATATGCAGGAAGGCTTTATTTAGGCAATTTTATATTCCACAATTCTAATAATATACATTGTGGATTACAAATTGCGCATAACAATAAAAATTACATAAAAATGAAAATAGTAACCAAAGATTCTAAATCAAATGATACAAAGAAGCTAAAATAAAACTTTATACTATGAAAGCTTGAGGAAAAAAATACTTTCAACATCTTTGTAAATTTCAAATCTGCTTGGTTGCGAATCTCAAAAAGTATAGTATTACATATCTCAGGGCTGTATACAGAAAACACTTTAGCTCTTGTCGCACTCAGTTAATAGTCAGCAATTGATGGAACAGTAAGCAAACACTGAGAATCAGAACATAAAAATTGAACAAGAAATCTTGTCCTTCAAACAGGACTCTTGAGTATATGGCTTTGTGGAGCAGCATTAATAATTTAAATTGAACTCTCTGTAATGCTGGTAGCCAATGTTACTCCTTTATATGTGGAGTAATACTGTCTTTCCATTGTAAGCCAAATGTTAGAGTGTGGACCCTTATGTTGGAGTGAGGCGGGTTGAGCCTTTGTGTTCTGGGGCCTGGCAGATCTTAGGTGAGTGTCTCTGGTGAAGGCTTAGAAAGGTTCCGTAGTCAGGCTGTGGTCGAGGCAGGTGGCAGGCAAGGAGAGTCAAGCCACGGGCTGTTGCCAAGACAGGCTGCAAACAGGGATTGTCAGGTCACAGGCTAAGGTCAATACAAGGGGTCAATCCAAGGGAGCAAGGCTGAAGGCACGGAAGGCTGGACAAGGCTGAAGAGACAGATCCGAAACAGCAACTCACACTACCTGGAGGTAGTCGACTTGTTGCTGAGGTGTTGTGTGAGAACCAGTAGAGGCTCTTTATAGAGCAAAGGCCTGACATCATTGGTAGGCATTTCCCGCCATGGGCCCTTTAAAGAGGGGTGAGAGTCCTGCTTTCTGGGGGGAAGTTGGAACGGTGGTGTTTGGTCATGAAAAATCCCAGTGGTGGCAGCCTTCTCCAGCCTGGCAGCAAAAGGTGAGTGAGCCAACTCAAGGGGCAGCCCATGAGCCGGCAAACGTATTACCAAACACAATTCGCCCTGCAGCATTCTGGACTAATTGCAAGACATATAATACATTTTTAGATAAATCCATATGGGGCAGATTTTAAAAGGGTTACGCGCGTAAAGCCCATTTTGCATAGGCCCGGTGACGTGTGCAAAGCCCCAGGACGCATATGTCCCGGGGCTTTGTGAAAGGGGCGGGGCCGAGGCCTCCGGCAAAGCAGCCGTGCTACGGGATCATGCGCTGGCAGCCGGCCGGCGCACTCTGGAAGGCGTAATTTACAAAATAAAGGTAGGGGGGGATTTAGTTAGGGCTGGGGGGCGGGTTAGACAGGGGAAGGGAAGGTGAGGGGGGGCCGGAGGGAACGGGGAAAGCCATCGGGGCTCCCCTAGGGCTCGGCGTGCGCGCAAATTGCACTGGTGTGCACTCCCTTGCGAGCGCCATCAAAATGGCGCCAACAGCCCTTTGCCCTTACTATGTCACAGGGGCTACTGCTGCCATTGGTCGGCCCCAGTGACATAGTAAGGGCAAAGGGCCGTCGGCACCATTTTGATTACTGGCAGCCAACGGCCCAAGTCCAGGAGATCGCTCCCGGACCGCTCCTGGACCCCCAGGGACTTTTGGCAGGTTTTGGGGGGGTTGTAGTAAATTAATTTAAAGGGTTGGGGGGGGGGTTTGGGGGGGAGGGGTTCCCACAGAAAGAGAAAAATAAAAGTTTTCTGATCTGGGGAGTGGACCGAAATGGCCCTCCCCAGACCCGAAAACAAAATGGGGGGAAAAAAAATGTTGTGCACTCCCCTAATTTGCTCCATAAGACGCACAGATGCCCAGGGACAGAGTCTGTTCAGCACACAAAATTTTTTTTTTTTCAATTTTCCCCCTCTGAATCCTAGGTGCGTCTTATGGTCAGGTGCGTCTTATGGAGCGAAAAATACGGTAATTTACCTAACCAAAGTGCAGATGTAACAAATAAGGACCAAACCTTTTTCTGTAATCCACTTTAATAATCATAAAATTAGTATTAAAAGATTCAACTGGAAACTCTCCAGTCCTTTCACTATGAATATAAAATTGCATATCATCTGCACATATCCAGTAAATCATATTTAAAGATGCTAGTCTGACCCAGCGGTTGAAGAAAAATATTAAAAGAACTGGAGATGACGACTCCTGAGTTACCCCCAACAAATTTACATGCCATTCAGAACTCTCTCCTTCCAATCTAACTTGCTGCATCCTACCCTAAAGATAAGAAATATACCTCTAATCCCAATATTAATTTAGCCTTTTACTCAGCTTCGAGTGTGACCCAATGTAATGTAATATCAAACTGTACCAATATCCCACACTTTTGCTATCATGACTACAATGCATCTCATCTAATAAAATTAATAAAGTGTCAGGTCCTCAACTTTTTCTAAAACCATACTGGCCCTCATCTAAATATTCTAAAATAAAAATGCATCCAGCAAGTTCAAAACCAACTTTTCTAATGTTTTCGCTTTAGTGCATAGATTAGATATTGGATGGTAATTAGATAAATATCTGAAGGCACTGATGAATCTTTTAAAATGGGCCTCACTATCGCCTTTTTCAAGTTGGCTGGAGCTTCACCATGTAACAAAGATTAATTATGTGAATCAAATACCCAGCAAACTTATTAGCTTTGTTCTTATGTAACTAAAATGGAAAAAGATCTAAACTACAGCCAGTCACTCTAATCTTGGCAATATTTTATTTATTATTTAGATTTTTGTATTCCGCTTTTTGGCACTTCAGAGGGTACATCAAAGTAGATTAGATTACATTCAGGTTCTATAGGTATTTCCCTATACCCATAGGATTCACTATCTAATTTTGTACCTGAGGCAACTGAGGATAAAGTGACTTGCCCAAGGTCACAAGGAGCAACAATGGATTTGAATCCTTGTTTCCCTGGGTTGTAGCCCTCTGCTCTAACCACTAGGCTAGTCCTCCACTCTAACTGCAGCTACTAACGTCAAAGATTTTTTTAGTAATTAACTGAAATTTCAGATAAATTTGAGTAACCCTGTAGAATACCACTAAATTCTTCATTCCTTAGGGCAGTACTTTCACCACATTCAGAAATACCTTACTATGAACTTATTAATGTTATCAATCAATAATTCAATTTCCCTGACAGCATTCATGGATGGATGCGAACCAATAGATCTTAATAGATATTTCACCTCTCTCCTTCCCTGTTCCCTAGAATGCCCATGTTCTTGATTATGTGAGTTTAACTTTGAAGGTATTGCTGACTGGCCTAAAAGTGTCCTCCAGACCTGTTATGCTATATTACTAATTCCCTTTCTCCCTGATCATTATGCCTATGAAACTTATAAGCCCTGTATGGACAGGGCTTATAAGTTTCATAGGCATAATGACAGTACCAATTGTACTTGAATGTAATTTGAGCTAAATCTAATAAACCAGCTCTACTTTAGTATCCTCCTTTGCCTGTTACAGTTTCCAATTCAGACAGCTATAATGCTTACTCCCTTTTCCCTATGTAGGCAATTGCACCTGATTCCCAAATCACTCCCCTATTGTTCATAAATGATATATTTTACTTTGGAACATAAGTGATACCGATGTCTTATTACCAAACTATTGTTTTGAGCCATCACCATTCTTCCTATTTTGGAAGTCCCCTTGTTATGCATACGCTTACCATACCACCCATATTATGGAAAATGCAATAATTGGATAGTTATTAAGTAATGTGTAATAATTATGCATCCAGCTAATGACAAGTTATATGTGATTCCTACACAAAAGGCACATGTTTTGTTATACTGATGGGAATTATTATATGGAAAATCTATAACTCTTGATGCTACACGGCCCCCTTTTTTTTGTGGAAATAGTCTGTCTAATAAATGTACATAAGAACATAAGAACATAAGAAAATGCCATACTGGGTCAGACCAAGGGTCCATCAAGCCCAGCATCCTGTTTCCAACAGTGGCCAATCCAGGCCATAAGAACCTGGCAAGCACCCAAAAACTAAGTCCATTCCATGCAACCATTGCCAATGGCAGTGGCTATTCTCTAAGTGAACCTAATAGCAGGTAATGGACTTCTCCTCCAAGAACTTATCCAATCCTTTTTTAAACACAGCTATACTAACTGCACGAACCACATTCTCTGGCAACAAATTCCAGAGTTTAATTGTGCGTTGAGTAAAAAAGAACTTTCTCCGATTAGTTTTAAATGTGCCCCATGCTAACTTCATGGAGTGTCCCCTAGTCCTTCTACTATCCGAAAGAGTAAATAACCGATTCACATCTACCCGTTCTAGACATCTCATGATTTTAAACACCTCTATCATATCCCCCCTCATTCGTCTCTTCTCCAAGCTGAATGACTACTTTACCTACTTCACAGAACTTATAACGCTAGAGATCTTTGACCATCATAATAGGCATCATTGTGTTATGCTTCTTCGCAATTTTTGCACTCTGCCTTATTTATAATCATAGGTCAATATTATCACCTCAAATTCTTTTTTATATTTTTCTATACTTCATCACCCGTGATATTAAAATATGTCCATGATCTATGAAAACTTCAACTTATCTTAGATTTCAATTTTGCTGCTGGTGCAATCTTCATATTCACTCTGAACTCTCTGTAAGGTATTGTAATTTGTTGCAGTCTTTAAATTTATAGCCTGCTCCTTGCCCACATGTTGCGATCTCCTTGCCTGACACAGTGCTGTGTTTCAGACTAGATAATGTCCTTTCTCAAGGGCTTGTTTTATATATTCAACATGGTTTCTCTCGGCGTTTTCGGCACATTTCTCCATTATTATATGGACACATACCTGTATTCCAGCAATTTGTTGAAATCCTGAAACACCCAATTATTCTAATAATATTGCAAGCTATCTTAATTTTTTGTCATGGTTTGTAGTCTGCTTTGGATATATTGCTTATGGCAAAAGCTGTTTTAATCAATGCAAATACACTTTCATGAAATTCTCATGTAAATTGTGATCCCTGTATGTTGCTAATTAGCTCCAGTCAAGGATCAAAGGGTGAAAATGTAATATATATTTTTTCCCTTTGTATAATCAAGCTTAAAAACGGAATCTGTCTCACAAAGGCAAACAATTAACTTCTGCTTTTTCATACAGATGCTTTTTGTAGATTCTCTCTCACACACACATATATCTTAAATTAAGCTTTGCAGAATAAGTAAACATTTGAGGAGGGGAGGGGAAAGAACAATGAGTGATTGAGTGTAGCTATTTTGAACTGTAGAAATGGTTATCCCATGTAGAAATATCAGACAGGATTGTCACAAAAGAGACATACATCTCTGTCTCAAGTAGCTGCACCTGAATGAATGAACATGAATTCATCATTTCATAAAGCTATCTAGAGAAAACCAACTAGAAAGGAGAACTTGGGAAAGTATCATTGACGCTTCCAAGAAAACAGATCATGGTCATTTGACAATGCTAAGAAGGGCATGCCCGCTAAGATAGCTTGCCAGTGGAAATGAGTAAACTCTGACTAATAAAAGTATGAACTCTAAATCACTAGCCATTCATGATGCCAGTGTGGGACCACCTTGTTTTTG
This sequence comes from Rhinatrema bivittatum, assembly GCF_901001135.1. Taxonomy (NCBI): domain Eukaryota; kingdom Metazoa; phylum Chordata; class Amphibia; order Gymnophiona; family Rhinatrematidae; genus Rhinatrema; species Rhinatrema bivittatum. The sequence goes on along the minus strand of NC_042618.1, from coordinate 116,596,186 downwards.
ACTTTTAACCATGAATATTGAAACCTGGAGATCAGATCATAACTAAAGATGCCAAGGATGTCTGTGACAGCTCCTTCTGAGACATCTGTCTGGCCAGTGGATAGTTCTGCAGTTCAAAGATTTGGGTGAAATTGACTGATTATTTTAAAAATCTTATATTCCGCAACATCCAACATATGTTCAGGGTGGATTATCTATAATTAGTCTTAGAAGATTGCAAATTGGTGACTTTCAGAAAAGCAAGTGGGATTTCAATTTGTTCAGTAAATCCCGGTGCTTCCCTGATTCATCTGAATTATTGTGGAACACAGTACAGAAGTCCAGAGTTGCAAGGTGTCAACATCGACGAGTCTTGTGCCAAAGCTTTTGGCACCAGCGACAAAATTATTTTAGCTCATTGTGGAAATTCTGGAGCCAAACCAGTGACTAGGGAATTCATTCCACCTAGTTTGGTACCTGAATTAGTTCTTCCATGATTCTTCCTCCATCTGTGCCTGAGTACCACCCTTTTATGTAACAGCTATAGTTGGAATTTGTGCATAACTATACGAAGAAGATCCTTTCATCTCCTTCATTCATGGAATCAATTTTGAAGAATCTGTCTAGTCAATTAGATTCTCAAGCCTATATTTCCTGATTCCAGAATAAACAGTCTCAACAGGGAAAATCTCACAGTGCCATCTCCTCAGGAGATTAACATTAATAGAGCCTCCTTTATTACTCATCAATTCTAAAAATAATGTATTCCTCTTATGGCTCCTGTTTATATCTTTCAGTAGATGAATAGACAGGACTTCTGTCAGATCCTTTACTGGAACCAGCTAGAAGCATCTCTCCACCAGAGGGCTCGACTTACCCCCCCTGCCTTATTTCAAAAAATGGCAGAAGCAGGGCCATTTAAATTAGAGGAAGAGATGAAGCAAAGTGAAGACTTCCTAGATATCTTAAAATACAAGCATCTAAAAAAAAAACATTTCCGTGCCAGTTCATAAGGTCCTACAGGAGTGTTATAGTCTAAATTGTTAGACTCCTCTTTCCACACTGCCAGTCATGATTCTGTGGTAGTAAAGCTTCCTCTAAAGAAAGAAAAACGATCTATATAAACACTCCAGTACTCCAAGAAAGGATGCCAAATTACTGGATAATATAAGAAAAGTCTTTCAATCAGCAATATTGCAGAGGAGAATTTTCCCACCGATTGCAGATGGCCCAATAGCTATAAAATATCAGAAAATGACACACTTCATCTCATCTTCCTAAAGATTCAAGATTGGTTCACACTTCATATAAATGAAGCTGAAAAACATGCTAAGCCTCTCTTTAGATCTTTGTATGATGTTTGAGACTGCTTCTAAATCATGAGCCATAGTTATAGGAGCTAGAAGGCTTACTTGGCTGAGAGTGTCAGGTCTAAGAAGATGTACATGATAAATTAGCTGATGCCCCATGTGCTGAAGATAACTTATTCAGTGAGAAAGTTAAGGAAACAGTTAACTGTTCAACCTTCCAAATACTAGCTGCAACTACTTTTGAATAACAAACTACTCAAAAAAAAAAAACAAACAAACCCCACCTCAATCTTTCAGAAAGCGGTATTACCCTTGTAGAAGATAGCCATACCCTTTCCAGAGGCAATCTTGCAACTTCAGCTGCATCAGCAGTCACAAACACACTAACTTTTCTTTATTAGCTGCCTTACTGTGACTATTAAAAGCACAAACACACTAAATAATAAACCCCAATGGTTTACTTCTCCCCAATACTTAAAAAAAAATAAAAAAATTCCCAAGCAAAACTTACTGATTCCTTTCAGCCACCAGCAAGGTGATCCTCTCCCTACTGGATATGGTTTCCTTGGGTTCAACAGATAGCTGTTGTTCCATCAGTACACCTAAAAATATTCCCAAATCTTCTTTCTTAATACAACTAACACTATCTCACCCCAGTCTTCAGTCCCTGCACTATCCTACTTTCAATACCATGCTGTGAGTGCTAAACTATGCCTACTCTCAAAAATCAGGAAAGCCTTTCTTACAGCAAGAACGTCCACCAGATATTTTACAACTTCAAATGGAAAAGATTTTCCTTCTGGTGTACTTCATAACAAAGATCGGTTTATCTCTTCTACTTCAACTCTTCGATATCTGCTCAGCCTCTCCAAGGCAGAGTTGAAAACTAATTCCATTAGAGTGCACATAATTGCTATAGCAGAATGTCACCAACACAAGATTTTTTAATCTCTCATCCAATAGTGACAAGATTCATTAAGAGTCTCTTTCATTTTCATCCTTCAATAAGATCCCCTCCCACTCAGTGGGATTTAAATGTACTTTCTCAACTAATGAAGCCTTTTTTTTTTTTTTCTTTTTTTTTACCCTTAGCATTGGTGAATCTCAGATTTCTCACTTGGAAATTGTTTTTACTAGCAAGCTCCAAGCTTTGGTACTCCATCACCCTATACACAATTTTTAAAAAAAATAGGGTAGTTTTAAGGATTTATCCTAAGTTTTATCTAATGTGGATTTTCAGTTTCACTCAAATCAGTCCATAGTTCTACCTACATTCTTTCCAAATCCTTATTCTAACAAAGATGAACGATTTCTTAGGCTTCAGAAGAGTTTTGTTGTTCTACTTGGAAAAATCCAACTGTGAGCCTAAACTTGGGGAATTCTTTAAGATTCACAGAGTCAGTTAGAAAAGATAGTGGGGCTAAGTCATATGCACAGTCATAATATACTCTCTTCAAGCCCGTATTCTTCATTTGGGGGGAGGAGGAGGTGTGATATCCTTCAGAGTTCAAGGCATTACACGTGTCAATTACTAGGTGTATTTGAAAGGGCCAGAGGGATGCATCACTGCTATTCCAACGTAAAGCAATTGCTGAAGTGCTTGTGCAGTAAAGGGGATCTAACACAAAATACCCGTTTGCTTTTGTAAATCAACAATTCAATAATAAATACTTGAATATGCAACTATGTGGTCCCTCTTTTCTGTTACTGGGGTTTCCCTTATTCCTTTTTGACACATAGGTCCTCCATCAGCTATTTCAACTCGAATTTAGGCACTGTCAGGTCTCTGCACAACAGGTACTCCCTCCAATTTAGAGTTCTTTGTAAATGGTAACTGAATAATGTTCTCTGGCTGGATATTTTTCTTTACTTCCAGTCCTGTTTTTCTCTTTTTTGTATATTTAATTTTTGCTCCTCTTTGACTATCTGGGGTATATCAGATGGGTGTAAGCTGCGAGTAAGCATTTTGTGGATGCAACTTCTCATTCCTGCTTCCACTGGATACTGAATGAGTATCCCCTCCTTCTCCAAGATTTTTGCTGTGTGAGTACTGACTCTTTTGAATTGAGTGAATCAGATGGGAAATAAGTTCCCAAACAAAAAGAGAAAGTAAGGGTGGAAAATCTTTCAAACTAAAACTTCAAAATAGAGTATTTGTAATGTTTGGCTAGTCATAGGCCAGTCCGGCCTCACTCACCCTGGGATGCTGCCATCGATCCTCTTGAAAGACACCTCATCCAGCTGGTCTCACCACCCCTAGGCACATGCTCATGCACTTGTCTACTTGAAGGGTAGGCCCTGAGGCAAGAAAATCTGCGGCACCCCCAGATGACATCACGACGACCGGCTTCTTAAACTCCCAGCTGACCAGAAACTGATGCATCAACATGCTTCTTGCCTGCAGTGTGTTGATTCTCCATTTCTTATCCTGCCTGCCTTGCCTAGCTTCTGACCTCCCCTGGTCTAATCTTCAGTCTCCCTTCATTTCCTCCTCTGCCTCCTGGATTTTGACCATTGTTTGGACACTGACTCCGCCTGATCTCTACCTGCCTCGATCATTGCCTGGACACGGATGCCTGATCGCTGCTTACCCGACCACGTCTTTATTGTCTGCCGCCTGCCTGACCTTGGCCTGTTTCCTGACCTTGCCTGACCGCTCTCTACAGGACCATCGCCTAAGTCCTGTCGGCCCTAGAACCCAAGGGCTCAACCTGTGAGGGAAAGGGTTGGTAAAAGTGAAGCTCAGACTCTGTCCCAGCTTGAGCAAGATGCTTGATGTCGGCGTGGGCCTAGCCGGTTCGCCTGCTAGGCTCTGTGGCATGATTAACGCAGCCTAAGGGCTCACAATCTGTGACAGTATTCTGTATCCTTGAAAAGTAAAAATCAATCATAAAGTCTAATTATCCACAAATCCATCTTTCTCTGAATTGAGTCTAGGATTTCACCAAGAAAAGGGAGCTGATAAAGCACTCCTCTCCCATAGACTTTCAACTCAAAAATCCCCAACTCATCTAGCAAACAGCCATTGCAGAAGTCTGACATGGGGGTGCTGTGGTATAAATGGCATGTTCTTCTCTTTTTTTTTTTTTTTTAGATGTGTAGCTTTTCTACAAGGCCACACCTTCTTAGGGATCCTAATGGGACCTTACATAACACTTTTAGAAAATCTTAACTGTTTTTCTCACAACTATTTATCACAAGGGACTGCTAGTTAAGAAACAAACATTCTCCGCTTTGATATCAGATTGTATTTCTTACTGCTATGCTATCTTTGGGCAACAGCTTCATGGCAAAGTGAAGGAACATCAAGTGCAAGCAACTTCAACTTCTTTAGCACACCTTTGCTCCACTTCAATTCAAGAAATCTGTAAAGCAGCCACCTGGTCCTCTGCCTACACCTTCATTAAACATTATTATCTAGAGGGCAAGTCCCACAAGGATACTAACTTTAGCCAAGCAGTACTAAAAAAAAAATGTATTTAGCCAAGTGCTTGAACTCTCCATCCAGCCTCTTTTTTTTTTTTTTGTTTAACCAGGTTTCACTTTCTCAGTTATTGGACAAAAAGATATGTTGTTATGATGCAATCCTCACCTTGGAAGTCCCCATCTGTGTGTCTGAATAAGTCCTGCTTGTTCAGGTAGAAAGCAAATTTGCTTGCTTATAGCAAGTGTTCTCCATAGAAAGCAATATGTCAACCACACAATCCCACCCTCCTCCTCGTAGAGTTCGAGTTTAGCTACTAAAATGACAGAGGACACTTGTGCAGTGGCAGCTGCATGGGAATATCTGCACTTGTAAGATTTCAAGGTCTTTGTGAACTCTGAGAGAGCTCGTCTGCATTGGTGCCATCCAGTGATATCACCCACTTGTGGTTGACTTGTCTTGCTGCCTATGGAGAATACCTCTAACAGCTAATCAACTTTGCTAAATCTTTGAACTCTATTGGATTTTTTAGCTACTGCAGCTTCATATTTATATACTATACCAGAAATGCACGTCTGAAAAATTGCAATCTTTTCAATTCCACACAATTGTTTTCCGCATGAGGGATAGCGGCAGGTTCCCAGGATCAAAGTTTCTCTCGTGGACCTCCAACAGGTCTCATTCATGAGATTTATATTCTTTGGAGGCTAGATTCCCCGGCGGGAAGAGAGT